>NC_082668.1:66579271-66905271 GCF_025265405.1 Mesoplodon densirostris
AGCCCGTGCACAGCAACAAAGACCCAACACAGCCAGAAATGAATAAATAAATTTATTTAAAATAAATAAAAAATAAACCATAGACTTAAGATGGTGGTTGGGAGAATAGTACATAGAGCAAATATTAGTGCCTCTTAATTCACTAAAAATATATATATATGTCTTCCTTGAGACAGAGGGAAATGGATCTTCCCCTCCACCAGCCTCCTCTCCTCCATATTAATTCTTAAAGTGAGATTGTAGTCAATTTGGTTCAGATAAGATGTTGTCTTAGCTCAGGCTATGATAACAACATACCATAGACTAGGTGGCTAAAACAACAGAAATTGATTTCTCACAGTTCTGGAAGCTGAGAAGTCCAAGATCAAGGTGCCAGCAAGGTAGATTTTATTCTGAAGTCTCTTCTTCTGGTTTGTAGGCAGCCACCATCTCCCTGTTTGCTTGTATGACCTTTTCTTTGTGGGCACATGGGGACAGAGAACAAGCTCTCTGGTATCTCTTCTTATAATGGCACTAATCCCATTATAAGGGCCTCACTCTGATGACCTCATCTAACCCTAATTATTTCCTAAAGCCCTTTCTCCCAATATCATCACATTAAGGGTTAGAGCTTCAACATATGAATTTGAGGAGGAGGAGTAAACCTTCAGTCTATAACAGATAATGAGATACCTTTTTAAAAGAATAATTTATAAACGTTAAACCTTATAGGAGCCAAGGAGGGCTGCGTCTTAAGATAATGCCTGTGATTTTCATTAAGTTCCTCTTTATGTGATGGGGAGAACACTGGCCTGACAGTCAGTACCAGCTGAGTTTAAATTCTGGTTGTATAATTTTCTAATTGTGTCTGACATTGAATGATTAGTCTCTAAACATTCATGAGCAAATATTTTGTACTCTTTGCTGTATTATGAAGTATAATAGAATCAGTGTACATGAATATGATTAAAATACAGTAAATATTCAATAAATGTTTCTAAAATACTTTTTAAATAAACCTGATAATGTATCTTATTAGACAAAAGAAACACACCATACAACTAAGAGGCCATTAATAACTACAATTGGCCATAGATACCACAGTCAATATGCCACAAAAGGCATATCCTGTCATTTGATCTTCCCATTATTGCACTTAATTCTAAAGTCACCACATTAATTATGACCAAAAACTTGACACAGAAAAAAAAGTTCTCTAAACAAATTATCATGTATTTAAGTCACATACCAAGTTGAATCAGTAGTTTTACAACCATTAAGAAGGAATTTTTCCAAAGAAAACTGTCTGCAAATATGACCTGTAGGATTATAGCATGATCTCTTAAGGGAAACCATTTTTCTTGAGATTTCTAATATTTTTGTTTTTGTTGTTGTTGGTTATTTCAAGTTCTTGACCTTCTTGAGTCAAGATTCTTAGTGTGTATCTCTCACTCTGGTTGCAAATTTTCTTTAGTATGTAATGGGGAAATTAGAAAAATATATTCAAAGTACTGCGATACAGAACATGTCCTCAATCTCAGCAAACCTATCATCTGGCCGGACATAAATCTATGTGTTTATGTCTAGGCTTCTGTTTGATATAACGATAATAGCTTCAGCTCATGAAGTATTTTGCTGTATTTATCTCTTGCCTTATTAAAGATAATTCCCAGAAGAAAATGGCATGAGCGGCTATTAATGAGTCATTTCCAGTCACACCATTGACTAGAGTAACCAAGATAAGATTTTGGAAATGAGTACTACCTAGAAGGAAGGTAGCCTGTAAAAATAGTTTTGGTTGAAACTTGAGTCATTTTCGTTTTATCTGTGAACTTACCAAAATACAACTTAAGAAATAGTGAATAGTCTTCAACTTTAAATGACCTTTTGAAGTCCAGTTGCAAAGTGTTATTTTTTGTCTTCTATATATTTGCCTCAGATTCAGGGTGCTTTTCTCTACTGCCTTTACTTACTAGTTTTTTGAGTAAAATAAGCTGCAGAATCTCAATAAACTGATGAGGAAGAGGATGACAGACTTGTGTGTGGGAATGTTTTCTGAACAGAGAAATGAGTATGTCAATTTGCATCTGAATTGTGAATTACACCATCACGTAGCAGAGAATCTCTGGAGACATAAGCTAATTAGCTAACTGACAAAAGAGGTTTCAGGTTTTGGACACAAGGTGTAGTGACACCAAGGCAATCTGACCTGTCCCATGGCGTTTTATATCATGTCATGATGATATCACAAAACACAGGGAAAGCTCTTTAAATGATTTGCTACATCATCTTACACCATGGGTTCACATATAATATAAATGGCTGCTGATCAATTTGAATTAGTATAACTGCTACCAGACAGTTACAAACAGAAACAATAGTATATTCAACCGGTCCTTAGTTAGAAATGCAGTAGGACAGAGAGAGAACCAAAATTAAATGTGACACCAAAAATTCTGGGTTAAGAATCTGGGGCAGCGGTCTACCTTGCATTTGACTTAAATTAGATTTGAGTAGATTAGGTGGTACTAATAGGCTTGTGGCACAAATTCATGTTGAATAATTCTAGAAGATCACAAAATAGATATGAGGAGACAGGGTGATCATCCTATACTGTGGGAAAAATATTACTAATACGTGTATTAGAATCTCACATTCCTCATTTGTTTGACATTCTTTAACTTTCTTTTATTGAGGGGGGTTTTGAAATGGAATGCATTCCTTACCCCAAATTATTCCTGTGTGATTGAATAGTTGAAATAGTGTTGTCAGAAGTGATCAACAAAAATAATAAATGAACGTTTGGAGACCACAACACTGTACAGCTCCAGAGGGACACTATTTGCATTGCGTTATCTATTATAAATAAGAAATACACTTACACTGTATTTTATCTAAAAAAATAAAAGAATTTACTATTGCATCATATGCACACATCTATTGTGTAATCATGTCCCTCTGCAGGATTTTAAACATAGATTGATCACATAGTACTTATCTTTAGGATGGCTTATTTAAGGCGGGTCCCACTAAAAGTCATAATATCTTTATAGGGGGAATAAGGTGAATGGAAGTTGTTAATGGAAAGAAAAATAAAAGATCTTTTTTAAGCTATCTTATTAACTATCTTATTTAAGTATATAATCTTTCTTTCTCCCTGGCAGGGAAGTCTTTTTTTTTTTTTATTGCTTATATAACTGGCCCCTGCACTTTCAATTAAATATCATGTTCTTATACACTTCTCTTTGTTTTCTTTCCTTCTTTATGGTTAAGGTTCATAACCACCTTAGTCCTCTGAGAAATGGAGGAGACATAACACTTAAAATATGCTGAGAAGGAGGAGACCTTCAGAATACTGTGACTTGAAGGATGTAAGGGCTGTCATCGTGCTTTCACCAGTCCCTGCACAAAGATTTCTTGGCAGGGGAAAGCCAAGGAGAGAAAAAAAAAAATCATAGACTACTGATGTTTAACCTTTCAGATCTTTGTCATAGGTGACTCCAAAGCTGGTCTAGGAAACTACCCTATTCCCCACAACCCTGGAGAGAGCCAGTAAAGTTGGGCTCAATATTTCTTGTTACAATTCCAATAGTACTATCTTGGGAAGAGAATATTTCCAAGAAAATATGTTCAATTCTGGAAATGCTAATGGGTTGGCAACATTCCTCCAAGTCTTTCTAGCTTGAGGGAAGGAATGAGGGCAGAGTGCAGCAAGTTACAGGGAATACTTGCATTTCCTAAGTTCTCCAAATTGCTTACCTATTAATCCCCAGTGCTTTGCTTTCCTGTGAAACAAGTCCCATTCCTGGGAATTTGCAATTGCTCTGAAGGATAAGGTGGTGCTGGGGACAGGCTATTACCTCTATGTGTGCATGTAAAACTCACATATGCACTCACCCCAAATCACACATTTGTTTTCCAACCAGAAAAGAGGAAGTAGATTCAGATTCAAGTTTCTTTAGGGACGCGATCATGCTGAGAGGCAAATGAATGGCCACTGTGGGGAATTTATTTCTCCTGCTGAAAAAGCAAAGGCTAATAATAATTGAGGTCGATTTGCAAAATGCACAGCTTTGCAATGATCATATGATACCTAGTAATTTTGAAATTGAGGTAAAAAAAAGGAAGCACTTCAGAGCCGGAATTATGAAAATCAAGAAGTCGCTTAAAATATTTGAGAGTGTGCTTAGAGAATCAAATGCCATATGCTTTACTTGCTTCTGAAGAGAAATCGTGTTTTCTGTTGGAACAAATTACACACACAGGTGTTTGATACAGGGCTTATAAGCTATCAAGAGGAGCCAGAATGTTTGGGGTTGGGGGTAGGAGGTGTTAATTTGGGGAAGGTGGTACCGGGGGAGGATGGAAAGAACAGAACAGAACAAGTAGAAAAAAAAGAAGTTTCTTAGCCATATTTGCAAACCGGGTGGGGTTGTTAGAATTAGAATTTACCACCTGAGTGCAAACCAACCTTGATTTATGCAGTCAAATTAGGATTCTACTTCTCAGCTACTTTTCTTATGAGTTGCTGGTATAAGAGAAATGAGAGAAATAATAGAATTAACATACGTATTTGCTTTTTCTATATTCTGCCTATTTTGTGAGAACAACACATAAAGCTAGTATATTTCCCATTCACAGGTCCCAATGGAATTCAGTATCACCCACTTAATTGATGAGTAAACTGAGACAGATTTTAGTTGACTGCAGTATGTATACAGCATATGTGACTGCAATAACACACATTGCTTCTCATATTGACAGTTGCCGACACATAAAGTCGTTAATGTCTGATACATAAGGCATTGATAGAGTAATCTCTGGGGAAATATACAATACTGTTTTTGAAATGGAGTCTATAATGAAATGTCATCAATGCAGATTGACCCAGTTTCATAAAATAAGATAGATGGTTTAACATTTCAAAGTCCTGGCTCCAGGATATCAAAAAACAAAAACAAAGTAAAAAACTGCTTAGAGAGAACAAGGCCCACTCCACATATTTTATTATACTACATTGGTTTTTCTTATTAATGTGTAAACTGTCATGGTTCAGTCTATGTGACACCAAAACATCAGATGGAAAGAATAAATTTAGCCCTATTCAGTAATATACCTTATAGAAGTAGGTTGTTTAAAATCATCAGAAAAATTCTTCGGAGGAAAGACTCTCACAACTGGTCTGCGTAAAATAGTCTGTGTCTACCTTTAGTCTCCCTTTAGCCTCTTTTCCAGTAAGGAGGGTTTCAGAAACAAGAACTATTTCGAACAAAATGTATAACTTTTAAAATCTCTGAAAGCATAATTTAAAAAATACATTCAAATCAGTTGAATATGAATTATCTACAACAAACAGAAAATTAACCATTTTAATTCTCACAATTATTTTAATTATGACAAATTTTCTTAATTTTAAAACAAACGTTTATTATCCATGAATGTAGAATGTTTAAATATTTATTATTTCTGTCTGATTAAATATTAAATTATTGGGCCTCCCTGATGGCGCAAGTGGTTGAGAGTCCGCCTGCCGATGCAGGGGATACGGGTTCGTGCCCCGGTCTGGGAGGATCCCATATGCCGCGGAGCGGCTGGGCCCGTGAGCCATGGCCGCTGAGCCTGCGCGTCCGGAGCCTGCGTGTCCGGAGCCTGTGCTCCGCAACGGGGGAGGCCACAACAGTGAGGGGCCCGCATACCGCAAAAAAAAAAAAAAAAAAAAAAAAAAAAAATTAAATTATTAAGTTCATTTCCATTGTTATTTATTTTCTGAAACTACACAACTCATGTTTTTGTGCTCTGTTAAAGATAATTTTTTTTAATTAAGCAAAAATAATTGAGTATTAGAAAATTCCTTAAGTTTCTTGAAGAAATTAACCAATGGCAAAAATAATAGGATGTTAAAATCCTGAGACAAACAGTCATTTTTATTGTTGATAACTTGTACCAAAGCCAGTGTCCTAGAAGCCCAATATGATAATACCTTTATTCTCAGTGTATTCAAAAATAAACCCATTGGTGGTTTTTGAAGGGAAGTATTCATAATTGGTTTGAATAATCTGAAAATGCTGGTAAACATATTTTGACTTATCTTCTATCCATTTTTTGATAGAATATTGTAATTCTAGAAATCAGATGAATTGAAAAACATTAAGAAAAATAATATGTTATTTTGGACCTGCGTTATTAGTGATATTTGAATCTTGAAGGAGCGCAAAACTCTATAAAATGTATTTTTTGCTCTGATTATAACTATTTGAAAATATGCGTGGAGGTAGAGCAAAAGGGTTGAACTCCAGTGACTTGTTACTAGTAAATTCCCAAACTAGATGGCTCAATAGCATATAACCACCCCAATCTTTACCACTTTTACAAATATAAGGGCTGCTGATAATTATGGCATAAATAGCTCAATAATGAAAAGAGATGTTTTTGAACAATAATTTTATTTTCCTTGTGTAATTCATTGTCTTTGCTTTCTTCCATAGATGTATTTACTCCAGTGCAAATGGATAGAGTTTCTTTACCCTTTATCAGACTTGTGACTTTATTTACAGGATTTTAAAATATAGTTTAGAAAATAAGGGAATAATTGCTTAATGTGGACAGTTTTGCAATGTTGAATAGTAACAGAATTAGAAGCATTTAAAAGATGTGGACATTTTTCTTTCTTATAACAGATCCTCTGTCAGGATAATAATTGATCTAAGTTCATAATGGATTACTACCTTGTTCATCTTATTTTTTTTTTTTTTTACTGAGGATTAGTTCTAATAGGGGCAGAGGGGAGTTGGGAAATATCTTTTCTTTAAAATAGTTCTCCTAGATAACCAATAATAGGCAGAAATTTTCCTCATTATTATTGGTTGCTACTTTTTATTGTAATTATTACTAATGGAAGTCTTAAATTTATGTACCTTTAAGATATTAAATAACTTCTTTTAATTTTAATGTGGGCTATGTGTGTATAAGTTTTAGTACTGAGTGGGATTGATTATCTCCTGTCTTTTTGTTGCTTTATTTTTTTTTAAGAAAATCATCTAGTGATCTTTAAAGAGTTTGACAGCTTAGCTCAAATTCAAAAGGTCTTTATTTGCTACTTAAAATTAAGTTATGAACTTAAGGTGTACCCTTACAGATATACTTCAAAAAGGCAAATAGATTTTCACTAAAAAATTTTTAAGACTAAAAACATGGCATAAAAAATGCATTTAGTATTTTCTTCAGTAGCTATGTTCTAATAAAAATAAATATGGGTGTATAATTAAAAATTTAGAAGTCCGATTATTATTTTAATCTTGATGGGCTCCTTCCTCCATTTATCTTCAGTGAGGTTTGTAAAATACTCGTGGTACAAATCTTCACAATCTGGAATTAACTAGTTGGGTTTTCCTTTTCTTTCATTGGTTAAAATAGTTTGAAATTTAGGACCAATTACTGTGTTTCTTTTCTCTCTCTGACTTTACTGGCAATTATTTTCTAGCAACAGATTAACTGTACAAATAAAGTTTACTTACAGATTACATACTGAAAAAGTCATAAGTGGAATTTTAGCTATGATACTTATTTAAGAAGATAAAACCTGAAGTGTTCTGTTTGAGATCAAATCATATAATTTTCAGTGAATATCTAGGTAACATTGTCAGAGAGTAATTGATAACTAAAATAATTATAACTGAAGGCATTAATTGTTTCAAAAATAATACCATTTCCAGACTGTGGATTTCAGCCAGAACAGAAACCAGACCAATATGGGACCACATTTGGCTGACTCAGTATAACAACACTGAGATGTGATGGTGTTGGCATAATGACATCATCATTCTCTCAGGACCAATCATTTGGAATGCAGGTGGCAGTGCTAGGCTGATCTCATCGGAAAATAGAAACCAGTTTTTTTCAGGGTCTGTGACTACATGATCTGTCCATCCTCATCACTGTAATAAAGGATCTACACAAGTAGCATTATAATATTAAGTTTAAGATGTTATAGGTAATATAGGACCAAATCTCCTACTTGCCAATGAAAGCATCTATTTGGGTATTAATTAAAACTTTAAATACCAGTTGGACCAAGGTATTGTAGAAAACCCTAACAGTCAATATGTGTAGATTACCATTACCTTTCTGGCATCTATGCAATAGAACAATTTATTTTCTCTCTTCCTCCCTCCCTCCTTCCCTCTCTTCACCCTTCCTTCCTTCCTTCTTATGGACAATGTATCAATAGTATCAAAATTTAATGATATAAACTACTAAGATGTGGAAACAGTTCTGTAAACTGAATTAATTTTCCTCTATGTGACTTCACACTTTGGGGTAGATATATTACAATTGTAAAGATATAGATGTACAATATAATTTTTTTTAATTCTAATTTCTTTCTGTTTTTTAATGTACGTCTAAAAATAAAACCACCAACGTTAAAAATTTCCTTAAGATCCAATCTGAGCTTTTGGTTCAGAGTTTGGTTGGTGCCACATCCAGATATGTGACTTAATAGTCATTAAAAATCCAAACCTAGTGCAAACCTGATTCAGGTCTTGCCCAACTGATAGTGTTTTATCCCTTCAAGCTATCCCGATTCCTTGATGTCTCTGCATTTACATTTGTTCTAAATGTCTATGGATGCTCAACGCATCAGACAGAAAACCTTGGAATCTAAAAGGAAGAATAAATTACATAACTGATTAATACTAATTGTTGTTTGCTTAGTAATTATCCCTAAGTTTTCAAGGAAATGTTGCTATTTTTCTTACACACAGTGAAAATACATATGGACAATCTTTTGCTACAACAGCATCCAGATGAATTTTATTTTATAAAGTAGAGAGCTAAACAATTTGTGGAAAGGGCAATAATTTACTGAAAGATGGAGGGTATTTATTTTCTTTAGGAAATTAGTTTGTTCTGAGTTAGGTAAGTTATCAAAGGGAGAAGAGAGTTGAGAATCTATTTGTGGCCATCATTTAAAATTCGTGCCATTTCCTTCTCACCGTCACTCATTACAAAAAGCACCACTCACTATGTAAGGTTCTGCAAGTAAAAGTTCTTCTGCTTGCATGGCCTTAGGAGAGCCTTGCAATGACAGATAGTTTGGTTAATTACAAAGTTAAACTTTATGCTATTGAGACATAATTTCAGTGAATAATATTTTCCAGACAGAGTTTAATAAGCAGCTTGTGGTTGAGTAGCCTTTTGCCCAAAAAAGGGAAGCAGGTCTCTGTGACTACCTTCTACATTCAGAGAGCATGAGAGTAGAGGATGTTAACTTGACCACCCTAGGAACTGAGTTCCAGTAACCTTATCAGAGCCTAACAGAGTGACCCCACCCTAAATGTTGTGAAAGAAGGACTGTTGAAATAGCACCTGGCATTTCACCCTGAACTCCTATAACACTTGCTGATTCACTGACCACAGTGAGGGGAAAGTACACTGGATGTTCAGCTGGCCTTCCTGAGTGAGTCCTGCTGGTAAACATGGATTCATCTGAGAAATCACAGGTTTTAACATTCACATTACAGAAACGTTTATTTATTTTTGAAATGTGGTAAAGCAAATCACTTTTTAAAAGGTTGAAATTTACAAAGGTAAAAACTAGAAATCTACATATTTGTAAAAGAAATGTCTTTTACAATCATGGATCCTTTTATTGTTGTTGTTTATATATTTTCTTAATGAAAAGTAGTTGGGATGATTAGTATCTAGTATAAGCAGAAGCCTACTTTTTGGTGAACAGATTTTCTCCAGGTAATTTGAGAAGACTATGCTTGACTATATTTGACCAACTTGAATGAGTTACAGAGAAGAGGTTTCATACTGAGGCCACGAGTTGAGTTCTGACATTGTTAGTTTTAGAAATATTGTCTGCTCTGAGTAGAACAAAGGAGGACTTACTTGGATCTGTAAGAATTTAGAAAATTAGTAATATATGCAAGTTATACAAGATTTTACTTTAAATTTTTATGTATGTTTTGGAAAAAAAAAAGCTATAGCTATACATGTAAATACTAGCCTTACAGGGGACCAGTCTACACTTGTTGCTTGTTCTTTATGAAATAGACAAAAAGAAATTAAGCTGATTTTCCCTCCAATAAATTGATGACTGCTTTTACTAAATCAAAAGCGTAGAAAAATTCAGAGTAACTAGATGATAAATTAACTGCCATCCAGGAAACATTCAAATGATCATCCTATCATGAAAATTCTCCTGTTCAGTTCTCTTAATCATGTCTTCAGTAGTTTTTTTTTGGAAATGTTAGCTACATGATGGCGTAATCATTTTTTTCATCTTTATATTACTATAAGATATTTTTCACAGTGTGTAGCATATTTTGAATGGAAAATGTTTAAATCAGTAAATGACTACACTCAGACTTCTTAGAATATAACTATCAAAATTTAAATCAATTCAACAAATACTTGCTACTTCTATAAAATATTATTTAGCTAACAGAATCTACAGATTATATATATACTCCCTGAATTAAAAAAAAATTACTCTATTTTTAATGGTGATAACAGACTGTGGTCTAATGGCCTAGGGGAAGAGTTGTGATAAATGACTTATAAAATTTATTAGAAAATCATCACAAAAGGACAGAAACCACAATTTCAATGATTAGAATATTTCTCTAAGCTAGTGGAAGAGTTAATGAAAAAAGTGAATCAACCTATATTGTGTTCCTCTTAAATGTGCTGTATATTGTTGCATTTTATCTTAATGAAATGGGCAAGAACTTAGAAAACTAAGGCTCAGGGCAATTGTTAAACTGTTTAGGACAAACAGAATGACACCAGTCTTAGCAATTTGTAACGAGTGTCTTTGTGTAAGTACGTTTACTTTTTCAAATCAGGTGTGTTGAAGCATAATATACATTCAATAAAATGCACCCATTTTAAGCATATTAAAAAGATGTGCATAGGGCTTCCCTGGTGGCGCAGTGGTTGAGAGTCTGCCTGCCGATGCAGGGGACACGGGTTCGTGCCCCGGTCCAGGAAGAACCCACATGCCGCGGAGCGGCTAGGCCTGAGAGCCATGGCCGCTGAGCCTGCGCGTCTGGAGCCTGTGCTCCACAATGGGAGAGGTCACAACAGTGAGGCACATAGATAACCACCACCACAATTAATATACAAGCTTTTCATCAACTCAGTTTCTTTGTGTCCCAAACTAGTCAACCTCCTTCTGCCAATCAACCCCAAGAAACCACTGATCTGCTTTCTGTAGCTGTGTACATTGCTTCATCTATAATTCTGCACTGGTAGCATCATACAATTTATACTTTTTAGTGTCCGGCTAATTTAACTAAGTATAGTGGTTTTGAGATTCATCCATGTTGTATCATATATCAGTGGTTCTCCCTTTCTTTTCCCTTTCTTTTCCTTTTCCTTTCAATAAATTCCATTGTATTCCATTGTATAAGTTTACCACAATTTGTTTATCCACTCATCTGCTGATAGACATTGGGATTGTACCCAGTTTTCAACTGTTATGAGTAAAACTTCTTAATTTACTTACAAGGTTTTTACGGTGTGTGTGGACATATGTTTTCATTTGTGCTAGGTAAATACCCAGAAGTGGAATTGCTAAGTCATATGAAAAGTACAGGGTTTTTCTTCTCTTTTTTTTTTTTTACATCTTTTTTGGAGTATAATTGCTTTACAGTGGTGTGTTAGTTTCTGCTTTATAACAAACTGAATCAGTTATACATATGCATAAATCCCCATATCTCTTCCCTCTTGTGTCCCTCCCACCCTCCCTATCCCACCACTCTAGGTGGTCACAGAGCACCGAGCTGATCTCCCTGTTCTGTGTGGCTGCTTCCCACTAGCTATCTATTTTACATTTGATAGTGTATATATGTCCATACCACACTCTCACTTTGTCCCAGGTTACCCATCCCCATCCCCATGTCCTCAAGTCCATTCTCTACTAGGTCTGTGTCTTTATTCGCATCTTGCCCCTAGGTTCTTCATGACCATTTTATTTTATATTTTTTTAGATTCCCTATATCTGTGTTACCATATGGTATTTGTTTTTCTCTTTCTGACTTACTTCACTCTGTATGACAGACTCTAGATCCATCCACCTCACTACAAATAACTAAATTTTGTTTCTTTTTATGGCTGAGTAATATTCCATTGTATATATGTGCCACATCTTCTTTATCCATTCATCTGTTGATGAACACTTAGGTTGCTTCCATGTCCTGGCTATTGTAAATAGAGCTGCAGTGAACATTGTGGTACATGACCCTTTTTGAATTATGGTTTTCTCAGGGTACATGCCCAATAGTGGGAATGCTGGGTCGTATGGTAGTTCTATTTGCAGTTTTTTAAGGAACCTCCATACTGTTCTCCATAGTGGCTATATCAATTTACATTCCCACCAACAGTGCAAGAGGGTTCCCTTTTCTCCACACCCTCTCCAGCATTTATTGTTTCTAGATTTTTTGATGATGGCCATTCTGACCAGTGTGAGATGATATCTCATTGTAGTTTTGATTTGCATTTCTCTAATGATTAATGATGTTGAGCATTCTTTCATGTGTTTGTTGGCAATCTGTATAACTTCTTTGGGGAAATGTCTATTTAGGTCTCCTGCCCATTTTTGGATTGGGTTGCTTGTTTTTTTGTTATTGAGCTGCAAGAGCCGCGTGTAAATTTTGGAGATTAATCTTTTGTCAGTTGCTTCATTTGCAAATATTTTCTCCCATTCTGAGGGTTGTCTTTTGGTCTTGTTTATGGTTTCCTTTGCTGTGCAAAAGCTTTGAAGTTTCATTAGGTCCCATGTGTTTATTTTTGTCTTTATTTCCATTTCTCTAGGAGGTGGGTCAAAAAGGAACTTGCTGTGATTTATGTCATAGAGTGTTCTGCCTATGTTTTCCTCTAGGAGTTTGATAGTGTCTGGCCTTACATTTAGGTCTTTAATCCATTTTGAGCTAATTTTTGTGTATGGTGTTAGGGAGTGATCTAATCTCATACTTTTACATGTCCCTGTCCAGTTTTCCCAGCACCACTTATTGAAGAGACTGTCCTTTCTCCACTGTACATTCCTGCCTCCTTTATTAAAGATAAGGTGACCATATGTGCGTGGGTTTATCTCTGGGCTTTCTATCCTGTTCCATTGATCTATCTTTCTGTTTTTGTGCCAGTACCATACTGTCTTGATTACTGTAGCTTTGTAGTATAGTCTGAAGTCAGGGAGCCTGATTCCTCCAGCTCCGTTTTTGGTTCTCAAGATTGCTTTGGCTATTCGGGGTCTTTTGTGTTTCCATACAAATTGTGAAATTTTTTGTTCTAGTTCTGTGAAAAATGCCAGTGGTAGTTTGATAGGGATTGCATTGAATCTGTAGATTGCTTTGGGTAGTAGAGTCATTTTCACAACGTTGATTCTTCCAATCCAAGAACATGGTACATCTCTCCATCTATTTGTATCATCTTTAATTTCTTTCATCAGTGTCTTATAATTTTCTGCATACAGGTCTTTTGTCTGCTTAGGTAGGTTTATTCCTAGATATTTTATTCTTTTTGTTGCAATGGTAAATGGGAGTGTTTCCTTGATTTCACTTTCAGATTTTTCATCATTAGTATATAGGAATGCCAGAGATTTCTGTGCATTAATTTTGTATCCTGCAACTTTACCAAATTCATTGATTAGCTCTAGTAGTTTTCTGATAGCATCTTTAGGATTCTCTATGTATAGTATCATGTCATCTGCAAACAGTGACAGCTTTACTTCTTCTTTTCCCATTTGGATTCCTTTTATTTCCTTTTCTTCTCTGATTGCTGTGGCTAAAACTTCCAAAACTATGTTGAATAAGAGTGGTGAGAGTGGGCAACCTTGTCTTGTTCCTGATCTTAGTGGAAATGGTTTCAGTTTTTCACCATTGAGGATGATGCTGGCTGTGGGTTTGTCATATATGGCCTTTATTATGTTGAGGAAAGTTCCCTCTATGCCTACTTTCTGCAGGGTTTTTATCATAAATGGGTGTTGAATTTTGTCAAAAGCTTTCTCTGCATCTATTGAGATGATCATATGGTTTTTCTCCTTCAGTTTGTTAATATGGTGTATCACATTGATTGATTTGCGTATATTGAAGAATCCTTGCATTCCTGGAATAAACCCCACTTGATCATGGTGTATGATCCTTTTAATGTGCTGTTGGATTCTGTTTGCTAGTATTTTGTTGTGGATTTTTGCATCTATGTTCATCAGTGATATTGGCCTGTAGTTTTCTTTCTTTGTGACATCCTTGTCTGGTTTTGGTATCAAGGTGATGGTGGCCTCGTAGAATGAGTTTGGGAGTGTTCCTCCCTCTGCTATATTTTGGAAGAGTTTGAGAAGGATAGGTGTTAACTCTTCTCTAAATGCTTGATAGAATTCGCCTGTGAAGCCATCTGGTCCTGGGCTTTTGTTTGTTGGAAGATTTTTAATCACAGTTTCAATTTCAGTGCTTGTGATTGGTCTGTTCATATTTTCTATTTCTTCCTGATTCAGTCTTGGCAGGTTGTGCATTTCTAAGAATTTGTCCATTTCTTCCAGGTTGTCCATTTTATTGGCATAGAGTTGCTTGTAGTAATCTCTCATGATCTTTTGTATTTCTGCAGTGTCAGTTGTTACTTCTCCTTTTTCATTTCTAATTCTATTGATTTGAGTCTTCTCCCTTTTTTTCTTGATGAATCTGGCTAATGTTTTATCAATTTTGTTTATCTTCTCAAAGAACCAGCTTTTAGTTTTATTGATCTTTGCTATCGTTTCCTTCATTTCTTTTTCATTTATTTCTGATCTGATTTTTATGATTTCTTTCCTTCTGCTAACTTTGGGATGTTTTTGTTCTTCTTTCTCTAATTGCTTTAGGTGCAAGGTTAGGTTGTTTATTCGAGATGTTTCCTGTTTCTTAAGGTGGGATTGTATTGCCATAAACTTCCCTCTTAGAACTGCTTTTGCTGCATCCCATAGGTTTTGGGTCGTCGTGTCTCCATTGTCATTTGTTTCTAGGTATTTTTAAATTTCCTCTTTGATTTCTTCAGTGATCACTTCGTTATTAAGTAGTGTATTGTTTAGCCTCCATGTGTTTGTATGTTTTACAGCTCTTTTCCTGTAATTGATATCTAGTCTCATAGCATTGTGGTCGGAAAAGATACTTGATACAATTTCAATTTTCTTAAATTTACCAAGGCTTGATTTGTGACCCAAGATATGATCTATCCTGGAGAATGTTCCATGAGCACTTGAGAAAAATGTGTATTCTGTTGTTTTTGGATGGAATGTCCTATAAATATCAATTAAGTCCATCTTGTTTAATGTATCATTTAAAGCTTGTGTTTCCTTATTTATTTTCATTTTGGATGACCTGTCCATTGGTGAAAGTGGGGTGTTAAAGTCCCCTACTATGATTGTGTTACTGTCGATTTCTCCTTTTATGGCTGTTAATATTTCCCTTATGTATTGAGGTGCTCCTATGTTTGGTGCATAAATATTTACAATTGTTATATCTTCTTCTTGGATTGATCCCTTGATCATTATGTAGTGTCCTTCTTTGTCTCTTCTAGTAGTCTTTATTTTAAAGTCTATTTTGTCTGATATGAGAATTGCTACTCCAGCTTTCTTTTGGTTTCCATTTGCATGGAATATCTTTTTCCATCCCCTTACTTTCAGTCTGTATGTGTCTCTAGGTCTGAAGTGGGTCTCTTGTAGACAGCATATATATGGGTCTTGTTTTTGTATCCATTCAGCCAATCTGTGTCTTTTGGTGGGAGCATTTAGTCCATTTACATTTAAGGTAATTATTGATATGTATGTTCCTATTCCCATTTTCTTAATTGTTTTGGGTTCGTTATTGTAGTTCTTTTCCTTCTGTTGTGTTTCTTGCCTAGAGAAGTTCCTTTAGCATTTGTTGTAAAGCTGGTTTGGTGGTGCTGAACTCTCTCAGCTTTTGCTTGTCTGTAAAGGTTTTAATTTCTCCATCAAATCTGAATGAGATCCTTGCTGGGTAGAGTAATCTTGGTTGCAGGTTTCTCTCCTTCATCACTTTAAGTATGTCCTGCCACTCCCTTCTGGCTTGTAGAGTTTCTGCTGAGAGATCAGCTGTTATCCTGATGGGGATTCCCTTGTGTGTTATTTGTTGTTTTTGCCTTGCTGCTTTTAATATGATTTCTTTGTGTTTAATTTTTGACAGTTTGATTAATATGTGTTCCGGCGTATTTCTCCTTGGATTTATTCTGTATGGGACTCTCTGTGCCTCCTGGACTTGATTAACTATTTCCTTTCCCATATTAGGGAAGTTTTCAACTATAATCTCTTCAAATATTTTCTCAGTCCCTTTCTTTTTCTCTTCTTCTTCTGGAACCCCTATAATTCGAATGTTGGTGCGTTTAATGTTGTCCCAGAGGTCTCTGAGACTGTCCTCTGTTCTTTTCATTCTTTTTTCTTTATTTTGCTCTGCAGCAGTTATTTCCACTATTTTATCTTCCAGGTCACTTATCCGTTCTTCTGCCTCAGTTATTCTGCTATTGATCCCATCTAGAGTATTTTTTATTTCATTTATTGTGTTTTTAATTGATGCTTGATTCGTCTTTAGTTCTTCTAGGTCCCTGTTAACTGTTTCTTGCATTTTGTCTATTCTATTTCCAAGATTTTGGATCATCTTTACCATCATTATTCTGAATTCTTTTTCAGATAGACTGCCTATTACCTCTTCATTTGTTAGGTCTGTTGGGTTTTTATCTTGCTCCTTCTCCTGCTGTGTGTTTTTCTGTCTTCTCATTTTGCTTATGTTACTGTGTTTGGGGTCTCCTTTTTGCAGGCTGCAGGTTCATAGTTCCCGTTGTTTTTGGTGTCTGTCCCCAGTGGCTAAGGTTGGTTTAGTGGGTTGTGTAGGCTTCTTGGTGGAGGGGACTACTGCCTGTGTTCTGGTGGATGAGGCTGGATCTTGTCTTTCTGGTGGGCAGGTCCACGTCTGCTGGTGTGTTTTGGGGTGTTTACGGACTTTTTATGATTTGAGGCAGCCTCTCTGCTAATGGGTGGCGTTGTGTTCCTGTCTTGCTAGTTGTTTGGCATAGGGTGTCCAGCACTGTAGCTTGCTGGTCGTTGAGTGAAGCTGGGTGCTGGTGTTGAGATGGAGATCTCTGGAAGATTTTCGCCGTTTGATATTATGTGGAGCTGGGAGGTCTCTTGTGGACCAGTGTCCTGAAGTTCACTCTCCCACCTCAGAGGCACAGCACTGACTCCTGGCTCCTCAATTTGGGATGATTTGTTGTCTATTCATGTATCCCACAGATGCAGGGTACATGAAGTTGATTGTGGAGCTTTAATCCGCTGCTTCTGAGGCTGCTGGGAGAGGTTTCCCTTTCTCTTCTTTGTTCTCACAGCTCCTGGGTCTCAGCTTTGGATTTGGCCCCGCCTCTGCGTGTAGGTCGCCGGAGGGCGTCTGTTCTTCGCTCAGACAGGACAGGGTTAAAGGAGCAGCCTCTTCGGGGACTCTGGCTCACTCAGGCCGGGCGGGAGGGAGGGGCACGGAGTGCGGGGCGAGCCTGCAGCGGCAGAAGTCGGCGTGACGTTGCACCAGCCCGAGGCGCGCCGTGCGTTCTCCCAGGGAATCCGCCCCTGGATCCCGGGACCCCGGCAGTGGCAGGCTGCACAGGCTCCCGGAAGGGCGGTGTGGACAGTGACCTGCGCTCGCACACAGGCTTCTTGGCGGCGGCACTAGCAGCCCCAGCGTCTCACGCCCGTCTCTGGGCTCCGCGCTTTCAGCCGCGACTTGCGCCCGTCTCTGGAGCTCCTTTACGCGGCGCTCTTAATCCCCTCTCCTCGCGCACCAGGAAACCAAGAGGGAAGAAAAAGTCTCCTGCCTCTTCGGCAGCTCCAGAGTTTCCCGGACTCCCTCCCGGCTAGCTGTGGCACATTAGCCCCCTTCAGGCTGAGTTCTCGCCGCCAGCCCCAGTCCTCTCCCTGCGCTCTGACCGAAGCCCGAGCCTCAGCTCCAGCGCCGCCCGCCCCGGCGGGGGAGCAGACAAGCCTCTCGGGCTGGTGAGTGCCGCTCGGCACCGCTCCTCTGTGCGGGAATCTCTCTGCTTTGCCCTACCCAGGTATGTGGGGAGTTTCTTGCCTTTTGGGAGGTCTGGGGTCTTCTGCCAGCGTTCAGTAGGTGTTCTGTAGGAGTTGTTCCACGTGTAGCTGTATTTCTGGTGTATCTGTGGGGAGGAAGGTGATCTCCGCGTCTTACTCTTCCGCCATCTTACCCGGAAGTCTATATGTATTGTTAATAGCATGTAACTGGTTCTTGATTTTTTCCAGTGTTATAATCTCTCTCTTTAATTGCAGTGTTTAGATCATTACATTTAATGCAATTGATATGCTTAGATTCAAACGTACCATCCTGCTACTTGTTTTCTAGTCGACCAATCTATACTTATTCTAATTTTCTTCTTTTTCCCTTATTTTGGATTAACTGAGTATTCATTATGATTCCATTTTATCTACACTGTTGGCTTATAAGCTTTACTTCTTTCTTTTAGTTCCCTAGTAATTGCTCTAGAGATATAGAATACATTGTAAACCTATCACACTCCATCTGTGAAGAATATTATGACACTTCACATAGAAGAATATTTTAAGCATATATATGCATCCCTCCTTAGTTGTTTGCTTGCTTTTATACATTTTATTTCTACATATTTAATGGACCCCATGATACATTATTATGTTTTTCTTTAAATATTTGATTATTTTTAAAGCATCTTCAATTTTCAAATTTTTTTTAATTTTCAAAATTTTTCCTGTAGGTTTGATGAGAATCTGTCTTTGATGCAATGTTTGATATATGACCAACCAGTTAAGAGTGGAATGATGTTTAAATTCTTACTTGTTTTATTATCTTTCGGATATATTAGTGATTTGTGTGAGAGAGACGTGTTTAAATTTTCCAACATAATAGTAAAATTGTGCATTTTCCTTGTAATTATGTCCATTTTTGAAATTTGGTTTTAGATATGTACATGTTCACTTCCTGGTGAGTTTAATCTGATACTAATATAGCTATAACAGTTTTTTGTTGTTGTCAATGTTGCACAGGCACATTATTTGCTATACTTTTAGTCTTTTTGTGCTTTTACTTTAATACAAATTTCATAAAGCTTTTTTTAAAAACTTCCATCTGATAAAATTTGTCTTTTAAAATTGATGTGGTTATGAGAATGTAGAGAAAAGGTAACCCTCCTGCACTGTGGTGGGAATGTGAGCTGCTGCAGCCACTATGGGAAACAGTATGGAGGTTCCTCAAAAAATTAAAAATAGAACTACCATATGATAGAGCAATTCTACTTCTGGGTAGTTTTCCAAAGAAAACAAAAATATTAATTAAAAAATATACACTCCTGTGTTAATTGGAATCATTATTCATAAGAGCCAAGATAGGAAGCAACCTAAGAGACCATCAGTAGATGAACAGATAAGGAAGATGTGGTATTTGTATACAATGGAATACTACTCAGCCATAAAAAAATAGAATGAAATCTTGCCAATTGTGACAACATGGATGGACCTAGAGGGTATTATGCTAAGTGAAATAAGTCAGACAGAGAAAGGCACATATTGTATGATCCCTCTTATATGTGGAATCTGAAAAACAAAACAAATGAACATAAAACAGAAACAGAGTCATAGATACAGAGAACAAAGAGGTGATTGCTGGAGGTGGGGAATGATGAATGAAATAGATGAGGAAAATTAAGAGGTACATACAAACTCCCAGTTACAAAATAAATAAATGAGTCACAGGAATGTTATGTACAGCATGGGAAATATAATCAATAATAATGTAATATTGTATGGTGAAATGATAACTAGGCTTATTGTGGTGATAATTTTGTAATGTATAGAAATATGGAATCACTTTATTGTACACCAGTAACTAACATAGTGTTATAGGTCAATTACACTTCACAAAACAAACAAGCAAACAAACTATTAGGAAAAGATAGCAGATTTGTGGTTATCAGAGGTGGAGTTAGGGGAAGGGGGAATTGAATGAAACTGGTCAAAAGGTTCCAACTTCCAGTTATAAGGTACATTAAGTGCTAAAGATATAATGCACATGATTAATATAATGAACACGGCTCTATGTTACATATGAAAGTTGTTAAGAGAGTAAATCTTAAGAGCTCTCATTACGGGAATTTTTTTTTTCTTTTATGCTTTATCTATATGAAATGATGGAAGTTCACTTAACTTACTCTGTAATCATTTCACAGTACATGTAAACCAAATCATTGTGCTGTACACCTTAAACTTATACAATGCTGTATGTCAATTAAGTAAATATATAAAATTGAAAGAAAAAAATAAAAAGAGAGTTGACGTGGTAACAAAATATTTAGGTTTATCTTTAATTTAGACCTTTCTACAGTTTTACATTTTGCTAGGTTTATTGTATTTTACTTTTATCCTCTTTTGGATTGGTTGATATTCCTCCCACAACCTTCTCATTCTCCTTTTTCCACCCTATTGTTTTGGAAATTATATTTTTCTTTTTCCAGAAAAGCTCAACATGTGACTTCAACTAAACAAATTCTAAAGTTAATACTTTTACCCTCATCTCAAATAATGAAGTTACTTTAGAACTATTCTTTAATTCAAACACACCCTTGGTGGCTTTTATATTATTGTGATCCAGTATTTTAATTTTATCTTTCTATCTGTAGGAAGAAGAAAACATTGATGTTGCTTTATACAGTCAGTGTCTGTTTAGAGACATAAAATTTACCATATTTTTGGCTCATGGCTTGCTACTTCTCTCACTTTCTTTCAAAAGTCATTTTCTTTCTTGATTTTTAAAGTGTATTTTGTCATAAAATCTCTCAGTGTTAGTTTGTCCATTAATTCCTAACATGTAAGTTTTCTGGGTATATGATTTCCTCAGGACTGCTTAACAAAGTACCACAAACTAGGTGGCTTGAAACAACAGAAATTTATTGTTTCACAATTTGGGTGTCTAAAAATCAGAAATAAAAGTATCAGCGGAGTCATGCTCTTTCCAAAATCTGTAAGAAGGAATCCATCTTTTCTTCTTTCTAGCTGCTGGTGATTTACCTGCAATCCATGGCCTTCCTTATCTCGCAGCCACCAGACTTGAATCTCTACCAACTCGTACATGAGCTTCTTTCTTGCATGTACTTGTTCCTTCCCCATTCTTTAGAAAAACACCAAGCACATTGGATTAAAGACCCACCAAACACCAGTATGACCTCATCTTAACTTTAGTAATTATATCGCCAAGACCCTATTTCCAAATAATGTCACATTCTGAGGTACTGGGTGATAGGACTTTAACATCTATTTTGGGGGGTGGGGGCAGAATTCAGCTCATAACACCAAATAGAGAATTCTGATGAACAACTGTTTTTCACCAAACTTTGAAGATAAAATCCACTGCTCTCTTGTTTCTGCTGTTGCGGTTTAAAAAGTCAACTCTTGTTTTTCTTGTCCTTCAGTTCTAGTTTCTAGTCTGTATTTTTTTCCCTATGGCTCCATTTCAGATTATTTTTCTATTATTTTCCTTCAGTTTACTAACGATCTGTACAGATAAAGATCTCTCCATGTTTTTTTCAACTCAGGATTGGATTGGCTTCCTGAGCCCAAGAACGGTTAAATTGTATTAATTCGGGAAAATCCTCACCAAATATTGTTTTGGATAATGACTCTCTCCAGTTGTCTCCTAACTCCTCTGGAACTCCGGTTAGAGGTGTTTTAAAACTTCTCTGTTTGTTTTCCATTAGTATTTAAACTTTTGATCCAACATCCTCTTGCTCCAAACCATGAAGTACTGTCATATGTTCCCATGGCAATTTTTTTTTTTTGCTAAGTATATGTACTTTCTTAATTACCTTTGGCCTATAACAACTACCCTTAATTTTCTACTGGTATATTTATTTATATACACATATATATGTATACATATATTTATATATATACACATACACAATATTTTTTTTCTTTCTTTCTTTTTTTTATTACTTTCTACTTTATAAAAAAGTGAATCAGTCATACATATACATCTGTTCCCACATCCCTTCCCTCTTGCATCTCCCTCCCTCCCACCCTCCCTATCCCACCCCTCCAGGCCGTCACAAAGCACCGAGCTGATCTCAGTGTGCTATGCGGCTGCTTCCCACTATCTATCTACCTTACGTTTGGTAGTGTATATATGTCCATGCCTCTCTTTCGCTTTGTCACAGCTTACCCTTCCCCCTCCCCATATCCTCAAGTCCATTCTCAGTAGGTCTGGGTCTTTATTCCTGTTTTACCCCTAGGATCTTCATGACATTTTTTTTCTTAAATTCCATATATATGTGTTAGCATACGGTATTTGTCTTTCTCTTTCTGACTTACTTCACTATGTATGACAGACTCTAGGTCTATCCACCACATTACAAATAGCTCAGTTTCATTTCTTTTTATGGCTGAGTAATATTCCATTGTATATATGTGCCACATCTTCTTTATCCATTCATCCGATGATGGACACTTAGGTTGTTTCCAGCTCCGGGCTATTGTGAATAGAGCTGCAATGAACATTTTGGTACATGTCTCTTTTTGAATTATGGTTTTCTCAGGGTATATGCCTAGTAGTGGGATTGCTGGGTCATATGGTAGTTCTATTTTTAGTTTTTTAAGGAACCTCCATACTGTTCTCCATAGTGGCTGTACCAATTCACATTCCCACCAGCAGTGCAAGAGTGTTCCCTTTTCTCCACACCCTCTCCAGCATTTATTGTTTCTAGATTTCTTGATGATGGCCATTCTGACTGGTGTGAGATGATATCTCATTGTAGTTTTGATTTGCATTTCTCTAATGATTAATGATGTTGAGCATTCTTTCATGTGTTTGTGGCAGTCTGTATATCTTCTTTGGAGAAATGCCTATTTAAGTCTTCTGCCCATTTTTGGATTGGGTTCTTTGTTTTTTTGCTATTGAGCTGCATGAGCTGTTTATAAATTTTGGAGATTAATCCTTTGTCAGTTGCTTCATTTGCAAATATTTTCTCCCATTCTGAGGGTTGTCTTTTGGTCTTGTTTATGGTTTCCTTTGCTGTGCAAAAGCTTTGAAGTTTCATTAGGTCCCATTTGTTTATCTTTGTTTTTATTTCCATTTCTCTAGGAGGTGGGTCAAAAAGGATCTTTCTGTGATTTATGTCATAGAGTGTTCTGCCTATGTTTTCCTCTAAGAGTTTGATAGTTTCTGGCCTTACATTTAGGTCTTTAATCCATTCTGAGCTTATTTTTGTGTATGGTGTTAGGGAGTGATCTAATCTCATACTTTTACATGTCCCTGTCCCGTTTTCCCAGCACCACTTATTGAAGAGGCTCTCCTTTCTCCACTGTACATTCCTGCCTACTTTATCAAAGATAAGTTGACCATATGTGCGTGGGTTTATCTCTGGGCTTTCTATCCTGTTCCATTGATCTATCTTTCTGTTTTTATGCCAGTACCACACTGTCTTGATTACTGTAGCTTTGTAGCATAGTCTGAAGTCAGGGAGCCTGATTCCTCCAGCTCCGTTTTTCGCTCTCAAGATTGCTTTGGCTATTCGGGGTCTTTTGTTTTTCCAAACAAATTTTAAAATTTTTTGTTCTAGTTCTGTGAAAAATGCCAGTGGTAGTTTGATAGGGATTGCATTGAATCTGTAGATTGCTTTGGGTAGTAGAGTCATTTTCACAATATTGATTCTTCCAATCCAGGAGCATGGAATATCTCTCCATCTATTTGTATCATCTTTAATTTCTTTCATCAGTGTCTTATAATTTTCTGCATACAGGTCTTTTGTCTCCTTAGGCAGGTTTAATCCTAGGTATTTTATTCTTTTTGTTGCAGTGGTAAAAGGGAGTGTTTTCTTAATTTCACTTTCAGATTTTTCATCATTAGTGTATAGGAATGCAAGGGATTTCTGTGCATTAATTTTGTATCCTGCAACTTTACCAAATTCATTGATTAGGTCTAGTAGTTTTCTGGTACCATCTTTAGGATTCTCTATGTATAGTTTCATGTCATCTGCAAACAGTGACAGCTTTACCTCTATGTTTCCGATTTGGATTCCTTTAATTTCTTATTCTTCTCTGATTGCTATGGCTAAGACTTCCAAAACTATGTTGGATAATAGTGGTGAGAGTGGGCAGCCTTGTCTTGTTCCTGATCTTAGTGGAAATGGTTTCAGTTTTTCACCATTGAGGACAATGTTGGCTGTGGGTTTGTCATATATGGCCTTTATTATGTTGAGGAAAGTTCCCTCTATGCCTACTTTCTGCAGGGTTTTTATCATAAATGGGTGTTGAATTTTGTTGAAAGCTTTCTCTGCATCTATTGAGATGATCATATGGTTTTTCTCCTTCAACTTGTTAATATGGTGTATCACATTGACTGATTTGCGTATATTGAAGAATCCTTGCATTCCTGGAATAAACCCCACTTGATCATGGTGTATGATCCTTTTAATGTGCTGTTGGATTCTGTTTGCTAGTATTTTGTTGAGTATTTTTGCATCTATGTACATCAGTGATATTGGCCTGTAGTTTTCTTTCTTTGTGACATCCTTGTCTGGTTTTGGTATCAAGGTGATGGTGGCCTCGTAGAATGAGTTTGGGAGTGTTCCTTCCTCTGATATTGTTTGGAAGAGTTTGAGAAGGATGGGTGTTAGCTCTTCTCTAAATGTTTGATAGAATTCGCCTGTGAAGCCATCTGGTCCTGGGCTTTTGTTTGTTGGAAGATTTTTTTATCACAGTTTCAATTTCAGTGCTTGTGATTGGTCTATTCATATTTTCTATTTCTTCCTGAATCAGTCTTGGCAGGTTGTGCATTTCTAAGAATTTGTCCATTTCTTCCAGGTTGTCCATTTTATTGGCATAGAGTTGCTTGTAGTAAGCTCTCATGATCTTTTGTATTTCTGCAGTGTCAGTTGTTACTTCTCCTTTTTCATTTCTAATTCTATTGATTTGAGTCTTCTCCCTTCTTTTCTTGATGAGTCTGGCTAATGGTTTGTCAATTTTGTTTATCTTCTCAAAGAACCAGCTTTTAGTTTGGTTGAGCTTTGCTATCGTTTCCTTCATTTTTTTTTCATTTATTTCTGATCTGATCTTTATGATTTCTTTCCTTCTGCTAACTTTGGGGTTTTTCTGTTCATCTTTCTCTAGTTGCTTTAGGTGCAGGGTCAGGTTGTTTACTCGAGATGTTTCCTGTTTCTTAAGGTGGGATTGTATTGCTATAAACTTCCCCCTTAGAACTGCTTTTTCTGCGTCCCATAGGTTTTGGGTCGTCGTGTCTCCATTGTCATTTGTTTCTAGGTATTTTTTAATTTCCTCTTTGATTTCTTCAGTGATCACTTCGTTATTGAGTAGTGTATTGTTTAGCCTCCATGTGTTTGTATTTTTTACAGATCTTTTCCTGTAATTGATGTCTAGTCTCATAGCATTGTGGTTGGAAAGGATACTTGATACAATTTCAATTTTCTTAAATTTACTAAGGCTTGATTTGTGACCCAAGATATGATCTATCCTGGAGAATGTTCTATGAGCACTTGAGAAAAATGTGTATTCTGTTGTTTTTGGATGGAATGTCCTATAAATATCAACTAAGTCCATCTTGTTTAATGTATCATTTAAAGCTTGTGTTTCCTTATTTATTTTCATTTTGGATGATCTGTCCATTGGTGAAAGTGGGGTGTTAAAGTCCCCTACTATGAGTGTGTTACTGTTGATTTCCCCTTCTATGGCTGTTAGTATTTGCCTTATGTATTGAGGTGCTCCTAGGTTGGGTGCATAAATATTTACAATTGTTATATCTTCTTCTTGGATCGATCCCTTTATCGTTATGTAGTGTCCTTCTTTGTCTCTTCTTATAGTCTTTATTTTAAAGTCTATTTGTCTGATATAAGAATTGCTACTCCAGCTTTCTTTTGATTTCCATTTGCATGGAATATCTTTTTCCATCCCCTTACTTTCTATCTGTATGTGTCTCTAGGTCTGAAGTGGGTCTCTTGTAGACAGCATATATATGGGTCTTGTTTTTGTATCCATTCAGCCACTCTGTGTCTTTTGGTGGGAGCATTTAGTCCATTTACATTTAAGGTAATTATTGATATGTATGTTCCTATTCCCATTTCCTTAATTGCTTTGGGTTCGTTATTGTAGGTATATTCCTTCTGTTGTGTTTCTTGCCTAGAGAAGTTCCTTTAGCACTTGTTGTAAAGTTGGTTTGTTGGTGCTGAACTCTCTCAGCTTTTGCTTGTCTGTAAAAGTTTAATTTCTCCATCAAATCTGAATGAGATCCTTGCTGGGTAGAGTAATCTTGGTTGCAGGTTTCTCTCCTTCATCACTTTAATTATGTCCTGCCACTCCCTTCTGGCTTGTAGAGTTTCTGCTGAGAGATCAGCTGTTATCCTGATGGGGATTCCTTTGTGTGTTATTTGTTGTTTTTGCCTTGCTGCTTTTAATATGATTTCTTTGTGTTTAATTTTTGACAGTTTGATTAATATGTGTCTTGGCGTATTTCTCCTTGGATTTATTCTGTATGGGACTCTCTGTGCCTCCTGAACTTGATTAACTATTTCCTTTCCCATATTAGGGAAGTTTTCAACTATAATCTCTTCAAATATTTTCTCAGTCCCTTTCTTTTTCTCTTCTTCTTCTGGAACCCCTATAATTCGAATGTTGGTGCGTTTAATGTTGTCCCAGAGGTCTCTGAGACTGTCCTCTGTTCTTTTCATTCTTTTTTCTTTATTTTGCTCTGCAGCTGTTATTTCCACTATTTTATCTTCCAGGTCACTTATCCGTTCTTCTGCCTCAGTTATTCTGCTATTGATCCCATCTAGAGTATTTTTCATTTCATTTATTGTGTTTTTAATCGATGCTTGATTCATCTTTAGTTCTTCTAGGTCCTTGTTAACTGTTTCTTGCATTTTGTCTATTCTATTTCCAAGATTTTGCATCTTGGAAATAGAATCTTGGATCAGCTTTACTATCATTATTCTGAATTCTTTTTCAGGTAGACTGCCTATTACCTCTTCATTTGTTACGTCTGGTAGGTTTTTATCTTGCTCCTTCACCTGCTGTGTGTTTTTCTGTCTTCTCATTTTGCTTATGTTACTGTGTTTGGGGTCTCCTTTTTGCAGGCTGCAGATTCGTAGTTCCCGTTGTTTTTGGTGTCTGTCCCCAGTGGCTAAGGTTGTTTCAGTAGGTTGTGTAGGCTTCCTGGTGCGGGGGAGTTGTGCCTGTGTTCTGGTGGTTGAGGCTCGATCTTGTCTTTCTGGTGGACAGGTTCACGTCTGGTGGTGTGTTTTGGGGTGCCTGTGGCCTTATTACGTTTTTAGGCAGCCTCTCTGCTAATGGGTGGGGTTGTGTTCCTGCCTTGCTAGTTGCTTGGCATAGGGGGACCAGCACTGTAGCTTGCTGGTCGTTGACTGAAGCTGGGTGCTGGTGTTGAGATGGAGATCTCTGGGAGATTTTCGCTGCTTGATATTATGTGGAGCTGGGAGGTCTCTTGTGGACCCGTGTCCTGAAGTTGGCTCTCCCACTTCAGAGACACAGCACTGACTCCTGGCTGCAGCACCAAGAGCCTTTCATCCACCCGGCTCAGAATAACAGGGAGAAATGTAGAAAGAAAGAATTAGTAGAAGAAAGAAAGAGAGAGGGAAAGAAAGGAAGAAGGGAAGAAAGGAAGGAAGAAAGAAAGAAAGGAGGGAGCGAGGAAGGATGGAAAGAGAAAGAAAGAAAGGAGGGAGGGAGGGAGGAATGAAAGCAATAGGCAGAGTGAATGGAAGAAGGGAGGGAGGGAGGGAGGAAGGAAAGAAAGAAAGAAAGACAGGAGGGAGGGAGGGAGGAAGGAAAGAAAAAGAAAGTGGAAAGAAGAAGGGTGGGAGGGAGGGAGGGAGGAAAGTAAAAGAAAGAAGGAACGGAGCGGAGGGAGGGAGGAATGAAAGCAAAAGGGAGAGTGAATGGAAGAAGGGAGGGAGGGAGGGAGGAAGGAAAGAAAGAAAGAAAGACAGGAGGGAGGGAGGAAGGAAAGAAAAAGAAAGAAGGAAAGGAGTGGAGGGAGGGAGGGAGGAAGGGAAGGTAGGAAAAAAAGAAAGAGGTAAAGTAAAATATAATAAAGTATGAAATATAGTAGCGTTATTAAAATTAAAAAGTAATTATTGAAAAAAAACGGACAGATAGAACCCTGGGACATATGGTGGAAGCAAAGCTATACAGAGAGAATCTTACACAGAAGATTACACATACACATTCACAAAAAGAGAGCAGGGGGAAAAATCAAAAATCTTGCTCTCCAAGTCCACCTCCTCAATTTGGGATAATTCGTTGTAAAAAGAGGAAAAGGGGGGAAAGTCTTAAATCTTGTCCTCAAAGTCCACTTCCTCAATTTGGGATGATTCGCTGTCCATTTATGCACTCCACAGACGCAGGGCACATCAAGTGGACCGTGGAGCTTTAATCTGCTGCCTCCGAGGCTGCACAGAGAGATTTCCCTGTCTCTTCTCTGCTCTCACAGCTCCCGGGTCTCATCCTTGGACCTGGCCCCGCCTCTGCGCGTAGGTCGCCGGAGGGCGTCCGTTCTTCGCTCAGACAGGACGGGTTTAAAGGAGCCGCTGACGTGGGGGCTCTGGCTCACTCAGGCAGAGGGGAGGGAGGGGGGTGCAGTGTGGGGTGGGCCTGCGGCGGCAGAGGCTGGCGTGACGTTGCAGCAGCCCGAGGCGCTCCGTGCGCTTTCCCGGGAAAGCCGTCCCCAGGTCCTGGGACCCCGGCAGTGGCGGGGTGCACAGGCCCCCCGGAAGGCGGGGCGGACAGTGACCCGCGCTCGCACACACGCCCCGCGGCGGCGGCGGCAGCAGCAGCCCCAGCGTCCCAGGCCCGTCTCCAAGGTCCGCGCCTTTAGCCGCGGCTCGCACCTGTCTCCGGCGCTTCCCCAAGCAGCCCTCTTAATGCCCTCTCCTCGCGCACCAGGAAACAAAAGGGAAAAAAGCCTCTTGCCTCTTCGGCAGCTCCAGACCCTTTCCCCGGACTCCCTCCGGGCTAGCCGTGGTGCACTAACCCCTTCAGGCTCTCTTCCTGCCGCCAGCCCCAGTCCTCTCCCTGCGCTCCGACTGAAAGATGATACCCGAGCCTCAGCTCCCAGCCCCGCCCGCCCCGGCGGCCGAGCAGACAAGCCTCTCGGGCTGGTGTGTGCCTGAGGGCACCGATCCTCTGTGCCGGAATCTCTCCGCTTTGCCCTCCACACCCCTGTTGCTGTGCTCTCCTCCGCTACTCCGAAGCTTTCCCCCTCCGCCACCTGCAGTCTCCGCCAGCGAAGGGGCTTGTAGTGTGTGGAAACCTTTCCTCCTTCACGGCTCCCTCCCACTGGTGCAGGTCCCGTCCCTATCCTATTGTCTCTGTTTATTCTTTTTTTCTTTTCCCCTACCCAGGTATGTGGGGAGTTTCTTGCCTTTTGGGGGGTCTGAGGTCTTCTGTCAGCGTTCAGTAGGTGTTCTGTAGGAGTTGTTCCACGTGTAGATGAATTTCTGATGTATCTGTGGGGAGGAAGGTGATCTCCGCGTCTTCCGCCATCTTCCTCCGGGGTCTTTGCTTCACTTTTGAAAAAATAATAAATACTTTTGCTCTGATTTTCTTTTTTCTATTCTTTTCTCTATTCTTTTTTACTATTTCTTCTCTTTTTGTTTTCAGTTTGAGTAATTTCTATTGACCTATCTTCCAAGTTCACTGATTCTTACCTTGGCTGTTTTGGGCCATTTTTATTTTATTAGCTCATCAAAGACATTGTACATCTCTGTTAGTATGTTTTTATTTATAGCATTTCCAACTAATTCTCTCTCACAGTTTTCATTTCATCTGATTTTGCACTTGTCCAACTTTCTCTTAGATTCCTTAGTATATTAATAATAGTTATTTTAAATTAACTTGGTAATACCTTATGATTAATATAATATGGGAAGATAACTACATGACCATTTATAAACATAGTATGCAAAGCTTAAAAATTAAATTTATAAAGTGCTCAAGCAGAGTAGTATCCATTGTGTTTTAACCAAATTTAAGAATACATAGTATGCCTAAAAATAGCACTCAAGAAAAATAGGTAAGAAATGCAAAGAATATAATACGTGATACAATAGAAATCGTGTTCAACAAAGAAAAGATGAGCATTTACTTGGACTCTAGTTTAGCTGGCTGAGCAGTAAATTAGAGTTTTAACCCTGACTATGTCACTAATTCCCTATAATTCTTTGAAGTGTACAATAAATTCCAAGGCTGTGTGAGGCAAGTTGAATAAAGCCTAGTTTATATTGAACCTAATACTTTGTGGAGAGTTTCCAGGTACTGGGAATCTTAAAATTAACTTCTCTACCTCTGACTATTTCCTCAAACATCTATCCTGTTTCTTTCCATATCACTAATTTATTAAAATTAAGAGTAAGCTGCATTTAGTCCTTCATTCCTATGCAACTTCTTTACATTTCAAAAATATCTGTTTAGCATAAAACACACACACATACACTTTCTAGACATGGTTGTAGGCACTATATTGATCACAGGACAGAATACAGTTCTGCCATCATGCTGTTTACAATCTGGAAATGTACAAAAATCAACAAAATTTGGGTTGCTATGGATAAGGACCACATTAAGTGTGGCTGAGTATGCATGCCTCTTCCCTTATAATCAGACTTTGGCCCAACTGCTCTGGCAAAACAGTTTTTCAGTAAGTTACCAATGATCTCTCTCTAAAAACCCAATGTGTTTAGATTTCTTTTTACCCTAACTTCACTTTTGCATTTAAAATACTCAATGATTTTCATCTTCTTTTCCTTGTATTTGAATTACTTCCATAGCCTCTAAAACTATATTGGTTTATGATTAAAATACCTGTAGTGCATACAATAAAAATATTCAGACAATATAGTCAGGCATTCATTTGCATTTTGTGCACACACATATGCTGTTTAATTAATTTTGCTATCCTGTTAATATTGGCAGTGAAGAAAGTGTAGAAGGCATACCTCTCTTTCACAACTACTTTCATTGCTAAGAAATGTCTTCATTTGTGTGGAATGGTGTTTAGAAAACTTCCTATATGTGAAACACTGGATATGTGTACATGTTTAAACATTGCCTATTAGATGCTTTCTTATGACTATTACACCCTTTCTTCTATAACTTTTTAGTATATTTTAACTTTAAACATTTCCCTTATAAGGAGATTGTGCAAGTAAGCTCACAGCTTTTTTATTTGATTTTCAATGTATCAGGTTGACCCACTATATAATAAGCATTTACAATTGTAGATACATGGAAGGTTGATCACAAAACCATCATTTGTCATTGCATTGGGACAAAGAAAGACTTGTCTTTAAGAGTATTTTTCAAGCTTTTTAAAAATTACATCCCCCTGAGGAACCTTTAAAAATATTTTTCCTAATCCGTCATCCCATAAAATGTTAATATCACAAAATACTATATATGTGTTTATGTAACGTGGTCCTTTGGAGGGTTACAAAGCATTGTAATATCTCAGGTTTTTATTCCCCAAGATCCAATTTTTGCCCCCAGGGGAATGACATTTTCCCTGTCTAGAATGCATGGTCTGTAATATTAACTTATCATATGGCTTTACTTTATCTTTTATTCTATTTCATTTCAATTAAGAAACCCTTGTATACAAATTAAAGAGATACTTTAAATTCTAAATATGTGTATTCTACATTTTGTTGTATCATTCTCTTTATATTGTCACAATGATTTAGTTATATAGTCTCATGCCATAAATTTATGGCAATTGAATATAAAGAGAAGTCAAATAAAATATATATAGTTTACTTCTTCCCTTGCAGAGTTGTTTGAGGTTTCATCTGTAGCCATAACTTGTAAAGAAATCAGTGAAATGACATGAAGACAGATTATGCAGAAAAAGTAAGCTTCACATAAGTAGAAGTAGAGTAGGTATTCAATGTCATGAAAAGCACAATAAAATAACTTAGGGCAACTAGGTAACTTCGAGAATAATTGGGGCATTGACACTCATTGATAAACTCATTTTGCTGGAATGATTACAGTGCATTTGGGAAAAGGTATATTCTTGATATAATCTTAAAATTGTAATCATATGATCAGTACATCTGGAAAATAACAGTCAAAATTAAACTGAACTTTGTCTGGATACTGCAATTTCTACACGGCTCTGTCAAATGTCAGGCTTCCCTCTCCCTCACCAGTTTTCTTCACCATGATTTCAAACAGTGAATCATCCCATCCTGTGCCAACCATCTGTTTTGTCTGCCCCCTCATTGACTCAAATTAGATGATGGAGGGCAGGGCATGTTCTCAAGAGCAGCCATTAACACTAGAGGAAGGAAGGTTCTGGCAGCTGACTTTCCACTGGAAATTATAGACCATTAAAACTGGCAAGAAGAAACTTACAGACAGAGCACTGAAGAGTAAAATAAAACTATAAACAAAAACTGTGGGAAAATATTAAAAGATAAAAAAGATCAGCTAATCGGTATAAAAATGTCATAAAACTAAGTTGAGAAACTGTTAGATAGCAAGAGGAAAAGGGTGAAAACTATCTAAAAAATGCTAAAAATATTGGAAAAGAATCTATGTATGACAGAAAATCATGTCTTTATGAAAAATATTGCTGTCTTCCATATTTAAATGTGATCTGTTGACTAGGATTCATATTTATGAAAAGATGAATAATAAAAAATAGTTCATTATCAGTTTCTTTTGTGTTGGAGCATGTTTGAAGGAAAGGAGAGAACAATCCAATGAGTTTATAGACATGGGATTAGGAACATGCTTTAGGAAAATTCTTCCAGATACCATGAAGAAATAAAATTTAGCAGATTGTGGTAACACTTAATTCATTTTCCTGGTTAAAGAAAAATCCACATCCATTTTGTCTGAAGAAATGAATGCTCTTAGATCCAAACAGTGTGAGGCAACTAGAAAAATTATAGTGCTTTTTGCTTTTTTTGTATGTAACGATTATTAATTTAGTTGATTTATTACAGATTTCTCAAATGTAGACAATTTTTAACAATGTATTTTCCAAACAACTTAAAATATCCATTTTAAATATAAAACATTATTATAATATACTTTACCTCACTATAAACAGAATTTTATCATGAAAAATCAATTATAACCTGATAGAATTCTCCATTCTTCAAGATGTTTTCGTAAGTGAATTGTAAGATCAATTTATATTCATCTAATGTGTTAATGCTTTGTTAATTTTTTAAAAATCAGAATATACTAGAATATTCACTTTACTATGTTTTACTATACTTAGAAGTATTTTGGTAAGGAAAATTGAAGGCTCTATAAGCTCATACTCTATAATCAATCTATTATTATGTCATAGAGTCTCCTTAAAAATGAGTCCTGACTTTTCTTACCATTACTACTGTCATTCAAGCCCCATCAACTCCTCTGGACTACTGAAATAACTCTTAACTAGTCTCTTAACAAGTTAAAATACCTCTTAACCTGTTTCCTCTCTTATTCCTTGTAAAATATTCTTTATGCAGATGTCAGAGTTATCTTTTAAACTATAAATTAATTCATGGCTCTTCACTGATCACAACTCTCCAGTGTCTCCCCATCAAGCGTAGACAAAAATCCAAAGCCTTTCCTATGTATGGTTTATGAGGTCTGCAAGCTCTGTGCCCTGCCCACCTCTCCAGCATTTTTTCTGCTCTCCTGATCCTTCACTTTTCTCTAACCACGCTGGCCTCTGTGCCCTTCTTACCTCAAGACCTTTGCTTTTCTTCTCTCTTCTGCTTAGAAATCTCTGCTCACAGAATTTTTGCAGAGCTAGCTTTCTCAATTTTGTTAGACACTGCCTAGATGTCCATCTGCTTAATAATAAAAAAAAAGCTTTCTTTGCCTGTCAAAAATAGGCCACTTTTTTCCAGTTAATTTCTTTTATAAAATTCATCAATACTGGAAACTACATTATATGCTTGTTTTGCTGGGTTAATTTTAGTTTTCCTTGACAGAATGTAAGTTCCTTAAAGACAGGGACCTTTACTGTCTTGTTTCTTACTATATGCCCACATTTCCAACAGTGCTTGACACAGAGTAATTAGATGATAAATACTTTGAAATAAAGAATGAATTAATTAATTTTGAATATTATTCTAAATTCTCTAAGTTCATTTTCTCCAAACACAAATCCTCAACATGTTAACTTATACTATTTTCATCTATCATTTTGTCCTCTCAATTTTGTAAACCTTTTAATATTATTTTATTATTTGACTCCCAAATCTTGTTCTCTGGGACTGGCCTTTTCTGTTGAGCTTGCTAAATTGTACATTAACATAGAAAATTGTGATTATTATGTTCACAGTACTGTTTTTAATGCCTTGGCAAAAGAGGAGAGGAGTCAAATAATCTTGTAAAAAAAATTGACTGACCTGAAAAAACTTAAATTCTAGTAAACTGATATATCATATTATTGTAAAAATATAGCTCCTTCTTAATATGTGATGTTAGAGAGGTGAAGATCATTTCCAAATGTGATATCCAGGATGTTTTCATAAAGGAAGTGGCATTTGATATGGGGCTTGAAGAATTCTTTGGTTCTGGGTGAGGGGAGAGAGGAGAGAGGAGGAATGAGGTATTTCAAAAGGAAATTTGTGAGCAAGGGTATCATGGCCCAGGATGTTACTAGCAAATGGTAAGCAGTTTGGTATAGAAGGAGCAAGAATTCCTAAAAGGGAATTATGGGGATAAAGCTTGAGGAATAGTTAAGGGTTCTATGTTGAAGGATGCTTTAAACTGTGTTAAGGAACATGGTTCTTCAGTGATGGAAGATTGAAGCAGGAGAACAATATCAATGTACTATATTGGACCTTTTTTTTAATTTTTATTTTTTTTTGCTGTACACGGGCCTCTCACTGCTGTGGCCTCTCCCATTGTGGAGCACAGGCTCCGGATGCGCAGGCTCAGTGGCCATGGCTCACGGGCCCGCCCAGCCACTCCGTGGCATGTGGGATCTTCCCGGACCGGGGCACGAACCCGCGTCCCCCGCATCAGCAGGCAGACTCTCAACCACTGCACCACCAGGGAAGCCCCTATATTGGACTTTTAATCCTTAGAGCACTATGCAAAATAGAGTATAAACAGATGAGGTTAGAATCAAGGAGAGCTTTCAGGACACAGTTCTTTTAATGTCACACAGTGTGATGATGACCCAAATGGTGATAGCAGGAAAGACGTGCCAAATAGGAATGTGATGTTTATGCTTTCATGTGTTCTGGGAAGGCTGATCCTGGACTCTGCCATTTCTATAGCCCCTTCTGTAAAACCATCCAAACAACAGCTCACTGTGGAAAGAGCAGCCCTAAGCAGCCATGTGATGTGGAGATGATGCCAGTCTCTCTGACTAGAGCTGATGGAACCAAGTAGGCATCTAACCCAATGTCAGACTCTCTCTAGATGTGGCCGTGATTATGTGTGAGGTGGTTTGACTTGAAGAATCTGTACAAATGTGGGTCATTAATTGGACTAATCAGATTTTATTTCAGGGGAATTTGAATCCAAGTTACATATGGAAAGAACATAAAAGGATACACTCAGAGGCCCAAGAGATCATGAGCCTTTAGTAAACGAAAGCTTAGTAAACAGAAGCAATAGGTAAGCAGTAGCTAGAGCAAAAAGAAAAAAATAGCAGACAGTTGGTAGTGGCAGAAGCAGAAGTACTGACACATTGATGATTTAAACTGATAGCAGAGAATCCAAATGCTCAAGGGAAATGACCTAACCTAATTCACATCCAAACCAACTTCTAGAAAACTGTAAGAACTGTTCTATAAGTTTTATTCTTCTCATAAGGCTCCTTCTGCATATTTTTTCAGGTTCCCTTGAGAACTGGCTATGAGAGTGGAATTCCTGTATTTCCTCTCTCTCTCCTTTCTTTCCTTCCCTTTATTCATTTTTCAACTTTATTTCATCTTTCTTTATTTTCTATGTAACTATTTACTCCTTTTTATTATGTAATAATACAAACAAAAACCCTAAAGCAACACATGTAAGTTTAATTATACTTAATTAAATTAATTAATATACATTTTAAATGTATATATACATAGGCACACACAATATATATAATACACATAAATAACAAATAAATACATGAAAATAATAGGCTCTAATAAATATTGATTGACCATTATGTTAAATATTTTTGTGTGAGTTCATAGCTTGCAGTTTATAAAGTGGTATTCCTTCAGTAAATATTAGTTAAAAACTTGTTTAGTGATCCTAATGATCACTGCTTAGCCTGGGAAATAGCTTCTCAGTGTGACAGAACTGACAGGTATTTCTGGTATTGTTCCAGTTACCTATGCTATGTAATAAGCTTACTGGTGAAAAGGAACAATTATCATCCATTATTCATTTTTCTCACAGTATTAGAGGTCAGCTGTGCTCAGCTAGGCTGCTCTTGCTGAGAGTTTTGTGGGTTTTCAATCAGTGGTGACTGAGGCTGGAGTTATCTCGTAGATTTGTACACTCAACTTCTGGAACCTGGGCTGGGGAGACTTAAAGATTTTGAGATGGGAATAGATGGGGCTCTGAAGGTACTTCTATCTATGTGGCTCTCCAGTGTGGAAGTATAAGGGAGCCAGACTTCTTACATGGTGTCTCGGGACTCCAAATTCTTATGTCCCAACACAGAAAACGAGGTAGAAGGGAGCTGCATTGTCTCTTATTTCCTAACTTTGGAAATCATGCATCAAGGCACTAAAGCCAGTCCATATGCAAGAGTAGGGGTCTCAGACTCTACCTCTTGATAAGAGAAGTATCAAGCACTTATAGTCATGTTTTAATAATAATCACATTTTTAAAGATCAAATTATATAATAGGCACCAAGCTTGACCAGAGGGTAACCAACCAACCCAGTATATCTGGAGCTCAGGGGTTTCCAGGGATGCAGAACTTTCAGTGCTAAAACTGGAAAAGTCCTGAATGAACTCAGAAGTGTTGATCACCTACAATTATTTGACAAAACAAAATGGGAAAGTTGAGGTAGAGAACTATTAAATCAAATCCTCACTATACAAGTTTACATAAGATCTACCAAAGTATGTCTCACGGCAAAACACATAGAAGGAAAGTTTTATGAAAGAGTGATCCCTGGTCAAATAAAGCTGACAATCTTTAATAACCTTGTCCTCTGCTTAGAGACTTAATTTACCCCAGCATCATGCAAATATCTTTGATCACCAAATATTTTGTTTTCACATAAAACTTGTTATATGGATAACATTTGAAAAATGCTAAACTAAATACATGCAAACAATGCCATAAAATGTTTATTTGCATAGATACAAACACATTAATATGTAGGTATCTCTAAGGATCAGAAAATGTTAGAGATTAAAGAGCACAGTATAGTGAAAAATGCATGCTTTGCGTGTGCCCTACCTTACTCATTTGATCTTAGTTATATGAAAATTACATTAGTTCAGGTAAAGATTGAAGTACATAATTAAGTCATGGATTTCCAGAAATAGAGCCAATTTTGTTTTAAATAAAATAAAGTACCAGACACCCAAGCTGAAATTATCTGGCTAAATGTCTGTGTGGGGAAGTTCTCCCATTCTCCTCACTTTCTGCTTCGCTCTAATCAGAACCATTAGTCTTCTCATCCTTTTGAATATCAAATTCACCTGCAGTGGAAAAATACAGGAACATTCAAGTTTCTATTGTAAGAACACAAAATACACTTTGAAACTCATAGTAAGCTATCTTAAAAGTCATTTTATTCATTAAGTAAAAACAAAGTCATAGTCACATTCATAGTCAAAGTCATAAGGACATTTAGAAATCATTTTTAATTACAATACTGTACCAAGATTTGAGGGAAAGTAGCTAAAAGACTCCTATGATTTTCCTTTCTTTTTAATGCTGGGGAGTTGTGGCCTTAAAGTCTTTAAATGAACCAAAACCTGCGAGTTAGTAATTCTGAAATTGGAAGGCAATATGTTGTCCTAAGAAGCATCCAAGTGTGGAGAGTTAGACACCTGATTTGGGGTCTAGTTCTGCAGCTACTGTGCTGTGTAATATGAGGAAATGTAAGTCTCTCAGAATCTCAGATTTCTCATCTATAAAATAAAGGATGATTCCTTTCATGCCAACTCTTGAAGTCGCTGTATGAATAAAGTGAGTACACTGTGTGAAGGAATATTTTAAAAGTAAGGTCTGATTTATGTTAATGCTATGATCAGAAATCAATTTATATTGCGAGCACACCACTCTTTCTGATAATAACTATCACCTGTTATGAAGTACTTTCTCATTATCTGACTTTTGCGCTAATCATCCCGTTATGTAATTCTAACATCAATTCCGTGAGAGGGATTTTATTTTCATTTTACAGATGAGAAAACTGGGGATCAGAGTTAGAAAGTCATTTTCCAGTATCACACATTTGAGTTAGGAGGAAGCAAATGTGCCTGTTCTCTTTCTACTGTCACAGGACACCCCAGGCATCGTGGTGATCAGATTTTGCCCTTGATCTTAAGAAGTTCTTGAAGATCTAGTGTAACAAGCCTAAAAAATATTCTTTTTCAACACTAGTAGCTATTTATATTAGATGATATGACTTTTTTGAGATAGGCTTTCTTTCAATTAAACAGAACTCTTTGTCAGGCTTTATGTTGGACACTCTTCAAACAATATTGCATTTATTTTACTCAACAATTCAACCAAGGAGATAAGACTCTCATTTTATACATGAGGAGACTGAGACTCAGATTGATTAAACAATTGTCTAAAGAGGTAGTTGCAAACTTAGGTCTGTCCATCTTCCAATCCCATGCTCTTGATTCTAAGATACAACTTCTTTCTACTTTCTACACAACATTTGGGGTATATGTTTCAAATGAGTTATTGAAATTCTGTCTGAAAGTTCTTTAGGTGCACTGAGCTAAAAATAATTATTGACTGAGCAAATATTGTGAGTGTAAAACCTTAGAAAGCTAGCCATTCCTTTAGTGCTTTCTTAGCACTTAGGGCACAACAGGCCCAACAGGTGCTGTCAATCGATAAGGACCCAATAAAATCAATAGAGATAAAAAACGAGTTTGTCCCCATTCAAAACAGCTGCTTCAAATTTCTACACTTAATGCCAGGATTCATTTTACCCAATGATTGCTGGGCTTCTATTTTGTCCTCTATGGACACACTACTTGGAGCAAGGGGTCCCCTTAATAAAATGAATGAGGTAATAAGTTTTATGCTGCAGTATTTCAGATTTTCCATTTTATTGGCCATCCTAAAAATTAACTTTTTCTCATTCACATTGCTCTTTTGCTATGCCTTGCCAGACCAATACATTTTACATAAAATAAATATTAATCAAAGGAACTGAAAGAATATTGATTAACCCATTTGCACACATTTATTGGAAAACACAGTTTTGGTTAATATTAAGGTGAATTACAAATGGAAAAGGTGTTTTCCAAAAAAATAAATAAAATAAGGAAGGAAAGAAAGAGAAGAAACTTGCCTGTGTTAATTCTCATGCCTTGAATAATGATTACATTATTGATGTAATCATAATGTGACATCACTAGCCACTGTGCCTACTTACATTTTATTCCAAAAATAAACTATACAGCTTGCTTTCTTTGTAATCAAAGTAGAGCCTTCAATATATTACCCATGGAATACGAGAAAGAAATGTCCATATAGGGGAAATGTTGGGGCAGGAGGTAGTATGGAAATGAAGGTTCTGTTTTTCTAGTTCATGCATTTTTGTTCCAAGGTTTTCCTTCTGTTCTAAAAAGGTAAGAACTAATACTAGCATCCATTGGAAGCCTGCTATATTCCAGAGACTTTTCTCTTTCAGTTAATTTAATTACTACAACAACTCTATGAGTTGGGCAGTGTTATTTAATTGTGCCAGTTTTACTGAAGAAAATTTAAAGTTCAGAAAAATTAAGAAATCTTACCAAGGTCACACTGCTTATAATATTAATTCTAGGACTTAAAATTTTATCTGACATTTATTTTTGTACTAAACATTTCAAAAGGGAGTGAGACATTGTAAATTAAATTAGCACCTGCTCTTAGAATGCTCTAACTGCATATATGCATGCAAATAGGAAATGTGTGCATGTGTGTGTATTACCTATTCTTTTTGTATATATTAAGGAGCAGAAATAACCTGTGCTTTTCTTCCATGGAATCATGGTTTCACAGACATGGAGAGTATGTGCTCCACTCTACAAGCCAAGCTATTGGGAGCCTTAATGGATATGAAAATGGGCCCTGAGTGAGGATAGCAAGCTCTCTGCTAATTGTTTGTACTTACTAGAGTTTTCTACAATTTGAACATGCATCTCAATAAAATAATTCAAAGGATCAAATTTATATTACAAACCCACTTTCAGAGAGATATCTGTGCCTTGGTCAGAAGAAATTTCATGAAAATTTCTAAAAATAATTGTCATATAGGATTAAAATGGAAGTCTTCCTATATCAGTTTCAAGTGAGGGTTGTTGATAGACACCAGAGACTAGGGTTTCTCTTTATATCAGTTCTTAAAGTGTCCTTGATACCAAGGCCTTCCATTGTCACCAAATGTAACCAATAAGCATAAAAAGCATGACTTCTGATGCAATCAAACCACAATGTTTGTTGATTTAATTTGATTTTTCACTGTTCCTTTAATGTACTCTTTGGCACTTGTCCTTTTTCCTCTAGTTAAAAACTAAAGGATGTATGTTTTCTTCTTTTTTTTTTAACATGATCGCCATTTGTAAACATACTTAAGTTCCCTTGAAATGAAACTATCATTAAATTTGACTTAGTGGAGACTGGGGGTTGGGGGGTGTTGATTGACTTGTTCTCTCCCTTGTTGTTTACTTCCTTCCTGACTTCTAGCTGTTATTTTAGAAACCTTGGGTTCTAAGCAGGTACTAGGAGCAGACATAAAGGGATAAACCCGTGAAGGTTCTTATTTAGCTGATGATGAATACTGTTGTAAGCGAGCTTTATTATTTCAGAGCCTGGAATCTGACAGTGGACCCTTTTTTCTAGTGGGCATATTCATGGGTTCTTCAGAGATTGCCCAGCCTCCCTGGGGGCATCTCTGTTCCTGACTCTCATTATGCTTATTTCACACAGACTCTTGCTCTTTGAGTCCCATGACATTTTTTAGCAGAACTTAAAATGACTCTAGCACAGCAATCTCTCTACATGGCATACATGTAGTTGGCCAGAAATATGAACATATCTCTTGCCCCAGTAAACTATGGAATCCAAGCAAATTCCAAAGTAGTCACCTCTCTCCTGTTGCCAAAGGTTGTATTTTCTGGCTTAGGTATAAGCCAGTACTCTGTCATCCAACACCAGGGAAACATGGTTTCTGGTGGTCTCACAAAACTTCCTTCCTAGATTTGTGGTCATGTAAGACTCAAGTGCCCATTTGGGAAGGAATATAGACACTCACAGAATGTCAAGGGCTCTCTAAAGAAATCTCTTCTTGTTAATATATTTCTTAATTTTATGTTCTAACAAAGGGGTCTAAATAATTGTGGAATCAGATCCTGTTGTTTTATTTTTTCCCCCTGTGGCAGTTTCCTTACCTTCACTTTTGTTTTTATGTTAGTGTATATTTTGTGGGCACTGTCTTTGAACGTAAGGTTAATAGTTCAATTTTTGCATTGGTTACACAACAAAACATACTTTTAAGTGATCAGCATAGCTTTTAAAGTGTTTATGAAATATTTAGTCCACTTGAATCTTTCCAATAAATTCAAGTCAGCTGGTCTCTCACAGTCTATAACAGGTAAACCATACAATTGGAAGGCACTACATCATCTCAGGAGAACTTTATTTCCTAGAGTATTATAATGTTTCATTTCTGAATCTATTTTTATCCACTATTCTGTAAGCTTTTTGAAGATAAGGACTATATTTTTTAAAATTTCTGTATCACCTGACTCAGCACTGTACCTGTCATACAGTAAATATAACAGATAATTATTGGGAGGCAGTTCAAGGAGTCATAGGAAGAGCCTTAAGTTACCTCCTCCAATGAGCACAGCAAATATACACCTACACATGAGCCAATTCCCTCTAAAAGGAATCTAAGAACTAGCTGAACACCTGCTCCCCAAAAAAGAATTAAAAGAACAACAAGACAGATAACAGAGGCAGAACAATGCTCTTACCAAAAACGCACCCCTGGTGTGGTGACACACAGCAAGGAGGAATCTCACCAGATGGGTGCTTACCCTGGAGGAGCAAAGGGTTGACACCCCACATCTGGCACCCCAGACCCTGGGATCTACTCTAGAGAGATGAGCCTCCAAAATGCTTGGCTTAGAAAAATCAAGGGGGCCATTGTCCAAGGGTCCCAAAATGCTACAGGAAACTGAGACTCTCTTCTTAAAAAGCTCTTGTGCAATCTCACTCACCACTATACTCAGGAAAATAGCAGCCCTTTGTTTGATAAGTGCCAAATGCTAAGACTATAAGTGAAGGAGAGTCATTTGCAAATCTAAAGGCATCAGATGGAGGGGAAGGGGGAGGTGGAAATGCTCCCCCAGAGACAGAGGTGCCAGCAGATACCATTGTTGCACTCCCCACTTGTTACACAGGCAGGTGAGCTCAGACTTGGCAGTGAGAGAGCAGGGCACTACCCTGCAGCATTGCTGAAGCCAGAGAACTCTGGTGGCTGCAGTACTCCCTTTCTCCCTGGCTGGAGTGGGTGGGTGCTAACGGCTACAGCACTCTCCTACTCCCTAGCTAAAGTCCACAAGTGCTGATGGCTCTGACACTCCCCCGCTCCCTGGCTGGGGCTGATGAGTGCAAGCAGTCAGGGTGTTCTCTGACTCCAGGCCTAAAGCTATTGGTTACACAGACAAGGCACTTTCAGGCTGCACTGCTGAAGCCCATGAGTGCCTATAGTCAAGTTATTTTCTTGCTGCCTTCCTGAAGCATGAGACCAAGCATCACCCCTACACTCTACAGCTACCTAGATAAAGCCAGCCACATGTAATCTATACAGAGGACACCCCTTGATCTCCTGGGCCAGGTGGCCAAGAGGTCTGGCATTTCTGAGTTCCATGGGACTATAACAATTATAAAGACAGTTCTTGGCAGGCCACAACCCTCAGGGCACTACACTGACAACAAACAGAAACACAATGCCAGTTTTCCTATGAAAAAGACCTATTTACTTAGCCTGGAGCTTCACTCTCAGGAACTACAAAAACAATCAGAAAACAATTTGAAAAATGACAATAAATACATACCTAGCAATAATTATTTTAAATATAAATGGACTAAATTATCCAGTCGAAAGACATAAGGTAGCTAAATGGATTGAAAAACAAGTCTCAACAAATTTAAGAAGATTGAAATCATAGCAGGTGTCTTTTCTGACCACAACAGTATGAGACTAGAAATGAAATACAAGAAAAAAAATGGCAAAAAAACCCCACAAATACCTGGAGGCTAAACAATATGCTACTAAAAACCAATGAGTCATGGAAGAAATCAAAGAGGAAATCAAAAAAATACCTGTAGATAAATGAAAATAGAAACACAACAATCTAAAACATATGGGACATAGAAAAAAAAGTTCTAAGAGGGAAGTTTGTAGCAGTACAAGCCTGCCTCAGGAAACAAGAAAAATCTCAAATGAATAACCTAACCTTACACCTAAAGGACCTTACACCTAAAGGAACTAAAGTTTTGTTTGGGAAGAAGGAAAAAAAATAATAAAGAGAAGAGTGAAAATAAGTAAAATAGAGACTAAAAAAGCAATAGAAAAGATCAATAATACTAAGATATGGTTTTTTGAAAAGAAAAACAAAATTTTAAAAACCTCTAGCCAGACTCATCAAAAAAAAAGAGAGAGCCCAAATAAATAAAATCAGAAATGAAAGAGGAGCAGTTACAACCAGCATCACAGAAACACAAAGGATCAAAAGAGATTACTATGAACAATTATATATCAATACAATAGACAGCCTAGAAGAAATGGACAAATTCCTAGAAATGTACAGTCTCCCAAAACTGAGTCAGAAGAAATAGAAAATATGAACAGACCAATTGCCAGTAAGGAAATTGAATCAGTAATTTAAAAAAACAAAAAAACTCACAACAAACAAAAGTCTAGGACCAGATGGCTTCACAGGTGAATTCTACCAAACATTTAAAGAGTCATCACCTGTACTTCTTAAATTATTTCAAAAATTAAAGAGTAAGGAACACTTCTGAACTTAATCTACAAGACAGCATCACCCAAATATCAAAACCAGACAAACACACCACCAAAAAAGAAAATTACAAGCCCATAACACAAGTGAACATAGATGCAGAAATCCTCAACAAAATATTAACAAAGCAAATTCAACAATACATTAAAAGGATCATGCACCATAATCAAATGGGATTTATCCCAGGGATGCAAGGATGATTTAATATCCATAAATTGATCAATTAACTAACTGAGGAATAAAAAAATCATATGATCATCTCAATAGATGCAGAAAAATCTTTTGACAAAATTCAACATCTATTTATGATAAAAACTCTCAACAAAGTGAGTATAGATGGAATATACCTCAGCATAATAAAGGCCATATATGACAAACCCACAGCCAACATTATACTCAATGGAGAAAAACTGAAAGCATTTTCTCTAAGATCAGGAACAAGCCAGGCATGCTCATTCTAACGATTTTTATTCAACATAGTACTGGAAGTCCCAGCCATAGCAATCAGACAAGAAAAAGAAATAAAAGTAAGTCAAATTGGAAAGGAAGAAGTAAATCTGTCATTGTTTGCAGGTGACATGATACTATATATAGAAAATCCTAAAGGCACCACCAAAAAACTATTAAAACAAATAAATGAATTTAGTAAAGTTGTAATATACAAAATCAATATACAGAAACCTGTTGCATTTCTATATGCTAATAATGAACACCAAAAAAGAAATTAAGAAATCAATCCTATCTACAACTGCAAGAATAAAAAAATAAAATACCTAGGAATACACCTAACTTAGAAGGTAAAAGACCTGTACTCAGAAAACTATAAGACACAGAGGAAAAAAATTGAAGACAACACAGACAAATGGAAAGATACACTGTGCTCATGGATTGGAAAAATTAATATTGTTAAAATAACCATAATACCCAAGGCAATCTACAGATTCAATGCAATCCCTTTCAAAATACCAAAGTCATTTTTTCACAGAACTAAGACAAATAATTTAAAAATTTATATGGAAACAGAAAAGACCCTAATAGCTGAAACAATGTTGAGAAAAAAGAGGGAAGATGGAAGTACCTCACACCCTGATTTAAAATAATACTACGAAGCTACAGTAATGAAAACCATATGTTATTGACACAAAGACAGACACAGATCCATGGAATAGGATAGAGAGCCCAGGAATGAACCTAAACTTATATGGTCAACCTCTTTAATAAATGATGTTGGGAAAACTGAAGAGCTACATTCAAAAGAATCAGACTGGACTACTTTCTCACACCATATATAAAAATAAACTCAAAATGGATTGAGGACCTAAACATAAGACTTGGAACTATAAAACTCCTAGAAGAATACATAGACAGTACGCTCTTTGACATTGGTCTTAGAAATATTTTTTTAGATCTGTCTCCTCAGGCAAGGGAAACAAAAGTGAAGATGAACAAATGGGCCTACCCCAAACCAAAAAGCTTTTGCACAGCAAAGGAAACTATCAACAAAATTAAAAGGTCACCTACTAAATGGGAGAAGATATTTGCAAGAAATATATATATATAATGGAATATCACACAGCCATTAAAATAATGAAATACTGCCACTTGTGACAACATAAATGGACCTAGAGGGTATTATTACATTAAGTGAAATAAGTCAAACAGAGAAAGACAAGTACTATATGATTTCACTTATATGTGGAATCTGAAAAACAAGCAAATAAACAAATGTAACAAAACAGAAACAGTCTCACAGTTGCAGAGAACAAACAGGTGGTTGTCAGAGGGGAGGGAGATGTAAGGATAGGGAAATTAAGAGGTGCAGACTTACAGTTGCAAAATAGATGTGTCATGGGGATGAAATGTACAGCATGGGGAATATAGTTAATTATAATGTAATATCTTTGTACTGTGATAGATGGTAAGTAGACTTATTGTGATGATTACTTTGTAATGTACAGAAATATCAAATCACAATGCTGTGCACCAGGAACTAACATACGTTGTAGGTCAATTATATTTCAACAAACAAACAGACTTGTAGAAAAGGAGATCAGATTTGTGGTTACAAGAGGCAGGGGGTGGAGATAGGATGAATTGGATGAAGGTGGTCAAAAGGTATAAGCTTCTAGTTAAAAGCTAAATACACACTAAAGATATAATGTACAACATGATTAATATAATTAACACTGCATTATGTTATATATAAAAGTTGTTAAGACAGTAAATCCTAAGAGTTCTTATTACATGGAAGACATACTTCCTACTTTTTAAAAATTTTGTATCTAAATGAGATGATGGACGTTCACTAAAATTACTGTAATCATTTCATGATGTGTGTAAGTCAAATCATTATGGTGTACACCTTAAACTTACACAGTGCTGTATGTAAATTATATCTCAATAAACTTGGAAGAAAAAAAATGAATACAGGGAAATCTGTCAGATGCTTATTTTAAGTTCCTTTGAAGACATCTGGTAATGTATAACACGGAATAGGACCAAAACAAAAGAACTTTGGCTTGCAAGAGCTAGGCTAAAAATGGGAGAATGAAAAGATTTATTTCAGCATTATAAAATTTTTAGTTTTGTATTAAAATTTGGGAAATAGAGTTTAAACTACAAACTATAGAGGAAAAGGCAAATACATAAGTATATAAAAGAATATTTCTGGAGACTGTAGAAGGAAATGAAAAATTGACCAGATGGCAAGGAAAAAATTGGAGAGGGTTCACGTAGGAATGAACAGAGGCTGAGTGTCTGAGAAGGAGCACAACTCTCACCCTTCTGGGCCAAGTCCCATCCCGGATGTACATGCCAGGAATCCCAGGTGGGTTTGTAGAGAAGCAGGTGTATGCACTGACTTCTCAGGTTAAATGCTAGGAATTGTAATGCCTCATAAAGGCACAATGTTGGGGGGTGGAGAGTTCTCTGGGTCTGTGACCCCTGAGAGCAGCCTATCAGGGTCCCACATACTGCAATGTCGTGTGATGAAAGCACAGTTTCTGATGCTGATTTTGTACCGAATAAAAGACGAGCACACCAGGATGGGTAAAAATTCAACCCTAACCCTGTCTTTACATCCAAAAAGCCATATGCTATCGGTCTTCTTAATGCAACTGAAGAGAAATACTATGAGATACAAAGGATTTGGATCTGAGGGAAATGCGAATTAGTGATGTGGGAATTTTACCTTCTTTATACCACATGACTTCATCTGCTACATTTTTATTAAAGTAACAAAAAATGAGTGTCAGGAAGTGCCTTCCTAGAGAGTCAGGAAGGAGACCCAGAGCAGGAGAGGATTCCTACAGTAGTCCTCACAGTTCAGGCACAGAGGACTCTGTGGGACCTGGAAGGATGTGGGGCTACACTCAGCAGCTGTGCTAGAGACAGAAGCTTAGGCTCAAAGAATGTAAGAACCAGCACATCCAGTGGGGGCCTAACAAGTTACCCTTTCACAGTGCCAGAGTGCTACCTCCATCTTCCTGGAACTCGGATCCCAGTGGGTAGAAAGAGGAGAAAAAACAGATGGCAAAGACAGGAAATCCTCAGTGGAGTGGGCATTACCCAGTTTTAAACTGGAAATGACTCAGTTCCAGAATTAAGATTTTTGTTACAACTAGTTCTAAAAAAAAAAAGATAAATGCCATAGAAAAAATATATCTGTTTAGATGCTTTACACCTGAATTTTGTAGACTGCTAAAAACATGAAATTATTGTTATAGGGAAGAACCTTTGTATTCTATCACAAGTTAATCACTAAAGGGATGTTGCGTGTAAGCTTAAATTATACATAGCAGCCCATTTCTGGAAACCCTACTTCCCTGGAATGAGCATTAAGCTAAAATACCTTTGTTTAGCTCACAGGAAACATCCTGACCAGGCCCACTCATGAATGACTACAGGGAGGAAGAAATTAACGCATCCCCTCTGGAGGCTGATGGGAACCAGGAAGTGTTTGACTTTAATCCCTCCCCTTTTAGTATAAAAGGAACCTGAATTCTAACTCAGGCAAGATGGTCCTTTGGGGAACGAGCCCACCATCTTCTCAGTTTGCTGGCTTTCTGAATAAAGTCGTTATTCCTTGCCCCAGCAACTCATCTCTCGATTATTGGCCTGTCGTGCGGCGAGCAGTGGAAGCGTAGACTGGGTAACATTATCTTGTCCGTTACACTGGTTATGACAATTTTTGCAGACTCTGGGCTTTGGTTTCTACATAATTAGATGAGGATATAATTAGGTGACCATACATGCCAGCATAATTGTTAATAACTTTGCTCTTTCATTCTCCAAACTGTTCTCGTTATGGTCATATTATAACAGCAATGAAACAACTCACAGAATTGCTTTTATCTGTGACAATGCAGATAAGCCTTTAGCACAATATCCACTGTTTTCTAAGCATTAAGTAAATTCTTCTTCTTTTTAAGCAGTAACTCAAGCTAAAGAAAAAGGTTTTAAAAAAACATGTAGAATTTCTTCAACTATGATGAAATCTTGAGCAGCATGGTTTCCCTCCAGGAAATGGTTCTGAACAAACTAGTGGTCCACTTCTGCACTAACTTAAGAAGATGTTAGATAACTAATATAAGACCCCAAAAATCCCAACTTTAATATTTGAGAACATTTCTCTGTAGCTGAATTATGATAGAAGTAGTAAGTTTACTGTTTAAGCATCAATATGAGGAAATGTAGTAATTAATAAATACTTTAAACTCAAAATATATTTGAATAGACTTTGGATGGGGTGTCATGTTAAAAATGTGTATAATAAGGATTAAGGGGGAGAATCTAACCCCATCTTGACAAGTTTCCTCATCTAGATCTCCTTCCTAGCAGAAGAACCTGTTCTTTACTGATAAATGATAGTGGGTCCAAGGCAAAGGCTCTTTCAGTGAAGGATAAGGCCTTATGAATCAGGTAACTACAAAAAGGAAAATGCTAACTGCCCAATACCCTGAACCATCTTAGGAAGTAATCGTATATTTTCTTCTCTCATATGGCAGGAAGGTGTAGGGTTATTAGGCAAATGTGTTTCTAACTGACCACCAACAAATACCTGTGCTAAAGCAACAGCCACAGATAAAACCCAGACTCAGTGGCCATCTCCATCTGCTTCACAGAACAAAAACGACTCTATTTCTGCAGTCTGCACTGACCTACACATGAGGATTTCATCCTTAAAGTCCTTTTCTCTATTCTAGCCCTTGGCAATCTAATCCAGGCCCAGCTTCAATTATCACCTCTGTGGGAATGACTAGTGCTGCTACCCAATCATTTTTCCTTTGTATGTATTTAAAATCCTGAGTTCTTTTAAAGATCACCCCCTCCAGTCATGCCACTGTCTCCATCTTTTTGTTTTTGTCATCAACATGCCTTCTGGGTCTCCTTGAGGACATTGTTCGTCAAGTCACAGGTTTTTTGTTTTGTTTTGTTTTTTGAGGTATGCGGGCCTCTCACTGTTGTGGCCTCTCCTGTTGCGGAGCATAGGCTCCGGACGCGCAGGTTCAGCAGCCATGGCTCACAGGCCCAGCCGCTCCGCGGCATGTGGGATCTTCCTGGACTGGGGCACGAACCCGTGTCCCCTGCATCGGCAGGCATACTCCCCAACCACTGCACCACCAGGGAAGCCCAAGTCACAGTTTTTATCTCTGTCCTGACTCAAGATCATCTTATGTGTCTTCATTGCCCAGTGTCATATCATTTAATAACATTCACCACTTAGTTAATCCAGTCTTTAAAACAAGCCCACCATTTGGAATAATTCCCAATCCTACTCTCGAACTACTGCCTTTAAGATTATTATAAATAGGATCTATGTCTAAACCTTCTTTGTAGTCTTCAAAAGATTTTTTACAGGACCTTAAATTTAGCATGAAACACCTCCCTCACCATCTAACAGCACATATCTTTTCCTTATTTTTATCTCTCTATGCATATTTTAATGCACCCTTTTTCTCATTCTTTGCCCTTGGCATCTTTCACACTGATTTCTCAAATGTTCTACTGTAAGTTTCTCATTCAAACCTCTGCTTATATTTAATTTGTCTTAATTCTAGGCCATTTATTCAGTTCTGTAATTTTCAATTCAGTTGTTTTTATTTTATAAGAATTGTGCCCACAGCAATATCATTATCCTCGGGCATTCTGTAACTGTCTGTGGATTTAATGTGAGTTTGGAGAAAGATTCATTCTTGCCACACACATCCATATCAGAAAAGAAAGTGGCATCTGGTAAAAGCCCACTTTACCCATCACTGTGCTATGCACATTTATTATGCCGTTTAGTTGTGAAACCCTTCCAAAATTGATATCATTAACCCCATTTTAAAGAAGTGGAAACTGAGAAGTTAAGTGGTTTTCCCATAAATACAGAATTAGTAAGTTGTAAAATTAGAATTTGAGACATATTGCCTAAACAATTCTGCTCCCCCGAAATAAAAGAACTGATCTGGTGGCCCTCTGTGAAACTACAGTCTGGATGTAAGCCTAGTTATAATGGGTGCCTTTCATCCATCTCAGAACACCGTTATAAGAGAATTGTAAATATTCCTATTTCACAAGTTAGGAAACTGAGGAACAGATAGGCTAAGTAACCTGCATGCAAAGTCATACAGTCAAGTATACGCCCCAGGATGTGCTTATACTCATTTATTCAAGTTAAGCCACCTAAATGAAATAAGTCACATATATAAGTAAATCATGGCATGCAAAAGGTGTGATTTTTGGTTCCCTGGATTTTCTGAGTAAAATTTAAATTTTTAGATATATTAAATAGGCTTCTCAGGACTATTGCCTACTGAAAGGGATGTATTCACTGCAATTCCCCAGTGGACTAACACCATGAACAAAAACTCTGGGCCTCATGCTGCCTCAGATTCATTTTGATATTATTTATTTAGGACATTCAGTGTTGTCTTTTCTCCTTGGAGGGATCTGGCTTCAGATTGTAAAAGACCCAGCAGCTCTCCTCCTAGGCAGAGTTGAGAAATCTGTCTGATACTCTGCAAAGCATTATACACAAGAGATGTAACTTTAGAAATGTGATTTTAAGAGACCAGATCATCACCCAGTGGGGCCACCAGAAAAAATCATCAGAATTTCTTCGCAATTCTTCCTAAGTATAAATACTCTTGTTGCACAATTATAAGTCAATTTTCAAAAGTAAATGCATCTGGATAAGGTACATGATCTGGATTATATGTGTGGTGTACTACTTTAAAAAGTTGAAACACAGGATTAATCCCTGCTTTAACATAGGATAGAGAATTAGGAGGCATAGAAGAGGCGCTAACAGTATGAAAGATTGAACCTGTTCACTTGATAATTTTTCTGAAAATAAGCCCAATACCAAGTTACTAAAAATAAACTTAGTAAATCACCTTTCTTCTGAAAAAGTGACTTACATTGACACCCACTTGTCAGGGCCTAAAAGACACCAGACAGGAAATTTTGTAGATTATCCTTTCAGTCTATACTATTAGCTTTCACCCTACCAGGTTTATAGGGGGCCGTGTGTGTGGCAGGATGGTGGGGGGGGGGTGTGTGGCAGGATGGTGGGGGGGGTGTTTACATAGTTATAGGAATCCTCCTTGGAGAATTTACTTTGATAGGAGAGGGGTAATTGAGTGAAGGGCAGGCTTTAGAAGAGATGTGAAATCATTGATAAATGTGGAGAGATTAAATGCAAATTTTTGTGTCCTGAGGATTCAAAAAATTCATAAACATATATTGATTCTGAGTGTCTTAATGATAATAAAAATGAATGAATGAGAAAGTAGGAAGAACAACGTAGGTACCTAGTAAAATAAGAATTCACAGTTTATTCCAGAAAACTTTAAAAACTGAGTATATTTACCACTTCGTTTAAACAGGAAGAAAGAGCTTAAGTATGTTGTAATATACCAAACAATTCAGGGAAATGGAAAATACCATATCAGACAAGCCTACACAGGTAATTGTTTCCTCTGGTGAGCTGTAGCCCTTGAAAACTAATTTATATTATCACTAAGGTGAAACCTAGGTTTTAGAGAATTGTAAATATCTAGGTATGTGTAACACATATCCAATCAGAAAAAAGATCTGGTCTGTGTGTGTGAGATGAATTATACTGATGTCTGTTATAAATCCCTAACATAGCTCATGAGATCAATTAAGATGTTCAAGCAGCTACAAAAAGTATGATTGAGGCAAATGGTAACATCAGGATGACCATATGGTAAGGGGAAACTAGAACTGTTTGGACGTAAAACGAGAGCCGTCAGAATTCCAGTTACAATCATACACTATGCAGTGAGGAGATAGTAGAATGAGGCAGCCAAGAAAAATACTAGATGAAGAACAGTTTGGGCAGTGAGAAAGACAAAGAAGCTTGTGTTTCCAAGTCAATAAATAGGTGGTAGGGATAGAGGGTGACATCATCTGTGTCTGCTCTCTTCCCCTCCCTTCAACCAAGAGCCTCCTGCTTTACTGCAGGGCCAGGTATTTGTCAGAGAAGTAGCTCTTGCATTTTATAAGCGGTGAAAGAGGCTTTGGGGGGAGTATTTAGCCAAGAGAAAAAATGTTGCTTAAATGAGACCATCAAAGGTTGTATTTCCCCTGCTTTTCCCAGGAACAAGCACATTAATTGTGTTGCTTTATACATGCTCTAGGACAGTTTCTCTCAAGGCTGCCCAGTGGGCTGTGCAACTACAAGCCATCATCACCACAGGACACAATGGCCTTTGGAAAACTTAGCTCACCTAGAAATGCATTATTAGGTGATAACAGCCTTGCCAGTTCATGTCACCGTGGTAGTAAGGTCTAAAAGGCTTTTATTTTTCAGGTTTTCTTCAAACTGCTAACTGTGATTGGCAATTTAGCCTAACTTTTCACAGCAGTCCTAAATCTATATTTACTAATGATTCCATCATGTGTTGAAAGGAATACACTTTGAAAATCTTCATCAATTAAGGATATTGAAACATAAGAGCTTAACCCAGCCCTCTAGATGGAATGTCTTTTGGAAAATCCACTAAACTTTTTATTCTCAAATAATAAAGCCACTCTGAATATATTTGAGTGTCTGAAACTAAATGGAAGTCTCAGACTGGGGAACACTTCAAGATCAACTAAAAAAAATGTTATCTTCAAAAGATACAGAGGCAAGAAAGGATTGTGTTTAAGAACGTGAGTTTTGAAGCAAGATTAGGAATTTACTCTATGTGTGACATTAGGCTGATAAAGTAACCTCTCTGTAGCTGGATTCCTATATCTTTGAAATAGATATAATAATTGAATCTATGTCATATGTTGGTTGCAAGGATAAAGTGGTATAAAACAGGTTATGTGCTTAATGCAATATTTGGTATATAAGAAGTGTTCACTACATATTAGTTAATATTGACATTGTTATGAAAGTGACATAAGTGAGAAGAGAAAGGAGCATCTTGTTTATGTCAAGTAGAAAATACAAGAAAGTCAAGGTTCTTAAGTATTAGTGTGCTTAAGCATCAGCAAAGAGATTATTAAAAATACTGATTTCTGGCCTTTAGTGCCAGAGTTTTTAAGTTGTTATTTTTCATATAACAACCTTTGATTATTCTGACACAGGTAGTCCACCAAGTACAGTTTGAGAAACACTGAAGTAAGACATTCCTCGTCAGATTGCTAACAAACCTAATAACTATAATTACTAATACCTAGTTCCAGAATACCTGGTTCCACCTGATGGGATGCATGGTTTCTCTGATGCTATTAAATATATGCAGCAGCTTAGGTTGATGTCTAAGGTTGTAACCTTCCTCATAGAGAAAAATCCGTGTACAATAGAAATTGCTTCCTACCTTTTCTTAAAACTATTTTCCACAATTGTTCTATTCAATTATTTTGCATCATTTATCAAACACCTCCTCCAGACACTGCCCCAGGCTCTGTAGCTACCCTGTTGAAGGCATACTGCCCTGGTCCATAAGGAGATTGCAGTATAAAACAAAATGAATTGAGTAAATGGAAAATGAAAATATAAAATAAGCAAAGATCGTGTGAGAAGAAAGAGAGATATACCTAATCAGAAAACTATATGGAGATGGGAGAGGTTGGAACAGTCTTCAGAGGTCCACATTTCAATTCAACAAGCATTTGTTAAGTTCCATTTTTTAAAAAAATCATTATGCTTAAGCAATAAGGGAAGTTAAAGTGAGTATGACTCAGTCCTTGTTATAAATGTTGCTTATATTTTAGTAAAAGATTTAAGTATGCCATAAGTAATTATAGTTGAAAAAGAATATAACAAGTGTTATAGTAAATAATGTTCCTCAGCTTCAGTGTTATTTACATTTTACTGTGGGGAGCTGACCCATGCCTGGTGGGATGTTTAGCAGTATCCCTGGTCTCTACCCTCTAGTTACCAGAAGTATTCCTCTTTCCACTTCTCTCTGAATCAGGACAATCAAAAAATATCTCCAGACATTAACAAGTATTCTATGGGGAAGCGATATTATTTCTAGTTGAGAATTAGTGCCCTAGAGATACAAAATGAAACATGAAATGAGAAAGGGCCAGATAAATCTCAATCAAGACGTATCAGGGAAAGCTTTATGGAATGAGACCAGGTTGAGCTGGGACTTTGAAAGGCAGACAGTGTGTAAGAAGATACTTCAAACAGACAAGCCAATGACTAGAAAACTAGCTGCATGAGAAAGATGCAGATGTAGAAATGAAACCTGTAGGATCGTGGGAATTCTTATGCGCTAAGGTGAAATTGTTGGGCTTCATTCTGAGGGCATGAGAGACACTTGAATGTCTTAGAACAAAGAGTAGTAATATGCTCTGGTCTGAAAAGCTAACTCTGATGGTCGTGTGAAGAACACATTGAGAGAGACTGTGACAGAAGCTAGAAAAAACAGTTTGGAGGTTGTTGCATTAATAGGCAAAAGATTGTGTGGGCTAAATGTGGATATCCAGTTAAAAAAAATGGACAAGAAGAGATGGATCAACGAAACACTATGGCAAACTAGGCTATTATAATGAGAAGTGAGTAGGAAGGGTGAGTTTCTGTCCTGGAAGATGGTAAAAGGTGATGTAATAAATGAAACAGGAGACACCCAAGAGAGAAGGGCTGTCAGTGTGGAGGTAGGAATGAAAGTGACAATTAATCCTATTTGGTTGTCCATTGAACATGTATGTAAAAATGTTCAACGGGCAATAAGAAGTACAAATCAGAAGCTCAAGAGATAAGAGTTCTCAAGTTTCAAAATACAGATTTGGCTCTTAGATGTCAAACCAGTGGAAGAGAAAAACACACAAAAGCATTCCAAGTATAGAATTTGAGTTATTAATACATAAAAAGTGTGTGCTAAGGAAGAGAAATAAGGCTGAGAGATAAGCAACGGGAAGGTCATGTAATAAAAAGCAGGAGAAGACAAAGCTGTCAAAGCCATGGAGGAATTTCATGCAGGATGTTTGAGGAGAAAAGTGTCAGAAAAGAAGTCTCTATATGTGGGTATTAGCAATGGAACTTGACCAATAACAATGCAAAATTTATAATATTGATTAACTTCCTCATATAACACCAACTTCTCATTTTAATTAAAATAATGAAGACTCTCTCACTTCCTCCCAGCTTACCCTTCCCCCTCCCCGTGGCATGGACATATACACACTACCAAATGTAAAATAGATAGCTAGTGGGAAGCAGCCACATAGCACAGGGAGATCAGCTCAGTGCTTTGTGACCACTTAGAGGGGTGGGATAGGGAGGGTGGGAGGGAGACACAAGAGGGAGGAGATATGGGGATATATGTATATGTATAGCTGGTTCACTTTGTTATAAAGCAGAAACTAACACACCATTGCCAAGCAATTATACTCCAATAAAGATGTTAAAAAAATAATGAAGACTACTTGAGAAAATAAGAGATAATTTATCATCGTCATTTCATATTTGTCTTAGAAAATTCCTTGAGTATCAAGATTTGCATTATACAATTTATAAACACCATTTTCTGGTTTTCATCTTTTGGAATCATTATATATACCAAGCACAAAATAGTAAAAACATGCACAAAATGTAGGAATATAGAAGTTATACATTTGGCGATGTAAACATTATGAAACAACTCAGAGAAATTGAGATAAAGGAGGGAGAAGAGAGCTGCAACAAAGCGTAGGGATGTGAACTTCCTCATTTGACACATTGGGTAATTTGGGAGATGGCATCTACAATTTCAAAAATTGTTTAAATGTATCACTTGACATTGTAAAACAACACCTTCTAATTCAAAATGACTGAACAGAAATGTTTGCTTCTCATCCTTCAAACCACCCCAATGAAATGCAAGTACTAAAGTGCAAAATTAAGATAACCCCATAACTGTAAATAGAACCTGTAAGAGGTATTTATAGGTAGATGAGAGCTTCCAATTTATTCTTAGACAAGTTAAAAGGTGGAGATCATAAGAAACCACAATCCAGAATGTACTCTGACAAGTTTACATTTCTGTCAGAACCCCAGAGGGGCTTCAAGCACTGAACTTGTAGATATGACGAAGAACAGGAGTGAAAAGTGGAGCTGAAAAGGGGAACGGTTTAAGATCTACATATGGATGAATTAGTATGTTTCTACTTTCTTATCTCTATGCACAGAGGAAGCAGGTTGGTGTCAGCCTCCAGGTAGATCATAAAACAGTAAATATATAAGTAAATTTATCATTTTAGTATAGGTGCTGTTTCCCCAAGTGCAAAGCCTTCTTCAAATTGAAATATAGGTGTTCTGATCTGAAAGCCAGTTCCTTGCTTACTCAAATCCAAGCAAAGCCTGAGGCTGATACTCCATTCCAGGCACACTTCCCACTCATGGGAGATGAATATTACAGAATTTATTTACTTACAAAATAGTAGAGGAAACTCACATGAGCTACCCAGTCCTTAAACCTTAAATACAAATGAACTGCCAAGAATTTCCAGATATATATTTCTATGAATAAGCAGAAAAAGTGAAGTTTGAAGAATAAAAGTTTATTCTGAAAACAAAAATTGAAAAGAACTTTAAAAATAACTTGTGTGGCTATATGAAGGCAGTTTTAGAGGTTCTCATATCCATAGAGCAAAAAGAATATCATAAAAAGGAATGATAGAACAGAAGGAGCCTTTTCCAAGAGCTAACAGACACAGCTCCAATTTGGAAAGGTCTACCATGTGCCCACCAAAATATAACAGAAAAGATCCATACTTGGAGTTATTGTCTTATTGAAGAGAGGAGACATTAATTTCAAGAAAAAACAATCAAACAGCATGAGCTTTTCAATCACAACTTTGGGTTGTAAAGGATTGTGAAGCAAGTTTTATAAAATTTTAAAGTAAAATGAATTTGAACATAGCATTTGATACCCAGCAAAATATCATATTTTTGTAAGATGACAATCAGGACATTTTTAGACATATAAAGACTTTCAAGTAATTTGAAAAGTTTGTTGAAACTGAACTTCACCAAAAAGGAAAGACATATGGAAACATAGGAAGATATGTGGCCTAGGAAAGAGTACATTTCCACCATGTCAAGTGTGTTGCAGGCCTAGAGAGGAAAAAAAAAAAAAGAGTTCAGATTGAAACAAGAAAACCGAAAAATTAGTGGGAAAAGATTCCAGATAAAAAGAGAATATACAAAATATAGAATAATTGATAAGTTAGAAATTCACAAAGATAATATAAAAGCTAAAGACAAAATTATGATAAAATTTATTGTCATCCCATTAGGAAATAAATAGAAAATTTAAAGGAAAAATGTATGTAAGAAAGCAATAAAATCATGGTTCATATATAATGCAAAATAATAAATGGTATAATTTTTTACTCACTAATAAAGTGTAAGAAAAGGGGGCCCACTTGATTTAATAATCCTGATACCATGTGCATTCTTCTTGGAGGGGAAATTGGACCTCTAGAATAGAAATGTATTTCTCACTACTTCATCCAACAAGGAACAGCATATACACAGTGTCAAAATAATCTAGGTACTACTTAGTGGTTTCAAATTTTGATCAACCTTCACACAAAGGACAAATGACCTGGTTGTGTTCTGGAAAACAGAACTTAGATGTTGAAATACTAAAAGTTGTGTTCATTTGACCAAGTCACTGATACAAGCGAAACATCTGGTTTAACCTTAATGAATATTTGGGAGTTCTAAAACATTTTATTTAATAGAAATATAACTCTTATCTGAATGCTATCATTCCTATTTATATCAAAAGTAAGCCAAATAGGACTTCCCTGGTGGTGCAGTGGTTAAGAACCTCAAACCAGGGCACAGCTTCAAGCCCTGGTCTGGGAAAATCCCACATACCGCAGAACAACTAAGCCCCTGCACCACAACTACTGAGCCTGTGCTCTAGAGCCCGCGAGCCACAACTACTGAGCCCACGTGCCACAACTACTGAAGCCTGCACGCCTAGAGCTCACGCTCCTCAACAAGAGAAGCCACCACAGTGAGAAGCCCTTGCACTGGAATGAAGAGTAGCCCCCTGTCACTGCAACTAGAGAAAGCCTGCATGCAGCAACAAAGACCCAACGCAGCCAAAAATAAATAAATAAGTAAAATTAAATTTTTTAAAACTATAAAAAAAAGTAAGCCAAATAAAATTATAAGTGACTTCGATTCTGGGTGTCTCCAAGGCATAAATGTCAAATAAGCAGTTAATAAAAGTGCATATACAGCATGTAGCTTATGTGTTAATATGGTTATTAGTTAATCTCCATGCAAAGTTAGCATGTATTACGTGATAGATTTGTAAGTATTACACTTTCTATTAGGTATACATAAAAATGACAATGTTTAGGTTTAAATTTCAGTAAACACCCTTGTCACATTTTAATTTGCAATATATGCATATTAAATGCTGGAACAGAACAGATTTTACATGTGAAAAATATGCTTTTCTATATATATTATATACATTATATATATAAACATATAATGTGCTACTAATATTACACCTTATATTCTCTATATATTTAAGAGGGAAACACAGGATGTAGCATAATTCACAAAGGATGGACTTGGAATGAAATAAAAGTAGGTATGAGTCCTGATTTCACAGCCATCTAGCTATATGGACTTAGCAAGTTACTTAGCTTTTCTCAGCTTTAATTTCTTCATCTGTAAAATAAGGATGATAGCACTTATCTTAAAAGGTCATTGCAAAAATTAGAGAAAAGACATGCAAACTGCGTAACATATAATAGTAATTTTCTAAATGGTGCTTACTGTTACTTTTATTATTAAGACTGCATATTTACCAATATTCTATTGGCATCATGAAAATACAGTGAAGCTTATGTTGTTAGTGGTTTTACTTTTAATCTTTAAATATTCATGTTAGTCTGAAATAGACATAAATCACATGACTAATACATTTAACAAAATTATCACTTAGGGGGCTTCCCTGGTGGCGCAGTGGTTGAGAGTCTGCCTGCCGATGCAGGGGACATGGGTTCATGCCCCGGTCCGGGAAGATCCCACATGCCGCGGAGCGGCTGGGCCCGTGAGCCATGGCCGCTGAGCCTGCGCGTCCGGAGCCTATGCTCCACAATGGGAGAGGCCACAACAGTGAGAGGCCTGCATACCGCAAAAAAAAAAAAAAAAAAAAAAAAAATCACTTAGGAATCTTAATTTTATAATTGGAACATACCTGCAATGTACAAAATCCAAGAATTTTAATATGATTATTAAACTAGGGCCTGTTGAGATCACTGCAAGTTGCCCTTACTAAAAACTCAGAGACAAAGATAAGTCTTGATAATAAGCTAGTGTTGCCTCTGACTAGAAGCAAGAATTGGGGGCTCAAGAAAAATCCAAGAACTGTTGTCAACATTGAGCAATAGTTTCCTATGAGAATTACATTCCTGAAATGTCAGACATCCCAGAGAGTATTGCGTTGATTTCTATTACTTTCTGTACTCTATTTCTTAAAACAAAACAAAATTTGCCTTCTATTGCATTCTAATTTAAGATACAAAGTGGAAGTTCTGCAAATGAGTTATTGCTACCCAATTTCTTATCAACAACTGTCAGTCACAGGAGTTTGGTGGAGTGAAGTGGCCCCTAATTCTCCAGCAATGTGAAGCTCCATTCTCCCCGTATAGTGCTGGGGAAGACAGCATATGAATCATGCAGGTGGCGGCATCACTGGAGGCTCTCATGATTGTGTAGATCTGAAAACTGTGAATCATTAACATTGTTGTAAATGTCAGTTGTCAGACACTCAATGTCATCTGAGACTCTACTCCTGCTTTTTTGCTAGATCTGCTATTGCCACAGGGGTTGTAGGCACTGCATTAAGTATTCATCACTGGGGTTTCAATTCTTTGATGGTGTTGGAAAGAGAATGTGGCCAATGTATCTCTATGCAAGCCACTTGGTATGTAGAGTGAGTGGTACTGCAGGAACCAGATAGTCCTGATGCATGCCATACTGCCCAGATAAGAAGGTAGCAGTAACCCGTAGTTTAGCTCTAATTGTTATTCTTCACCGGTTACCTTAATTGTAGACTTTGATATTAAAAATTCTCTTGTACTCTAGTATTTTATGCCAGGGATTGGAAAGAAATTAATTTTGTAGAAGCACAGAATTCTTTAGATGTAAAATACTTTAGCAGCCATCTTATAGACTGCCTTCATTCATTTTCTCTTGTCACTAGAAAGGATACTGAAATGTTACCAAATAATAAGTGACAGATCTTTTGTAAACAATATTGACTAAACTAACAACTAAGCTCCAAATATGTATTTATAGGCAATTTTTAAAATGACAGTTTGGTTTATAAGACAAATCAACAAAACTCCTGCTCATTATTCTTTACAATTTTAATCTTAATGTAAGCATTATTTTAAGCATATAGACTGTGCTCAGTAAATATTGGAGGAGAAATCACTCTCATCTCTGTATGTATGTATGTGTGTATTATGTATGTATTTATCCCTCTATCTAGAATATATATAATATAATTATACCAAATGTAGAGGTGTCAAGTAGTTATTTCAAGGTTTTTTTCTATCTGATGTCAACTTTCCAAAACAAAATGTAATCACAACAATAGCAATAGTTTATTCCCTGGGTTCAGTTACTAAGGATTTATAAATTTCCATGCATTTATTTAAACCCTTAGTAACTTGAATATAAAGAATCTGATTGTTTAGTTGACTTTTCCCATTTCTATCTGTACTGTTGAACATAGTATTAGCAAGACCAAGGTGACTAAAAGAAGCTGGATGTGAAATTACCCAAATCAAAAGGAAGGTGAAGCTCATTTTAAGTAGTTCCTATCATTACAGCATCCTCTGTTCTAATGCACCTCATTTTTTCTGATGGCACCTCTTCCATCCTAAAGTCCAAATGCTCTAATGCAGTCCTGACTGCCACAGAATCTTTTTTATCTGATGTAATAATGTCTCTGAACTATAGATTTGGTAAGATATGTTAAAGGAGGAGATGTGGCACTTGAATAGCTAGACATTTCTGAGCCCAAGGAAACTCAAATGATGGAGAAATAAAAATCTATATCACTCTTCAGATGATATCATAGACATTGCAATAATTATATGTCTTTCCAATAAACCTGTGAGATAAGATTCTCCCAATAGTACAGATGAGAAATGTAAGACCAAAATTGTCACAAAATTATTCCTAATTGGTCCCTTGTAGAGCCAGAATTCAAAACCCTACTTTTTATTTTATCTTTCCACTGAACTACAACTACCTCTAACCTATTCTAGAATTCATCCTCTGCCCAAAACTTATACCTAAACAATATTGTGTTACACCATGACTTAATATTCCTATTAGTTATATAGTATTTGTCCATACATAATAGGTGTCTCAGAAGCAGCAAACAACATATAAGCGTAATTTTTCATTTGTTTAGCTATTCCAAAAACTAGTACCCTGAAAGTAGTTGAAAAAAATCTCACTTAAATCAATATTGATTTTGTGAATTATTTTAATAATTTATTTTAGCCCAAATATTGCTCAATTGGTATTCTGATAATCATTACTGCTCAATCAAACTTGAAGCCTAATCATCAAGTTATTTCATCAAACCAATGTTAATTTTAAAAAATTGCTATTGAGGCATAAATATAAATTGCACATATATAAAAATATCATTTGATACATTGTGACATATGTATACAGCCATGAAACCATCACAACAAGCAAGATAATGAGTATTTCCATCACTCCTGGAAGTTTCCTCAAGGCTCTTTGCAACTGTATGGGGGTGGAATTTGCCACACCAAAATGTGTCTCTTTAGGATGAGGATTAATTTGACTGTTTATAGTTTTAAGAAGGAGAAGACTGCAGAAGTTTTCTACCTCCTCCTTAACTGCCTAAAAGAATTTAGATAAAGGGCCTTTTTCCAGAATAGAGCTATCCCCCAAGATGCTGCAAAGAATGTGGTCTAGATATGGTCAGGGAAACTCAACAGGGTCTTGAGATCAGAGTCCACCCTGTATCCCATTGTCTCTGCAGGGCCCAGCAAACATTTGTTTACCACACATTTGCTTTTCCATCTCCTTATGAATTGCCTTACTCCCCTTTGAAGTACCAAACCACTACCCCAATGTCCTGTTTTGTTTTGTAGCTGAAGATGATGATTTCTGTCATTTTGGTGAGTTACTCAGTCTTTGTGGGTCTGGGTCCTGGAAGACCATGTGTACATGTTATTAAAATTTTGTTTGATTTTCTCCTGTCAATCTGTCTCATATCAGCTTAATTCTTGGCCCAACCAGAAGAACTTACCTAGAAGGGTAAAGGAAAATGCTTTCCTCTTCAACGCAATCCATCCTTTCCTACAATCCTGCTTTCTGTCACTGTAGATTAATTTTCATGTTCAAAGTCTTTACATAGGTGGAAATATACATTAAATAACTCTTTTTTTTGCATGGTTTCCTACATGCAACATAATGTTTTTGAAATTATTCAATGAGTAATGTGTATCAATAGATTTTTTCCTCTTTATTGCAGAGTAGTATTCCACTGGACAGGTATAATATAATTAGTTTATCCATTTACCAGTTGATAGATATTACGGTTGTTTTCAGCCTTTGGTTATTGCAAGAAAGCTACTGTAAACATTAAAATACAAAACTTTGTGTTGATATATGTTTTTGTTTTTGATTCTCTTGGACAATTGCTGAGAAGTGGAATGGTCAGGCAATATGATACATGCATGTTTAAATTTTTATGAAACTTCCAAATTGTTTTCCAAAAGGGGTGTAACATTTTATATACCACAGCAATGTACAAAAGTTCTGATTGCATCATATTCTCAGCAGTAGTTGGTATAGTGACAATATTTAACTTTAGCTATCTAATGGGTATGTTTAGTATCCCATTTTGATTGATATTTGTATTTCCCCAATGACTGTTAATGGCAGAACATCTTTTCTTGTTCATACTGCCTATTGGTAAATCTTCCTTTTTACAGTATCCATTCAAAAAAATTCTCCCATTTTCTTATTCAGTTGTTTGTCTTCTTAAAATGAGGCTGTAGTTTCTTTGTATTTTATAGACACAAGTCCTTTGTTTGACAAATGTGTTACAAATATTTTCTCTGAGTTGGTGATTTGCCTTTTTATTTTCTTAATAGTGTCTTTGAAGAGCAAATTTTTATTAATTTTTGTAAAGCCAATGGTAAAAAATCAGGAAAGATGTAGTTTAAATGAATTATCTGACTTTTGGCCTTCTTGTTATATCAGTTGGTGAGAGATGAGTTGTAATGACCACCTACAGAGGCACATGGAACCCCCCAACCCAAAATTTCAATGTCAACACTGATGACGCCACACACACACTGAAAGGGTATAAAACAGTTTATTGTTTATATAATTGAGGTCTCTGGGGGAGATCAGAACAGGCGTCTCAAGCAGATCCAAAATGTTTTGAGGGAGCAAGGAAAAGGTCTAGGTTTTTATTATGGTTAAGAGGTGGACTGAGGTAAGAGTTTTTACAGATGAGCAGGAACTTGAGTGATTTGAGTCTCCTCTCTGTGTCAAAGGAGAGAGTATTCAAGATTTCTTAGGATCTTGCCCAAATGTGGGGCACAAGGGGAAGAGGGAGAGGTGAAGCTTAAAGGCTGTCAGCACACACCAAAAAATGATGTCAGATTCCTCATTACATGGGTGTTAAAATAGTCATCTACAATTGTTCAATTTTAACTATTTCTCCACTTAATTATCTCAGTCTTTGCTTGAGTCTCCATTTTTAGGTGTATAATTAATCATAATTTTATGTCTTATTGAGTATGAAATATTCTGTTTACCTTTCTTAGTACTGTTTGTCCAAAAGCTATTTTATCTAATATTAAAATATTGACTTTTCTTATGCTTACTGTTTGTTTGCATTGTATACTTTTTCCATCTATATAATTTCAACCTATTATCTTTATATTTAAAATATGTCTCCTGTAGACAGCATATAGTAGAGTCTTCCTCTTTCTACAGTCTATTTATCCCTGCGTCTTAACTGGAGTACTTAGATCATAACACTTAGTGTAATTAACGACGTTTGAAATATGTTTACAATTTTATTTGTTTTATTTTTTCCATCTGTTTATTGTTCCTCTCTTATCTCCTTCTTTCTTTTAGAAAGAATATTTTTAACATTTCAATTTAATTTAAATATTGGCATTTTGGCTGTATCTCCTTCTAGTTTGTGTGTGTGTGTGTGTGTGTGTGTGTGTGTGTGTGTGCATTTGAGAGAAAGAGAGATTGCTCCAAGGATTGAAATGTACATACATAACACATTTTATAGAGTACCTGTAGAGCCCATATTATACAAACTCCCATAAATTATAGAACCCTGAAACCATATGGGAACCTCTACCTCCCTTCCCACTGATCCTTATGTTATTGTTGTCAAATATACAACATTTACATAAACTGAAAACCTCATCAGGAAATGTTATTTTTGCTTTAAACAGTCATACATATTTTTAAAGAACTTAAGAGGTTAAAAATTAGTATTTAATATTTACCCAACCATTTACCACTTTGTTGTTCCTCTTCATTCCTGAAGATTCAGGGTTTCCTCTAATATTACTTCCCTTCAGCTTGAAGAGCTTCCTTTAGCATTTCTTCTAGAACATGTCTAATGGCTACACTTTCTTAGCTTCCCATTATCTCAAGATGTCTTCATTTTGTTTTATTCTTGAAGTATGTTTTTATGGCAATGAAGTGTGGATTGACAGTACTTTTATTTACAGTTTTAAGATGTTTTCCTACTATTGTCTGACCTCCATTGTTTCTGATGACAAATCCAGTGTCATTTGAATCACTGTCCACCTGTATGTAATGTGCCATTTGTCTCCAACTCTTTTCACAATGTTTCCACCACTTTTGGTCTTCAGCAGCTTATTACATGTGTGCAGGCATGGTTTTCTTTGAGTTTATCATGTTGAGAATTTTTTGAGCTTTTTAAATTTATAAATATACGCCTTTCATAAAACTTAGGATATTTCATCCATTTTTTCTTCAAATGTATTTTCTGCTTCAAACTTACTCTTCTCAGAGTTCCTTCTGGGACTCCACAGATATAGTTTTTAGACCTTTTGATATTGTCCCACAGGTTCTTGAGGCTATGTTCAACTAAAATTTTTTTTCCTCTCTGCTTTTCAGATGCGATCATTTTTACTACTCTATCTTCAGTTTCCTCATTTACCTACCATCTCTATTCTGTACTGAGGTTTAGTTAAAAATACTTTATTTTTCAATTCTAAAATTTCCATTTGGTTTATTTTTATAGTTTTTATGTTTGTGCTAAATATGCCTATTTGTTCACTCATTTGTTTTTCCTTTATCTCATGATGTATAATTATCATAGCTATTGTAAAAACTCTGCCTCATAACTCTAGTTTCTGAGTTATCTTTTCTTATACCTTGCAATGCAGGTAACATTGGATTATATCCTGGACATCACAAATGCTATGTTGTACAGACTCTGAGCCTTGTTATAATCCTCTAGGGATTGTACATATTTTTATTTTACCCATTAATCAATACTAAATCAGCCTGATTTAGTTCAGACTGAAATTGTGTCCCTTCTCCTTTGAGCTATTGCAGTTCAAATCTCAGTTTCATTCTCTAAGTCTTTGCTATGCTGATTTGGGTCCTATCCATGCATTCATAGTTCTGGGTCCTTCTGAGCCTTGTGTGAATGACTCAAATCTCAGTTCAGTTTTCAAAACCTTTATGATTCATAGCTCATGGGTTAAGTTGAGAGTTGTACGTGGTCATACCAGAATTCACATATCCTCTTCTCTGAATCTTATACCTTAGGGATTCACCTATAACTTTTGGTCCACAGTGGCCCTTTATCCTGAGTATATTGTCCTTGGTTTCTTTAGTTTTAGTCATGAGTAAAAAGAAAATAGGGGGAGACTCATTTGCTTCTTTAAATATTGTACCCCACCCAAAAGCTTCACTTTGTTGTTTACTTATTTGGTATCTTCAGGTAGCTGTTGTTAGCTTTTAAAAATAATTTGTCTAAAGGTTTCTTTTGATGGAATAGATGGGCTATAGTGGACTTACTCTATGAAGCCCAAAATGGATCTCTTCAATGTTATTTTTGATATAAATAATTAGTACCTATAATATTTACTCCTGATTATGCATGTTATATTGTCATTTTGAATGTTATATCCCTCTCTAAATATTAGAGAATAAAATAATTATATTCATCATCTCATTCAGGTGAAAAAATTAACAACTTAAATCATCTATCCTGTCCAAGTTGCTTCTTGTGTATTACTATCTTGTTTCATTTTAATTTTCTCTTTTAATATCAAAGGAGCCATTCCATGAAAAAGGAAGTGACGAGTGCCTCAAAATCTCTAGCTTTCACTTTAAGTTAGCAATAGTGAGTTTATCCTGTATATTTCAGTGATCATGCCTTCTTGAGAAAGTCTTACTACTCTAAATGTAATAAGAGTTCATTTCCTACTTTTACTATGAAAATGTCTCTACCTAGATATACCAAATGTAAATCTGTTCCTAGATATCTAGGTTATGGAGGTGTTCAGTTGAAACCACTGCAAAACATAAAAATACATGCATAAGAAAAGTGACCCTTTTCAGATATAGTTAAGGTAAGACGAGTATCCTGAATAATCTCAAAGAGACAGATATCAAATTTCTTTTTTAAATTTGTTTTTTTGTTTGTTTGTTTGTTTGTTTGCTGTATGTGGGCCTCTCACTGTTGTGACCTCTCCCGTTGCGGAGCACAGGCTCCGGACGCGCAGGCTCAACGGCCATGGCTCACGGGCCTAGCAGCTCCGTGGCATGTGGGATCTTCCCGGACCTGAGGCACGAACCCGTATCCCCTGCATCGGCAGGCGGACTCTCAACCACTGCGCCACCAGGGAAACCCTAAATTTGTTTATTTTACGTATATGCACATGTCTGTGATGCTTGAGGCCATCAAAACTTAAGCTTCTTGTTTGAAGGTTAATTTTAATAGGGCCCTGTGGGTACCTGGCCCCATGTCAATTTGCATGGCTGAATAAATCTTCCTATACACATCTCTTGATAAACAATTTCAGAGTTTCTCAGCCTGTATAGTCACAATAATTAACCTAAAATTTCTGTTGTCACATAATACCGTATTAACTAAGGAGACAGGGAAACATCTGGACCCCATCATCTATAAAATAAGTCTTCATATGATGAAATTTCTATTGTTTCCCTCAAACCATTTCTTTTCTAGGTTAAGCAATGTCAGTTTCTTTCTTCATGGTCTTAATTTTCCAATACTTTTTTCATGTTCATTTTTTCCACTGCTGGATCCCTCTTATCGATTGTTGAAGCACCCTGTTGTTCTGGGTTTGGGTAGTTCTACCACATTATTTAATCTTTCAAATAGGCCCCAGGTAATGCTTCACATATTCTGAACCTTGTTTATCTCTGGTTTTTACAGGTTAAGTTCTTGTTTATATATACACTAAAAATTGTTCACTTACCTCTTTCTTTTTCTCAAAAGAACTACACTGCTGTTTAAAATATTATTATAGAATCACAATCAACTTGTGACTAAAAAGAAAGAAGGAAAGGAGTAGTCATTATAAAAAATAATTGCACTTGCAGTAGTTTTGTTAAATGTTTGCCAAGCTGACTGAAATGTATGACTTACAAATGTATGTTTTGAATTCCCTCTTCTGTCTGTAAGGAGACTTGAATTTAGCAGACGTTCTTCATAGGAAGATCTGCTATTATGAGGAGGGAATGAGAACTGAGCTGTTTATAAATAGTTATTAGATAGATGCATCTTAAGAACAGCTACTCATAGTAAATAGAAAAAAAAATTCTGAATGGCTACACGTTCTGGCTCATGGCAGTGCTGAAACATGTATAAAGGTTGGGGAGAATTGAGGCTCTTAGCTCAACAATGCAGGCCCAAAGAAAACTTTTTGCTTGAAACATATCCATAATCGGGACAAAGTTTTCCCACAAACATCTGGCTTAGAATACTATACCAGCTTAATTTGAAGGCACAGCCTAAAATGAGATTCAGTGTGGACATGAAAAGTCCAATCTTAATATTTGAATCATTACAGCCATAATCAGGGAAAATAAAAATGCTTCAACAACCTGTTTCCTTAAAACTACAAAAACCTGGGCTGACACTGCCATTTTAATTGACCTCTTCCAAGAAAGAGGGGGAAAGAAAACAGCCTAAGTATGAGTCAATTTGGAATATCAGCCCAGACTTCATTTTAACAGTAAGTTGCTAATTTTAATTATACAGAGACAATTTCATTACTGCATTTTGTCCATATTATTTTCCTTCACAATTATATTCTGTACCTTCATTGAATAAATCAGTGCAATATGATGCACTATGAAAAAAATCTGTCCTACATTATAGTAACATGAGGAATAGTCCTACTATTGGAAAAGTTTTGTGTTTCTTCCTTTCAGGAATAGACATTACTAGAGATAATTTGATAGGCTTTCAATTTATTATTTCATCACAACAATGACTTGAGGCTATTAATTATCTGACTGCAGGATAATTTCATACTATTATTTAGATTCAAAGTCTAAAATAAATATATGTAAAAGATAGATTAGTTCTTATTAATCATAATCAATCAGTGAGATCCTTGGGGGCAGGGGCTATATATTTTTCACCTCTGCATTTCCAGTCTACTCTGGTGCCTGGGACAATGCAGAACATTCCATAGAAATGATTACTAAGTAAATGTGTAGCCATGGTGATACTTTCTACTGCGAAAAGTAATGATACTTTTGAATTTAGAGTTAAACCTAAAAGCAGTAATTAGACATAGGAAAAAAACTATGTATATATTCAAAGCCCCTTGCAAAATAATTTATTTTCCTCCTACAGTGTAATGCCTAGTTATTTTTTATAGTCCAATTTAAACTCAGCCTGACGGTAGTAGCTCTCACTGTTTCAACCCACCATGATTAATTTCTAATGTAGCACAACTTTGATGTAAATGTAATGAGGACAAATGACAAAAGGGACCCAATAATCTGACTCAATGGAGAAGTTATTTCCATGAGAGGACACTTTCTTTCAGTTCCTCTTCGTTTCCTTCCTGACTCCTGCCTCTATACTTCCTTCGAGGCCACCTTTTATGTGTATGACAAACTCAAAACAGTTCAGCCAAATAATCATTTACTGCAATTCTTTTGCCTTTTCAAGCAGCACCATCAACAGGTATCTGGGAAAAGACCTATATCGGTTTCACTTGGCACTGAACATTTTTAAGAAAGAAAAAGAAAGAGAAATCCTAAGTAGTAAAGGGCTACAAAATTGAAAACTACCATTTTTCTTTCTTCAGAAGAATTCAGGACTGTGGAAGAACACCCCTGACACCTTCAGCAGAATGCTTCTTTTAATTAGTGTTTATGTTACATTAATAACCTGATTCAAATTCTAAAATCAGTTGTTATTGGACTTTTTAAATTATGGAGAGAACTAATGATTTCTGGATAGTCTTGTGCCTAGCCTAGTGCTAGGGAGGATCAGGTGTAAATTGTTATTGAATAAACAGATAAAGATTTAGCTTTAAAGAAGTTCGTGGAGGAAAGAGAGAAGCAAGAATTTTTGAGATTCTAGTTCTCTTTAGAGTCGTGAAAGAAAAGAAAATGTGTCAACCAAGAGGAATCAGCGTTAATATGAGTCTCTCTTCCTCATAGCTTTCTCCTCTGTTATCCCAAGATTTCTGCTTTAGTAACCTGCTTAGAACCATTATCAACAGAATGCAAGGTGAGGATTGTCATGATAGGGACAAGGTATGGTAAAGTTTCCTAAAATCCTACCGCTGTGTGATACTTATTTGGAAAGTCTCTTCATTGCTGAGTTAGTCAATATTCACTTTTTTCCTCTAAAATATTGCTGTAGTTGTGATGAGGTGCTTTTGAATTATGTTTTACATTGAAGAATGTTGACACCCTAATTGATAACTCTAAAATATCTGGACATTTCAAATATCTTTTTTTTTGGAAGTTCAGCCATGTTTTTAACTAGTGCCTTCTTCCAAAAAGAGAATCATATGAAACTCCAAACCATTATGTGTTTACACCTGCCTTTGCTGTAGATTTATTATCTCCCCCAGCAATATGGAGAAATGATGAGAGCATATGATCTGAATTTAGACTTTCCAGCCAGGGACTCAGGATTCTAGGAGGGAATGCTTCCTCACCTTGATAATTATTATCCTCATCCAGAAAAGTCATGAAGTCTGAGAGTTAACATTCTAACACATAAGTTGGCATTATGGAATGCTTACTGAATACCAGGCTCTTTGCTAAATACTTTACATGAATGTTCCAATTTAACCTCAGAGAATTATTGCCATAGTCTAACAAAGTATTTGCTAGCATTATCCTCATTTTACTCATGCAGACACAGAGGCTGATAGAGGTGGAATGACAATAGTCACAGGCTACTAAGTATCATAGTTTCAAACACAGGCCTGTGTGATTCCAGAGCACGCATTCTTTTTTTTTTTTTTTTTTGCGGTACGCGGGCCTCTCACTGTTGTGGCCTCTCCCTTTGTGGAGCACAGCCTCCGGACGCTCAGGCTCAGCGACCATGGCTCACGGGCCCAGCCGCTCCGCGGCATGTGGGATCTTCCCGGACTGGGGCGCAAACCCGTGTCCCCTGCATCAGCAGGCGGACTCTCAACCGCTGCGCCACCAGGGAAGCCCCTCACATCTTAAATGTTGTTTTTCTTGTGAGTCCTGATATGCATCTGGTTGAGAAGGTTTCCCATGCTCTCTGATGGCTCATTGTATCCATTTTTATTTCTTAATATATTATTAATATAAACCCCAATAGCGTAATAATTGTGATTTGATATTCTCACTCATCTTTAATAATTGGACCCATGCCTACCTGTCCAGACTCAACCACTACCACTCTTTTCAGTCCCCAAAGGTCCACTCATAACTCAAGAATTTTCCTGAACACACTTGGCTTTCCCATTATGTTGTTTTGTTGGACTACCCATTCCATTGCCTCCATTCATTTTTGAAATACTGTTCAAACATTTCTTCCTCCTCTTATCATCTCCTGATACACTTAGGTGTTCTTGCTGTTATGCTCCAGAGTTACACCTGACATTGCCTCTAGACTATGAACACTTTGAGGACAAGAACTATGTCTTCTTCACATGGGTACTTTTAGAAACCAGCACAATTCTTATATAATGTTAAACACATTATGTTAAACACATTGTGTTAAACACAATCAGTATTTGATGAAGGAAGAAAAGAGAGAAGAAAAGAAGGCAGGCAGCTAGGAAGGAAGGAAAGGAGGAAAGAAGGAAGGAAGGGAGGAAGGAAGGAAGGAAAGAAAGAAGGACATTATGAAATGCTACATAGTTACTCTTTCAATATCTTTGATACACATAAATGCCTAAAACTTGGTTTTTCTCTTCCTTTTTTGTGAAGCTGACAGAGGTGAAGTAGAGCCTTGAGTATGTGCAACAGTATGAAAGTAAACGAAGTGTGTCAGGAAAGTCAAGTAAATTCTTAAAGAAAGGAGAAATTAATAGAGTTATAAGTCAGGTGCATGTCACAATATGTTCTGAATCCCAATAATTCCAATTTTGAAGTTTAATCTCTTAGCTCCTAAACAAAAATTTCAGATAATTTTTCTTAGGTCAAAGAGTATACATTTTTAGTAAAGATGTTTCCTTATTCAAATAGATCTCCTTTATTAGACAAGTTTTGAATAGGCAAATTTAGTAGTATCAGCAGGCATGGCTGGCCCTGTCTCCCTCCTGGATTCCTAGAAAGGATGTGTGATATACACACTGCAATGTGTACAAAGGAGCCACAGCTTTTGCCCTGAAATGACTTAGCAAATAAACTTGACTATCCCCTCCCCCTTTGATTTTACTAAGGTCACAAGGAAGGTCATGGAGACTCCTCCATAGCACTGAGAATATAGAAATAGACATTAGGTCATGTGTAGACAACATGGTGATACCATGGTCTTCCCATAGCTGGAAGTGTTCTGGTCAAATTAGAATATTAATTGCAATTTGTCTTCAAAAACAAGAGCTACCAGTCAGCTATTCTAAAATTAAAATTGTCTTTTTGAAATGGCCAATGGTGGGCAGGATTGTGACCCCATGATCATTGTCCCCTGGTGTTTCACCTGTGAAAATGTTACATTATATGGCAAAATCGACTTTGCAGATGAAATTAAGTTTATAAAAATTAAGGTAGAGAGATTTTCCTATGTTATTTGGGTAAGAATACTATGAACCTTTAAGAGCAGTGAGGCTTTCCCCTCTGAAGTAAAAAGAGGCAAAAGATATGTGACTCAAGGATAGGAAAGATTGGAATCATGAAAGGACTCAACCTAGTACTGCTAACTTTAAAATTACTGAGGACACAGACCAAGGAATGTGAATAGACTCTAAAAGCTGAGAAAGGACTCGGGATATGCAGCAAGGAAACAGGGATTTCAGTTCTACAATAGCATGGGACTGGATTCTGCCAAAAACCTGAATGAGCCTGGAAATGGATTCTCCCTTTGAGCCTCCAGAAAGGAATGCAGTATTGCCGATACCTTGACTTTGGCTTTGTAGGACTGGAAGCATAGAACCTAGAAGAGTCCAATCAACTTCTATTCATAAACAGGTGCTGTTTTAAGGTGTTATGTTCATAGTAATTTAATATGGTGTCAAAAAATTCATTCCTAACCATACATATTTTGGTGAGTTATAATCAATGATTCTTTACCACAAATTAACTCCATCAAATGTCTTAGTATATCTTTTCCAATTAAGTTTAACTTGCATTTACAGAATTTTTGTTTTTAAAATTCTGCTATTATTGTGTGTTATTTTTAAATGTCTAAGGCAGGTATTTGGTTACATGTGTTTGAAAATGTTCTAAGTTAAAATCACCATGGTCATGCTCTGTGACTTGAAATTTCGTGATATAAATGCTCATTCTACTCTATTTACGTCTTTGAAGGAGAATCTTATCTCTGTACTCCAAACTCCCTTGTTGCATCTCCAAGTGGAGACCAATTGTCCTTCTGTCCAGGTATATGTCATCATTAGGTCTTGTGCATTCTCGCACTAATGCCAAATCAACTTCTAGTGTGGCCTATTGGTAAAGCATGTGGACCTGTCCTTGACATATAGCTTAATTTAAAAGCTACACTCCAAGTAACTTCTGAGGGAGAAGGACCTCAAATTCCCTACTCATCAATACTCATAAGAAATTAAGCGAGGGAAACATTATTTGTCAAAAATTAGTCAAAGGATAGGCAGACTATCCATTCTTCTAGATAATCCAAAAATCTATTCCTTGATTCATTCAATAATTAATTCAAGTTTGTTTTCTATTGAGCACCTACATTGAGGCCAAAAACTGTTTTGGTCATTGAGATTTGTCAGTGGACCAAACACACAAATCCCTGACCTTTGGGAGTGTACAATCTAGAAAATAAACAAATATGCTAAAAAGCCACATCCGTTAATGTAAAGTATTCTGAAAAGCAATAAAACAGGGTAAGAGAAGAGAGTGTGAGGGTCAGGGGAAAGCCTTTCTGAAAATGTGGCTTTTGATCAGAAACCTGAATGGAAGTCATGCAGTTCACTAGGGGAAGAACATATCAAGTAGAGAGAAGAGTAAGTGCAAAGGCCCTGAGGTGGGACCATGCTTGGCATATTCAAAAAATAGCAGAGTAGTCAGCATGGCTGAGAAGATGTGAGCTTGGGGAAGAGGTTGAGATAATAACAGAGATTCTGTCAGGTAGGGCTATACAGGCCATGGGAAGAAACCTGGATTCTGCTTACAATTTGACGGAAGCCAGTGGATAGTTTGAAGCAAGGTAGTGACATGATCTGAGTCGTTTAGTAAGTGGTCACCTTGACTACTAAGTAGAGAATAAACATAATAAGAAAAAAGGTGGAAGTGTTCTTGAAAAGAGGTCACAATAGCTTAGTCCAGGCTTATGGCAATAAAGAAGTGAGAAATGAAACAATTAGAGGCATCTTGAAAGAAAGCATAATAGAAATTATTAGCATGAAATTTAAAAGAAAGATAGGAATTAAAGGTAACACTCAGGTTATTGGCCCTAACATATTAAATAATAGACTGACTTTTTCCCAAGTAGGTGACCTTAGGGAACGAGCAGATATGGGGGTCAAACAAATTTTTCTTCTTTGACATGTTAAATTTGAGATGCTTATTGAGCCTATCAGTGTCAATGTTGAGTCTGGAGCTCAAGAGAGAAGCCAGTGATAGATACATTTTAGGGCGGTCCATATAAAGATGATATTTATTTATTTATTTATTTATTTATTTATTTTAACATCTTTATTGGAGTATAATTGCTTTACAGTGGTGTGTTAGTTTCTGCTTTATAACAAAGTGAATCAGTTATACATATACATATGTTCCCATATCTCTTCCCTCTTGCGTCTTCCTCCCTCCCACCCTCCCTATCCCACCCCTCTAGGTGGTCACAAACCACCAAGCTGACCTCCCTGTGCTATGCGGCTGCTTCAACAATTTTGCAACAGAATACCAGCAGGTCTGGGTCTCTGGTTAAGAAACTCACCGCTGGCCAGTCTATTGTGTGCATTATAGTAAAACAGATGCAAGTTACAGGCTATAGCCCTCTTTCCTATACAATTATCCACTTGCCTTTATTTTCTCTACACATATTGAAATCTGAAAACTAGGCTGAAGTAAACATTAGGAAAATTTCTACAGTGAGTTTGACTTCCCTTGAGCCATGTGCAGATGAGCTTATTTTATACATATATATTTATATAAAATCTGCTTTCATAATACACATTGGTCAAAATGCCTTTGTCTGTTCAAAAAAAAAAAATCATATGTGCACTCTACCGAAAAGTTCTGACAGCTGTTTTTCACTGTATATTCAAACAAACAAAGGAGACAAGAAGAGAAACTAAAGATTATTTTTAATGATAACAGGCCAAAACCTCACCTCAGAAATACACATGCACAGGAGTTGTGTACATGTCTGAGGGAGGCTCTCTGCCACTTGAAATCAAATTATTTTTCGAATGAATGCCATCGAGACTTAAGTTAGGAGACCCTTACATTGGACCTCTTTTATAATACAGTGAAGTAAGGGCTAGGAAGTTAGGATTTTTACCAACCTATCTTTGATTTCCACTAAGTTTCTTGCATCACCCATTTAAATCTGGCCTCAGTTGTGCATCCTTTAAACATCTCCAGTTATAAGATATACATTTCTTGCAAAGGGTAGGGTTGGAGGAATAGGGTAAGGGTCACATCTAACTCTACACTGTGGGCAAACTTTTGAATGCCTCTTAGGCCATGAATATTCAAAGTTAGCAATTAATCAAATCAGTTATCCAACACGTGGGGAAGAATTCAGACTGTCATAAACTTAGATTAATCCTGGGGATGAGAGTTTTTATTTCTTTACCAGGTAATTCAGGTCACCATTATAATCATTAGGATGCTTTAGTCTGCATCCCTCATTAAGCAGAAATAGTTTCTCCTTTATGGCATCTGTCACACTATACAGATCCCTTGCTATATGCAAGCTTGGAGAAAATATTTCTTTAGGTCTGACATGGATGAGGCACCCCTTTTGTGACACATTTCTGGCAGAGAAAACCAGCCTCAACAAACTAACTTCTTGCCAGGAATAGTGTGTACACACCTATGACCTCGAGCCTTATTACCACGCCCGATGATGATAATAATTTTAAGAACGGGGAATTATAAAGGCTTGCTTGGCAGCCTTTTCGTATTGTGAGTGATAAATCAAACTCACTCGGGGTGCTTGCCAGCAAAAAATTCTTTCTTATCTGAGTAAATATATGAGGGTGGATCTGATACAGGCAAAGCAATTTGGGTAGAATATCATGATGGGTGCAATGGGTGGGCTTTTGTATTGTTTTATTGCTTTCCTCATTTGGGGTTTTTGTCTCACACTCATTTGTCCACAAGCAGTGTCCGTGGCTTTTCCCTTGTGTAGCAGATTTTTTTTACCTTTTTTTCTTCTATATTAACCAATAAAAATAAGAGAAGCATTTTCTAAGCGCATCTTCCATTAGCCGTTCCTCTCCATACGTGCATTGTAGAAGACTGCAAACATGAAGCAATGTTTTTCAGTCACCCTGATTTCAGAAGTGTGTAAATCCCCTTATTTCCTCCCTTTTACACTGAGCTCTCATTTGGATGCTTATAGTTTGCATTCTCAAATGCCACCTGTTGAAAATAAAAGTCCCATGACATTTGCAAATTCGGGTTCATCCTGGTTTAGCTTTACACAGCAGTCTAATTTCACAGTGCTTAGCAATTACTTTTATTAGTTACTCCACCCAAGAACCCTATGGTATCAGGAACTTCATCTCTTCCTCTGTCTTGATCTCTCCCTCTCATTCTTTTTCTCTCTCAGGCTCTCTTTTTTACACATACAAACACAACAAACATCCATTTATTATCCTTTGAATTATTTTAGTGAATCTCTAAATGTGTCCCAAAATATTCCATATGACTAAAAATAGCAAATGTCTGAAAAGATATTCTCTGTGTGGATGGGAGCAGCTGAGGCACAGGGAAATGGAGATATTTTTCTAATTAGAAATGTGTTGTTTTAGAAGCAAGTTACACAGGAAGTTAGAAAGCTTACAGTCCTAGCTGTGTGGCTTTTAGCAATTCATGATTTCTCTGCCAGCCTCAGTTTCCTCCTTGGTTAAAAGGAGGCAAGTGAATGAGTCCCGCAGTGTCTCAGACATGTGGCTCTGTAGTTAGATTTTCCAGGGGCACATGTGAGGTCAGGGAGGGATTTGTCTGGGGACTCAGAGCCGGCCCCCAGGCACAGTGTTCTTCCGGCTGACCACACACTCTCCACTAATGAACTGAGGGGAGGAGCGGTGAGGCTGCATGTTTCGCCAAAACTGGCTTTGCATACTTAAAATGCACACCCCATGAAAACTTAACTTTGTTTAAAAAATCTTTTTTAAGCTCTTCAAGATTGATTTCTTCCTGTTATTGTTGAAGACTTGCTTTCTATGGTCATTTGGTAAATAAATGGCTTTAAGGAGGAAACAAACAGCCGTGCTTTGATTTTCTTCTGCTGAATTTATATGTTAAATTTCAGCCACGTCGTGTACTAAAAGCTTCGAGCTTCAGATGGTTATAGGGAACCAGGAATTCTTAAAAGGGGCAGGGCAGGATGTCCTCTGCCATCACTCACTGAGTCACAGAAGACAAATGCCTTTTCAGGAGTTCTGTAGTTGTGATTTCACTCAAGTTCCACTGGTTCTCAACCACTTCTCTAAATCCGAATGAAGAAGCAGACACCAGGACTGTGTGAATTAGGATGAAATGCATTCTGATTAAGAGCTGAAAGTGGCATTCGCCATGAATTCACAAAACTTTGCAGTATCATCAAGATATTCAGTACACAGGGAGCAGCATATCCTCAGAGACAGGACAGAACCCCCAAACCACACGCCCTCTCCCGTGCCCAGGTAGCAGCCTACCATATTTGTGTTTAATTACAGTCTATTTCTTTTAGCATCTCTGCCTCCTGGTCAGCCACCTCTGTGTCTCTGGAAAGGAAGGCCTTCCACAGAGCATGCTCCTTTTACAAGTGCTGTGACAAGATTGTGTTTCCATTCCAAAGAGTTAATCCCAAAGTGAATTCTTTGCGTGTGTAATTTAATACTTCATAACTGCTGAAAATTGGAGTCCACATAATTTATTTTCTTTGGTCGGGCACATTTGCCTCATGCTTGGCCGGGGCTGACTTCAGAAAGACACACCTAAAGCTCTCAAGTGTCCCAAGTGGCCCATGTCAGTTGTACAGAAGGATTGTGGTACTTGGCCGGAGCCCAAGGATTAGGTGTTCCTGAGAAGGATTTTTTGGCTCTACAAAGCCCTAGCATGTCATGGGAATAGGCTGCACTCCCTTTTCCCCCTTGAAGGCCACATATCAACGGGATATCTAACCACTCAGAGACAGGCTTTACACAAAGGTATACATTAAAATAAATAGAACATGCAACCAGAAAGAACCGAAAGAGAGGGAGGAATTGCTAAGTGGAGACAGGAAACAATTGCTTCATTGTTGGGGCCGCAATCTTAGAATCGCAGAGTGCAGCTCCATCTACAGGATTGTTTGCAAAGCTGGAGCTTTTGGCTGAAAAGGCAAGACAGAACTTTGCATGCCATTTTAATCCAGCTCACCCAGCACGGGCTTTACCTAACTCACAAAACCCCTACTTTTTACTGAAAAATAATTGTCCCTCTTTGATGAGAGGAACTGAGAACACAGCCTAGAGATAACAAGTGAGAGGGGAAAGCTGTTCAAGGGGGCTTTCATTTAGCTCCTTTTTCTTACTTTGGCAGTAAATATTCTTCTCGTCCTTGCAATACTCATTTAATCTCTTTCTTTCCTTTTCAACAACTTCCTCTCATTTGGTTTCCTCTCATTATTCTTCGGTTTGGGAGGGGGCATGTGTATTTTCCCTATTCAAGCAAAATAGAAGGCTGTGTTTGTTTGAACACCCTTCTTGTACTTCCTGGCAAGCTTTTGACTTTAAAGAAGGTTCAGGTTTTTAGGTTTAAAGGAGCAGAAAAACTTTAAAGTAATAATTAAAGCCAACTCTGTAAGTGCATGTTTTCCTCTCCCCCCACTCCTCTTTATTTTAAAACCCTTGCCTGCCAGTGCAGTGGCTGCTGTCTGATGCTATTTCAACAGGAGACCTGAGCTTCAGGACAAGATCCAGGCCATAGGGGAGACTTGATGGCTCGGGGAATTAGCAATGGGATTTGGAGTCCTTCATTTCTAGGTCACTGGTTTGAATACAGCCCAGGTCAGTAACGACTGAAAGTTGTTACCACCCGATGTCTGCTCTTCCCACACTGATCTGAGGTTGCCCGCTGCTCAGTCCCCGAGTGCCTGTGGCACATCTGCTCTAATGGCATTCATTGACAAGTTGGCTGTTAGAACTTAGGCCTAAATGTGAGGCAGACCGCCTCAGCCATGTGCAGAAATAGTGGCCAGGCTCTGTCTGGGCTGCCTCTTCAGGGGATAATACAGAATGAGAGAGACAGAGAGAGTGATAAAGCTCTTTTGTCTTTCTGATGATTCTGTGCCCTTGTTCATCTATCCCACGCACCCTAAGACTCCTAGGCATTGGATCCTCAGTCCCTCAGGTGAGGCTCATGGAGAAGGAATAACAGGCTACAGAGCACCAAGTTTTCAAGTACTCCAAATGTGAATGTTTGGAAAAAGCTGATTTAAAAGATCTGAATTGGGATTGCTTTTGTTTGTTTGTTTCAATTTCTAGAGCCAAATAAAGATGGCCCTTTTAAGATAATGCTTGCTGGATCCCAGATCTGTGCTTCCTGAAGTCTGGGGGAAAAGAGGGGTATTTCCTGGGGTTACATTAATAGAGGGTATGAAAAAGTAATTGCTACTTTGTTTCTTTGTTTTGTAAGAGGAGAAACGCTTGCTGCAAGAGGATGCAGAGAGGAGTGGGGACTGTGGAGTTTCAAGGACAATACAATATGTTTGCAGTCTCCGGGGCCCCCTTCATCCAGAGTCCCCTCTCTTTCCTCTTCGCTGTGAGTCGACTGGCTGCAGAGCTCAGTGCAGTTAAAGGGAGGAGCTGGCCGCCTGGTGGGGACCAGGCTGCTGCAGGGAGGAGCTGAAGCGACTTACAGATTTGCATCCGTCCGTGGGCCCACGGCTGCTCCGTCTCTACAGGGGGACTGCTTCCCTTCCCGATGTGGAGGTGAAGCCCACCCCTAAGAAAGAATCACGTATTTATAACCAATTAAGAAATTACAATCACATAAAGACCCATTTATATCAGGCTTATATTTAGATTTCCTTTTCAGACAAGTGGGTTTTTAACAGCATTGATTTTTTAGTAAGAAACCAATTATAGGTGCTTACCACATTGCTCAGATACTGCATGAGAAGTTTTAACTAGAGAGTTCAGTTAAAGGGGGTGACGGAAAACACAGCCTGCTGATACCATTTGTTTCTCCTTTACTACTTTTGTGTCTACTTTTATTCCTCTTGGTAGTGTTGTTTTTTGTTTTTATTTTATTTATTTTATTTCATTTATTTTTTTGTTCATCATGTTTCCAAGACTATTTACTCGCTTTTACTCTTTAATTTAATTTTATTTTTTTTAGAAACATCATTTACATTTTTGCCGAGAATTCAGAAAAACCCTGTGGCTGATGTAAGGAGTTTTATTTATTTTATTTACTCCTCCACGCAGATCCTATAGCCCACCAAGCTCTACTTCTGACACTGGAGGCAGTCCGACAGTGACAGTGATTTCCCAGGGGGGTCCCTCCCAACCCTTGGCACCATCCCTAGTTCCCACACCACCTGCAGGGCTTGAGCCAGTGGTTCTTTGTGTGCCATCCATTTTCTGCCTTTTCTTAGGGAAATACAAATAGTAACTGATTTTATTATTCTGGGAATCACAGAATCCAAGAGTTAGATGGAGACTTAAAGGTCATCTTCTTCACCGATTTCTCTTAAAATGAAGATCTGAGTTCTCCTTGAATACCTCCTGAAAAGGAGGTCCCTCCTCTCGGAAGCAGTCTGTTCCATATTTATTTAATATCAGCCAAGTCAGGAAATGGAGCTACAGCAGTGAAAAAAAATTGCCTTTATAAAGTTTGGAGTCAAGGTGAAGGGTAGCAGAATATGCAACCTCCAAATATGGCACTTTGTCATGTTGATTATTTTGAGCAGTAGGCACTTGAAAACCAGCAAATGCAGGTAGAAGCTTTCTCTGAATTTCCCTTATGGACCTAAAGACAAATCTTTCAAAAGGAATTCAATTGTCATAAATCCCCTCCCCAAGAGTTTCATCAACCACAGAATATTAACACTTGTCCCAGGAGGTTAGTCTAGAATTTGACATCACACCCAGACAAATCTGTCACAAACTATCATATCTCCCATCTATTCTTCTAAGGGCCCATTCATTCTTTGTAAAAGTCATTTACTCTCCCATAAGAGGCCTCGTATTTAAGCTTCAATCCTAAGCCATCTCCAGAGTTACTTTTATCCCCATAGATATCTCCAATGTTTACATGAAATATACATGTTAATATATTTATGTGGTTTTTTTCTTGTCCATCTGTCTTCTAGTACAGAGGTCTTAGCCAAGAACTCAGAAGGGTAGAGAGAAAATTATTTTTTCTCCCCAACACATTTATAGAAGAATCAACAAATAATTGCAAAGATGTTAAATGTTGATCAGCTTGGACCACCACCATCTTTCCTAGGTTGAACCAAAACCCACATGCCATTAACACCCACTCGTGTCCTCATGTGATATTTTTTCACATGTTGGCTCTTGGGGACAGTAAATGACTTACCGCACACTTCAAGGATCTTATTTCTTTAACTCCTGCAGCTCCGAGAACTTGACAGGAGTTGGCTGCTCCATGAATACCTGGATCCATCAGAAATGTCAGCTGTGTTCATGGTGGTAGGACTTTGAACCTAAAGGAAAAAATTGTGCACCTCAAGTTGCAGTGACTGTTGGCACCCAAACTATCACTTCCATATTTTGAAGAGTAAATGAGATCAACTTTGCAAGATTTCAAGGGGAAAAAAAAAGTGGTATGAAATGCCTGCAGCTATGGCTTAGGTTTCCTCCACCCATTTCTTTTTTATTCTTCTGGTTTGAAATATCTGATTTTGCAAATTTCCCTATGGAAAAATTTGGTAAGGAACATGGGAACCTGAACACTTGAATGTTGTAACAGTTATGATGGAATAGTTTTGCATAATAAATTTAGTAACATTGAAAAGCTACAAAAAACCCCATAAAAGTGATTAAATGATGACCTATAGGGAAGAGAGAGGCCATGCGTAGAAAAAAAGGTCTTCCCAATATGTAAATTTTAATCGATTTGATTTTGAACCATTGACATAGTATTAACTATCCACAAATGACATACCATTTAAAATGATTTCAAGATTGTTACCATTATTTTAATAATGATAAAAACTAGAACAGAGGGCTTCCCTGGTGGTGCAGTGGTTAAGAATCTGCCTGCCAATGCAGGGGACACAGTTTCGAGCCCTGGTTCGGGAAGATTCCACATGCCAGGGAGCATCTAAGCCCAACTACTGAGCCTGTGCTCTAGAGCCCAAGAGCCGCAACTACTGAGCCCGTGTGCCACAACTACTGAAGCCTACATGCCTAGAGCCCATGCTCCACAACAAGAGAAGCCAACGCAATGAGAAGCCCACTCACCGCAACCAAGAGTAGCCCCTGCTCGCCACAACTAGAGAAAAGCCCGTGCACAAGGAAGACCCAACGCAGCCCCCAAAAATAAATTAATTTTAAAAAACCAGAACAGAAAAAATAATAAGATAAAACTATTTTTCTCAGCCTTCAATTTTGAAAGAATATAACAATATCCTCCAAAGAATAGCAGAAGTTTTCAACTTTGCTATTATATCCAACCCAAAGCACACCCCAGGCAAACAAAATTACTTATACAGTTTATAGTCAAAACCATGAAGAAAGGAAACAAAACCAAACAAACAAAAACCCCCAAATAACCAAAAAACAACTTCTGAGTCTGCAAGGTGAGATTCCAAGCTCCTGCATCTTCAGACAGACTTCCTTGGACTAAAGATGTAATCTTAGGGAAGAACAAGATCAAGGAGAAAATGTCCTTGTGCCCATCTTCCCTTTTGTATTCTCCTTTGACTTGCCATAGGATTCAAGATGTAGAATTACTGTTCTGCAAGTCTTTTATCAGGTGTTTTATTCATAACATCAAATGTTTATGGCTAAGTGTGTGAGAAATGAAAATTTCCACAAATATTGTAGTGGTGAATAGCAAGACATCGGTGTTACACTGTCCTGAGTTCTACTCCAGCTTTGTCATAAAGCAAGTTGCTCAAATTCTTTAACCCTTAGTTTCCTCATTTATAAAATGAGGATGATGATCATATCTATACATCAGGGCGGTTACGTAAATGAAATGATATATTTTAGGCCATTAGCAAAATGGTTCTCACACACTAAATGCTCAATAAATGTTAGTTATTATTTGTATGATTCTGCTCAGAATTATAATAATAATTATTGTTATATTGTATTACATATTATCATGGTAGTTCTTAACATCTCAAGTTATAATTCTCCTAAGAAGTCTTATATAGTCAGGCTGTGGTTTGCGTGTTTTTCTTTGGCCTGCTCAGCATCTAACCCCTGGCTTCAGGTAGCAGCATAACCACTCAGCCACTCTCCATCTGTATGGTTCTGTGGTGCTGACCCGATTCCAGATGCGTACTTAGAATCAGGACTGGCTAATCAGCATACTCCAATTCTTTGGCAACAATGATTGAGTCAAAGATGAGCATGAGACCCGAGTCCGGCCAATAGGATTCAATTCAGAGGTGTTTTAGGACTTTTGTTTGTTTCCTTCATCTTCCCTTGGACTTTATATTAAGTAGTTGCAAGTCTGAAGTTGCTGGGTGCCACCTGGTGTCATTCATAGATGTGGATAACTGGGGACTCCATCCAGAGACTACTCTTGGTCTTGGGCTGTGCCTTTCCCTGAGAGGCCAAGGGGAAGTGCCCTTCTGAAGCCCACCCTTTGCCTTCTATACCATGCTCTTTGTACCAAAACCCTGGAACTTTCTGCCAAATAGCTATCTGTCAACTTTCAGGGATTATAATAGCCTTTTCCCTTGGCTCCGTCTTTGGGGAAAGGGCAAAGGACTTCAGGCCAGAGGCCCCCGTTTTACACAAGTGTAATTTTCAGGGCCTGCAAGTGTTTGAAACATGCTTAAGGACACTACTTGCAGAAAGTATTCTGAGGGTGAAAGCAACAAAGAGAAAAGCAGAGTCTATGAACAAAGACAGAGGACCGATGGGTTCCTTGTAATGCCAGATCCTCTGTGTGTGAAGCAAGACTGACCTTTGCACTTCTGAGTTCCTGAATCAGTCAGTGAGTTTGGGTGTCTTTTCTGTCATTTGCAACTGAGAGTGTTCTATCTAGAGACACTTGTCCTTGCTACTCCATCCTGCATTTACATTTCTTTATCTGTGATAATACATCACTAACAATATTCTGAAATTTATTATACTTTTTATTTATTGAATGCAAGGGAGTTTTTCTTCCTCAGTTAGATTTCTAAGGACATGTGCAAGCAACACAAGAGGATGGAGTTTGGACTCACTCTGTGTGATGGACAGGGTGACCAGGGATAAAGTAGTTAACTTCTCTGATCGTCAGTCTCTTCCTCAGTAAAATGGAAATAAGGTTATTTAAAGTTTTAGGATTGCTAAAGGGATTACATGAGATAATGCCTATGAACAGCCTAGTACACACTAGGTATTCAGTAAATTCCTTTATTATTTCTTTGAGGGCAGTGGGTTTAGGAGTTAAGCCCTAACTGCTGCTGCAACTAACTGATACCCATTTTAACTAACATAAGCATTAGGGCTTTTTGTATTTTTCATAGCATTGGAGTATCTCCTGGAAAGGGATATAGGTAGGCCTGGGTAAGCTGATAGCAGAGACTCAAAAACCACCTCTCCATCTTTTGCTGATCTCTACTCCTTATGCTATGCTTCATTCTTGCTGCAGTCTGGCCTTTTCTCATTCTCAAGTCTACAGTGAGGTACAAGGATATCAACAGGCTTGATTTTTTCATCTCCTCTATTCAAGAGAGCATCTAGACTGAAATGGGATTTCTCATTTTTATCTCAAATTCATAGACAAGATTCTGATTTCCTCAAATTGGACCAATCAAATGTGGTTAGGCAACAGGTAAAAATTATATTAACTTGGTGCCTTCTACAGTAACATGGTTGAAGTGAAGGGAAGGAAAATTCCCAAAAGATAAGGGGGAGGGATACCATAAAGAGGATATATTAGGCTTGCAAACCAGTGGCATTAGGCTACATGAATAGTTTTTTTAAATTTTTCAGAATCCCTTCCCTTTTGAACAAAACATTGAATGCATGTGAGTACACAATTATTTCCTCTGTTGAACTTCTAGAATAGACCCACAAGCGGAGGGGCTGAGTGGTTTTCCATTAGTACACAGCAGGGGAAAAAATCAGCAATGAGATCTGACCTCTTAGTCCCTTAGTATGATCCCAAGAATCTTTAACTCAAATATTTATCAGGGCTTCTTCTTTAAAAGTGACCATGTCAATCTTTAGTATATGGCTGTTATAATGATGATATGGACACATTATGTATGAAAAATGGTTAGCTCAACATTTGCAGTGACTGATTTTCACGCATTAATAATCTGATGATTTAATTAAAATATAATGCCAGAGGGTCCCAATCCACAAGGCAGAATGACCTAGAGAATGTCCTGTCATTGAGAGGTAAGAAGGGAATGAGAAAGGAATTGCTCAGTGACAGGTTGGTCACTTTTATATTTGTATATGCACCTTAATGTAACTGAAATCTAAGTGTGCCCTAGCCCAGGGTTCCCACCTGGTAGGAATTCTAGCTTTAAGTATGGTTTTTTTTTTTTTTTTTTTGCATTCTTTTGATTTCCATGGGCTGTTGAATGCACGAATGCACTGCAATGCAATGTGCAAACTTCAGGTGGAAGGATTTGGCACTTCTTCAGCTTCTGAAAAGACACCACCATCTCAATGCACCAGACAGACCCACACTCTGAAGGTTGATTTCTGGGCCAGTGTGACCAGCAAGTCTACTTCACAAGAGGGACACAGTAGTTCAGAAACTTATAGTGAAGACTTTTCATGTTCAGCTCACTTCCTAGTTTACAAAGGCCCTGATCAAAAACGCATTCTAAATTAGAATTAGTTAGTGATCCAGGTCTCTAAAGCCCAGGGACTGGAAGAGATTTCTTAATTACACCAGCAGGGGCTTGGTTTCTATTATTAGTGCAGCTAGGTAATGTGGTTACGTTTGTGGTATGTCCTGTTTCTGCATTGGCAGGGACAACTTTCAATTCGTTGTGGGATAGAGGAGGCCAGGGGAGGGTCTCTCAAGTTTGATCTTCTTCCTGAATGGATGTAATGAACCTTTTCAAAAACAACACACCCATGTAAGTCTTATTGTGCTACGTTTTAGGCCTATCAGATTGAACTATATTTAATACATGCAGCTATTAAAAGAAAGTATAACTTGATAAGAATTTGGAGTCTTCTTTATTTCCCGTTCAGTGAATCTCACTACACATCCGTCACTGAAAGTGGTTCATATTGGAGCTTTCAGGCTACCCTGATGGAAAAGCAAGGAACAATTGTCAGAATAGCCACTCTGCAGAGAAGTTTTCTGGCAGAAGTCAGTGTCTGAAAATGGGAATCTCGGTGTGTCCGTCTTTGCCAGTATGAGCACCATGTGTGTGTGCTTATTTTCCAGAGAGGAGGGACTATGTGTTATGAGTCAGTTTCCACCAATTTCTCTTTTTCTGACTGAAAGTTGAGTTAATTGTTCTGAACTACTGTAAATTCGTATGCAAGCCCATGTCCTTGTAATTTGTTAGATTTATAACTTTTGGCTATCTCCAATATTTCAAAAAGTACAACAGAGCATAGTTTAGTAAGAAAATACAGATTCCTTAGTTGGTGAGTTAAATAAAGTGCCCAAATCCTTTAACTTGTTAAACTATGCAGTTTAAAAATATGAAATGACCCACAATGAGGCAAAAAGTAAATTGCCTAACATCATGAAGTTAATGGACACTCCTCAAAAACATGGATTCAATGCCAAACTGTTTATTTTCAATCATTAAAATATCTGATTCAGGGACTTCCCTGGTGGTGCAGTGGTTAAGAATCTGCCTGCCAATGCAGGGGACAAGGGTTCGAGCCCTGGTCTGGGAAGATCCCACATGTCACGGAGCAACTAAGCCCGTGCACCACAACTACTGAAGCCCGAGTGCCACAACTACTGAAGCCCGAGTGCCACAACTACTGAAGTCCACACACCTAGAGCCCGTGCTCTGCAACAAGAGAAGCCACTGCAATGAAAAGCCTGTGCACTGCAATGAAGAGCAGCCCCCGCTCGCCGCAACTAGAGAAAACCCATGCACAGCAATGAAGACCTAACGCAGCCAAAAATAAGTTAATTAATTAATTAATTAATTAATTAGAAAATAAAAAAATATCTGATTCATGTGACAATGTTCTTCTGTAGAAAAAAACGAAACAAAAAAAATCCATTTATATTCTTACCCATTTTCTGATCAGTCTACTAAGAAGAAGCCATAAATCCTTATAACAGAACAAAACAACATCTTGTCTTTTTGGTAATCCTGATGGATTTTGTCAAAGTGGGATTAAGGCAAGAGGTTGTTTCTTGGCAAGAGAATTCTGGAAGGAAAAAGTGCCTGAAACTGCATCGTTGCATTCATATCTGGTCAAGCTGCCTTATCAGAATTCAAACTTTTATGCTGGGAAACTGCTCTTTCTTTGGTACCTTTTTGCCAGAATTCAACTCTAACAACAAAAGTTTATAAACAATGAAAATTCCAGCTGGTTGACATCAGCATCACGAAGCTTTCTCTTCACACTGATACAAATATTTACCCTGAGCTCTGGCAAAGCTTTCCTTGCCCATGTCACCCTTAATCATACATTTTTCCTTGATTGAGTTATGCTTTCCAGTACGTGATTTGCTCTGGTTTACTTTTTAACACATCCCAGAGGCTTCGTCAAAATCAACTCTGGGCAGGCAGTGTCATTTGGTAGCTGCCAAACATGTTATTGAGAAGGAACTTGGCAAATATCAAAACAGTCTTTTCTAACTGCTCTAATAAATGTGTTTGTTCTTTTTGACCACCATTTACTTTTTAGGTCCCTCATACCCATAAAGCAATGAGCCAAGAAAGTAAGCAGAGATGTACTCCATTCCCTTGAGGGAATGTGCTGATTTCTCCTCCAGGCACCTTATTGCAAAGAAGTTGAAAACTTAAAAGGTTTCATCAATGACTCTTTATTTCCTTCAAGAAGACACAAGGGTTATTTTCAAAAGGTTAAAACAACAGATTGATGTACTCTGTAACTGTCGAAAAGTCTTCTAGAACAAATATTTGCCACACCAAAGTGACTCGTGAAGGGATTAGCACAAAATATTGCAAATATTTCTGTAAAGCTTCCCTTGCCAAAATAAAGTGTTTGGGTTCTCTGCACTGAGTGCTTGCAAAATCCCTGTAAAGTGCATGAATAGGGCAGAATTCAGGGGAGTTTGCTTCTCAGTATTGAACTATTTGATTAAACAGGTGATGGTGTCTTACCTGAAAGAAATATAATTCTTTCCACTGCAGCCAGTTTACAGTTTTATTGCACTTATGTTTCAAAAAAATCTCATCATTATACAAAAGCCATATACGTTCCATGTGTTACTACACTACCTCCTCTGGAAAGAACATGAAGTAAGCCGTGTGGGCTAAGCAATCCTTTCTTTTGCCTGGACCAGTTTAAAAATAAATCTCAGGCACCCCCACATTTAGTGCAGCCCTGTTTACAAGAGCCTCTACTTGGAAGCAACTTAAATGTCCTTGGAAGGAAAAAATGGATAAAGAAGATGTGGCACTTATGTACAATAGAATATTACCCAGTCATGAAATGAATGAAATAAGGCCAGTTGCAGCAACTCAGATGGAACTTGATATGATCGTACTAAGTGACATAAGTCACACAGAGGAAGAGACTTATCATATGATATCACTTATAGGAGGAATTAAAAATGGATAGAAATGAACTAACTTACAAAACAGAATCAGAGTCACAGATTTAGAAAACAAACTTATGGCTACCAAAGGGGAAAGGTGGGGGGGGGGGGAGGTATAAATCAGGAGGTTGAAATTAGCATGCATACCCTTCCATAGAGAAAATAGATAACCGATAAGGACCTACTGTATAGCACATAGAACTTGACTCAACACACTGTAATCACTGGAAAAGAATATATGACTGGTAAGAATCTGAAAAAGAATATATAGGTGTCTCTCTCTAAGTGAATCTAGTGGATGTACACCAGAAAGAAACACAGCATTGTAAAACAGCTATACTCCGCTGTAAAAATAAAGATAAATTACAAAAATAAATCTCAAAAATGAGATGGAATTCCCATCTCTGGGGCATTCACAGTTGTTATTTTTGTTATCATAGTTGTTGTTTTTTTCTGTGGTCCCCAGGGGATATGCACATGCACATACACTCTCACTTATACTCACAGTACTCTACACCTAGAGAGTTTTATATTTTCCCTTTGTCAATCTTCAGATTTATCTGACTAGCCGGAGGTGTGTATCTGCCTGAGCACATTGAAAATGCAGTAATTTGTAACAAAATCTACCTAATGTGATTGTTAATAGATACATATGTTTCAAGACCATGGCAAATAATTATTATATGCTAAGTGTAACCAACTTACTTGAGAACTTGGAATTTAATAAGATGTTCTCCTTAGTGCCGTGGGAAAAGTAGCAGCAATTGATTGCCCATGGAAGCCCATCATTAATTCTTCTGTTTCAAAAGGAGTCACTTTTAGTGCAGAGAAATGAAAAGCATACACTCTGAATAGGCCTTAAGGATTTAGAGCAACTTCCCAAATTCCAAACCAGACCTGATCACAGGAAAGCAGGAAAAGCAACAGCCTGTCCTGTTGCTAAAGATCAATCTCTACCAGAGTGAAAGGAAGACTTTATTCCCACTTTACAGGCAAAGGGAAGAGGACTGGAAAAGGTTCACTAACTTGCTCAAGTTAATTTAACTGTCGAAGGGAGATTAGAGATCAATTTGAGTTTGACAAATAAGCCCCTGTTGTTTATTTATGTCACTTGGTGTGCCCACTGGAGTGACCCAGTGGGCCAGATCCAACCACATGTGCACAGTTCCTTAGTTTGCTTTGAGCCATTGGGGAGATTTAACTCAAATGGATACCCAGTTAACCTCACATATCTGTTGGAATCTACTATAATGCTCAAGTTGTGGAAATAAAATTTAAAACGGGTCCTCTGTATTCCATCTGTGCTCTGTGGAATAAAATTTACTTGGAAATAAAATTTAAAACGCGTCCTCTGTATTCCATCTGTGCTCTGTGGAATTCCAGGATTCTGAAGAGGGAGTTAAGAGCTCTTACTGTAGACAACATGGTGGCCAAAGAGGAGACTCTGGACAGCTACACCTGCTCTGCCCTAAGCTGTACCAACCTTATCTTTTGATTTTACTTAAGCAAAGATAGATATTATTGAAAAATAAAGTTTTAAACCCAAGCATTTCTATGGCTCGCATATTTGAGCATGTTAAATATATTTTAAAATTCTTTTTGATCCAGACCATGACTTTCATAAAATTAATTTTTGTGTGTCATCTAAAAGCCCATAAAGTCAAAACACCTTGTTAGTGATGAGACTAATGCTGCATGTAAACCTGGTTTATGCTCAAATTTCCAAGTACATTAAGTCACCTCCATACGAACGAGTTCTGTTCCTACAGTGCGTTCGTAAGTCCAACTTGTTCGTAAGTTCAACAAAGTTAGCCTAGGTACCCAACTAACACAATCGGCTATATAGTACTACACAGTAATAGGTCTATAATACGTTCGCATCTTTGAAAGTTTGAAACTTGAAGGTTTGTGTGGAGGAGACTTACTGTAGTTAGAAAATATAAACTACTCGTATATATTTGTGCTTCAGTTAATGCAACAGATCTATCCCTGAAAATAATGTGTATAATTTGCTTTCATATACACCGGTAAGATTGCTTGTTTCAGGGGCCATATTAATAATTTGAAGGATTGTTTTCTGTACATTTGGTTTTTTATAAATTATACACAGATGTAGCCAGCAACATAGTAGTTCTTCCTTTAATTTTAATCTAATAAAGTCTACTGTGAAGACAAAAATATTATTTTTGTGATTTTCGTTCTTTTCACAATTGTTCAGGGCAGTGTTTACATCATGAGAATATATCTGGTTAGACCTATTGAACCAGAATTCCCAGAAACAGGAGTTCTGTTCTGTACTGTAAAATCATGCCCAGGAGGTATTGAGTAATCAATCAGATTTGAAACCACTGATTTGACCTATTTTATTTTCAGATGTGAAAAGCTTGCCCTTCCCAAGGAGGTTAGTTCATCTTTGAATAAAGCTTTCTAATTCTTTTAGGCATACCTTCAGCCAACCTGAGTCAAGATGTTTTCTTTCCAGGCACAAAATCAAGTGAGACTGGGGAGAGGAAATTAGTTTGGCTGCACTGTTGCTATTTACATAAGTCTGTATGAATAGTACGTCAGCTATTTAGTCTGACGCCACGCATGGAGGCTCGACTTCTCCCCTCACCCTTACGTGAAGATGTCTCACTCATCTTCGTGTCTCCAGCCCTGTTCCTGGCACATTTGAGGTTCTCAGCACTTGTGTGTTTCTTATAAAAACAAATTAATGAGGGAATCATCCAAGTTTAATGGTTAAGAAACTCTCACTAGCCATCCAGTTTTTGTCTCCTTTGTGTTTAACCCAATTGCTTCTTAATTTTCAGACATTGATTTATCTCTTTTTCCTTTAGATTACTTGGTAGCATTTTGCTTTCTTCTCCTAACTTCACTTTTGATATCATCCTGTAGTTCCCATTTCTTAACGAATCCCTTCTGAATCTTCTCTCACAGGCACAGCCAATCAATCATCCATCCTCTTCTCAGCTTCCCAGAAGACTGAGTCCTTAAGGTATAGACACTCTCCTGATGCTGCTCCCAGACCGTGACCCATGCTGGCAAAGCTTCTGTTCCCATGTGGCTGCATGTTTCAGGAGGAGAGATACTAAAATGCAGGCAAGCACAAAGTCTTAATTGCTTACTAGTGGGCACTCAGCCAACACGCTGTTAGCAGAATGAAACCCAATCTTAAAGAAAAACTGTTAAACCCCTGCTCTGGATCACCCAACCCCATATGGAATGCACGTGTTTTTTGAGGAGATGTGGGCATGATGATCTTTTTTCCCACTCTTTTGCTTGGGGATGTCAATCTATGGGTTGCTAGAACATTTTATTTGTCATGTTATAATCCTGGCTGCAGACAACTTCAAGAGGCTAATCTGCACCTCCTCTCTCAACTTATGACATGGACAATTAATATGTTCTCAGTTTTTTGTTCTTTTCTGAAAACACTGCTTTCAATGCTCTTTCCACCAAAACTGTTACTTTTAAGAATTTCTACATAGACACTTTGACATTGTCACCACCTGACTGTGTTGTTTGCTGAACAGTCTTTGTGATTAACTTCCCCAAACCTCAGTTTACTTATTTTTATAATGGGAAAAATAATAATGCCTTCCTGATATGGTGGCTGTGAGAGGTCCATGAGATTAAAACTCTTGACAGTGCCTGGCACAAAGAAAATGTCCAATTAATGTCGGCTTTTAATATTATTGGTAAAAGAAAAAGTCTAATAGCTAATAGTCTAATGCATCTCGATATATAACAAAATATTTAACACATGCGTGTTCATGTTTGGGGGCTTCAGCCTTTTCTCCTTTATCTGTCATATTTAGGATTATATTTTCATATATTTCTCCAACATCCTTTTTTCTAAAGAGATTAAAAACCTCTCTTGATATTATAAGTAACAAAAAAGCAGGCAAACAAGATATAGAGATTTCTCCTTTAAATTTTAATATCACAGTGCTAGGCTCCAAAACTTAAGCTCTGTATCCTCTCCCTCAATCCTAGAATACTACAAACCTCCAATCACTATTAAATGACCAAGCTGAGGTGAGCATGAACATTATTCAGTCTGCAGTACTTCAGAGAATGGGACATTCATATTAATCACTAAAACTTAGAGTGTTAGGTTAAGTTTTCATTTCACTTTGAATAACATTCCCTCCCCGGAGCTTGTTATAATCCTTTGTCACACATCTGTCTGGAAAGGACTGTTCCCAAAGACCCAGAGCTGTACACATCAGTTTCAAAGACCTCTTCCCATCTCTTAAAGGAGTTCAGAATGTCTTAATACAAATAGGCCACCTGGTGGCCCACCCTAAATCCCAGCATTCTCAAGGAGCATAAAGATTATACTCTTTCCTAGGATATGTTTTTCATTTGCTATAATAATAAAACTCCAGAAAAGTGATGCCAGTGGTTTCTGTTGTCAGTTTCTATAATATTAATCTATTTGTTGATGTAGCAGGTCTTAGCACAGAGAGACCTCATCCCAGAACTCTCATTAATATCAGCAACTCATACACATAAGTACCACATCCAACATAAAAAATTACCTTTGTCATTTTCTTGGTAAACAATAAGAGCAGATTAGATGAGAAAGACATCATCCATATGGTAATTTGATATCTTCAAAAATCAGGGTAGGCCATTTAAATTGCTAAGTTCAATAAAATTCCATTAAAGATCTCTTATTCCCTTTCTCCCCAACCAATTCTGAACCCAGGAAAGGGTTACCGAGAAAGCCTGAATAGTGTCTTGTTTAACTTTGAATCAGATATGGCTCCATTTATTTCTTCAAAAAATGGTAAGAATTAATTAACATTAATCTATAATCACATTGATGGAAAAATTAATGGAAATTTTAATAAAAATATAACCTTAACAGGATTTGAAGTTGTCCTTTAGAATATAAAGCCAACACTTTATCCACAAAGCAACTGGTCCTCTGCTACCAGCTGATGAAATTATAAAATTAACTTCAGGGTGATTCTTCTTTTGTTCTCTATGCATAAGAAAACGTTTTGAGAACTAAAAAGAAAAAGGGCATTAAAATTGAAAGTAAATTTAGAATTGATCAAGCCTATTCATTATTTCCATCTCTTTAGAATATATATTTATTTACAGAATTAGGTTTCATCCAAACAAATCTTAGTCTCTTTCCTAAACTATCAGGGCTTTGGTTTGTATTTTTTATACTTATAGTTTCAGAGAAGACTTGATAATCTTAAATAAATAGGTCAAATTATTTTGGATTACTGAAGTCTTGAGAACTATTAAATGACAAGTAGGTACTTGGAGCATTAAATATTTTTGTTTAAGGAAAATTTGCATATATGCTGAAAATTAAGGCAATATCATAGTGACAATTACAATGTTAAACATGTGCTTCCAGAATATAAATAGTCACATTCATTTTCTCTATTTACTATAATATATACTATATAATATTTAGCAAACTAAATACATAGCAGTAAGTTACTAGGAACTTACAGATGAGTGAAAGTTTGATCTTTTTCAATATTTATTGAATGTTTATAAAATTAGATACTGCACATTTTACAGAATACAATGCTATGTATAATATAGACTATTTTTGCCATTGTATTCATTTAGTGCTTATCAATATTCCATTGCCAATCCTGAATGTTAAAAGATATTTTTCCTGGCATTATATCAGCCAGAAATCCTTATCAGAAGGTACTTCTTCATAGCTACAGAATAATGATAACTTAGCTTTATAGCGATAACCATAAAGCAAACAAAATATCCTGAAATCCCTTTCAAATTATCATAGAAAGAAGTAATATGAGAAAAAATTATTGTAATAAGTAGACTTTTCTTATATTATAACAATTTGAAAATTGATAATTCATGTATATATAGTTACTCTCTGCAAAGCAGAATTTTTGATTAACTAAAAAATGAATCCCTGACTACACCTAATGACAGAACTGACAGTCCTAGCATAACAATTAGACCCACTGGTGGACATTCACAATGATGCAGACGCAGGGATTCTGACTTTTTTCTGTTTATTATTACAATCCAAATCATGATTATAATTAAAGATGTTGGTAAATAATCTTGCCCCTTTCTTTCTTTCACCTACCCAATTTCTTGGAAGCAGCCTCTTTATTCCAAAAGCATAAGGAGATGAGAAAAGTAACTGAAACTCCCACTGATTTTAGGAGGGAGCAGCTTTTGTCATGAAGTATTCCTCAGTCGAAATATTTTCTTAACACTGGGCAGGAATTAGCCCAGAGCTGCAGGTCTCCAGGAGCGTGTGGCCCAAGGGCGTCCTGTAGGAGCCAATTTCCCTCCTCAATGGACCCTTGAGTCTTTCCTCTAAAAGATGCCCCCTTGTATTATTTGATTCAAAGTTTCCCATTTTATTTTCTTGCTGTCAGTATAAATTGTGTGAAATCATATTGCAGGTGCAAAATACTTGCATAGTATAGCCATGATTACAAAGTAAAACAAATGAACAAATATAAATGAAGTACACTTTGAGAAAAAATTTATACCTTGTATCTAGAAACTAATAAAAATCTGATATTGACAAAGCCACACAATATAATTTAATTGGTTAAAGAGTTTGTGTATGTTCAAGAGCTCCTTCCTTTATATCAGTGATTCTCAAGTGGGGAAATATTTTTGACTGTCACAATCCTCTGGGGGTTGGGTACTGGCTTCTGGTCAGTAGAGGACAATAGTACTGCTAAACATCCTACAATGCACAGGAGAGTCCCCACAGCAAAGAATGTTCCAGCACAAAAAGATCAATAGTGCTGAAGTTGAGAAACCCTTCTTTCTACCCAGTGAAATGTGGCTAGATCCCACTTAATATAATTTATCTTTAATTCTCTGTGTCATCTCTTTCTCTACTAGGTCCAGATGAAGAAAAAAATATATAATACAATATATTTCTTCAAAATGAAAGCACTTATGCACTACTTATTTTGAATGTAATATTGCTGTGCCTAAGAGTATACAAAAATACCAGAAACGATTGTTCAGTGTTCACCAGTCAGCAGTCTACCACAGATACCCCATCTGGTGCAGTCTGATATGGATAATAATGGTGGAGTGTTCTTGCTGTCTTGACTGTAGTCATTACTGTGATGTTATTTTAGGACTAAGTAGTGTTTGCCCATTGGACCATAAAAGTGTGTCATGTAAATACAGGTTTTAGAACACACAGTAGTCTGTCCATGTGTAGAAATATGCAGGAAAAAACTTCATAAAATGCTATTTAATAGTATTTGTTGGGCATGTGAAGTAATTCCTTTCCAAAGTTAAATCACATGGAAAAAAGGGGGCTTCTCTTTTCAAGGACCCCATAAATAATTATACTGCATTATACATCATTCAGATGTCAATGCAAATTTTGTTTCGAAATGGAAGGAATTTTGAATGACATGGTACCAAACAAATGTCCAACATTAACCAAACCTTTTATTTATTTATTTACTCTCACCTGAATTGCTCTTTGAAATTGAATTGGGGGTAGAAGGTTAGTATTTATGTAGCCAGCAACCTCATATTTGACACTTTATCCTAGAATTAAATCCTGAACATCAAAATATCTCATAGAAAAGAAATTCCAAATGACAACAACCTTCAAAAATATCCTTAACAACAGTTGAGACATATTTCTCAGTGGATATCATATTTATATTTATAGCAGAAAAATAAAAAGGAAAATATTTTTTAAGATTTACATTAAGCTGCTTTATCTCTAGGTAGCAAATAGTATAATAGTCAGAACTTAACAGACCCATCTTTTTTTTTTTAACATCTTTATTGGAGTATAATTGCTTTACAATGGTGTGTTAGTTTCTGCTTTATAACAAAGTGAATCAGTTATACATATACGTATGTTCCCATATCTCTTCCCTCTTGCGTCTCCCTCCCTCCCACCCTCCCTATCCCACACCTCTAGGTGGTCACAAAGCACCGAGCTGATCTCCATGTGCTATGCGGCTGCTTCCCACTAGCTATCTATTTTACATTTGGTAGTGTATATATGTAACAGACCCTTTTTTTTTTTTTTTTTTTTTTTTATTGCGGTACGCATGCCTCTCACTGTTGTGGCCTCTCCCGTTGCGGAGCACAGGCTCTGGACGCGCAGGCCCAGCGGCCATGGCTCACGGGCCCAGCCGCTCCACGGCATGTGGGATCTTCCCAGGCCGGGGCATGAACCCGTGTCCCCAGCATCAGCAGGCAGACCCTCAATCACTGCGCCACCAGGGAAGCCCCAGACCCATCTTCAACATGACCTAATAATCTGGTCTCCTGCAGCCTCAGAAACCTAATCTTATGCTCCTTCTTCCTTTACTCACTAATCTCCAGCCACATGGGCCACTTTCCAGTTTCTCAAATGAACTAATTCCTTTTTTTCCACAGGGATTTAAAACAAATGCTGTTCCAACTACCTAGAATATTCTTCCTCCTTTTTTTCACCTACTCAACCTGTCTCTATTGGGACAAAATTTGAACTGTCATTTCTCTCAACCTCTAAAACAGATTTTCTTCTCATTATATTATCTTATATCTTCGTGTACTTTTTGTATGTAGCATTAATCCAATATTGTGGTTTATTACTTCTTTCAAGTCTTCTTCCTCAGTAGACCACAACTTCCCTGAGGACTTGGGCCTTGCTGTGTGTTCATTTCTGCACCCAAGTAAAATAACATTGATGCCCTCATCTCAACAAAGTATGGACTGACATCCTAGTCTTCTAACTTTTGACTAATTTCAAATGGTCTGCTTGATAATTCCACTCAACATGGCCCAGAAAGACGTCTTGACCTGCTCCCATCCCGCCTAGATTCTCCACTAGTGTCCACATCTCTTAAAAGTATAATTTTATCCACCTACTGGCCAAGCCAGAAACCTGGAAGTCACCTAGATATTTCTCTTTTCCTCACTCCCCAGTTCTAAGCCATCACTAAGTCCTGTCATCTTTATGCACTAAATGTATGTAAATATGTCCACATCTCTTCTCCACAATTGCCACTTGTATCATTCAGGGTCCTGCCAGGAAGGTGTGATCCACTTAAAGTGGGTAATAAAAAAAAATAATAAAATCATATTTAAAAGACATTTAAAAGGTATGATAAGGTTTGAGGAAACCAACCAGAAATATTTTAAGACCCCATGGCTGGGAGCAACAGGAGGCTGTCAACAATGTAGGCTGAAGAGACAAGGGAAAGAAACAGTTACCAGAAACTAGAGAGGATAGCTCCGTGATGAGTGCTGTCTGAGGTAATCTGTGGCCTTTGACAGAAGAGTAGGAGAAGTCACGACAAGGAAGGAGCAGGGGTAATAAACACCCAACCTTGTTCTTGTGGTCATCCTCCAGTCTTAGGCTGGTATCTCCCATTAGCTAAACCACAGTGGAATTTAGAAGACAAAAGAACCCCTTGATGTCATTTATGATTATCAGCATTTGGGGGGCCGTAGGACATGAACAGAACAAACAAAATAGTCCACACCCCATTTTTCTCCTAGCCTGTCATTTCTTACCTGAGCTATTGCAATTGTCTACTAACTTGTTTACCTGCTTTCTCTCTCATCACACTTATCCTCAGTTCATTTTCTACACAGCTCATAGTTCTCTTTTTGCAATGAAACCTGTGTCAAATTTTTTCTTCTTAAAATATCTCTATTAGTATGTATTTCTTTACACTCCCAGATTCCTTGTTTTAAAATTATGAAACATTTATTATAAAGGTTAACTTTCTTTACTTTTTTCCCTCCTAGACTGAGTTCTGAGAAGGCGTTCATCACCTATTTTCATCTCTCAGTCTCTTATCAGTATGACTAGAACATATACTAAATAAATGTTGGATGAATTAATGGATTTCAGAAGGTAGACCTGTATTATTTAAAGCTTCCCAGGTGACTCTAATGTTCTAGTTTTTAAAAAAAATGATCATTGAAATAACCAATCTTCTAATGATGTAGATTATAAAGAGAATAATTAGTAAAATTAATTCTTACCTATTTAATTCAGTTATTACATGTTAATTAAGAACTCAAAATGTGTTCATGGAATGTGTTCCTTTGCTAAAGGCTACCTAAGTCTTTTTTTTTTTCTGATCTTTTTTTTTTTTTCTTTTAGATATCAAGTTTAACCTTGATTAGACCAACCAAGTATTTCTCTCTTTTAGAGCTCAGACATGAATGACTTTATGGATTCACATCTAACCTTGCATTTGAGGAGAGGAAATATTTCCCAAGGAAGTGCTTTAATTCCTTCTCATTATCTGATACTATAGAAGAACAAATTCTTTTCTACAATTTAAACATTTAATATTTTTGTATATTTAAGAACTGTCACAGGAATGAGGTCATTTCACTGAGTATTTTAATGTTAATTTGCTTTTTCCTTGGATCAGAGGCCCTGGAGGTTCTACATACCTGGCTATGATCTTTTTCATTTCATTTCTGATAAATTTTCTCTTAATATCTTGTTTTCATCTCATGTGAAATCCCAATATTTTTATGTGTATTTAGATGTTTATATACATTTGATAGGCAGCTGCCTGTTCTAGTGCTGAAGCATTTCCATTTCTCGACACATTCTCCAACACCAGTTTTGCCAAAGAATGCTCATATTTCAAAATCTACTATTTTAATAGATAAATAATAATAAGTTAGTTAACTACTCTATCATTTGGGGACATGAATAAGTCTCATGATTTCTAAGTACTTTTGATGAAATTATTTCAATAAACTTGTGTGATAATTAAGGAATATGTTATATGCATGGACATATACATGTCTGTAAAGATGCTTTTGTGTAAGCGTAGATCGAGATAAATAATGGCTATACATTTTATTTTATTCCTTAAAATATGAAATATAAGTAGAATCCCTAATTTAAAATGAAATATAAGTGGAATCCCTAATTTACTGAAAATGTGTAAAAAGAAATTTATTAAATAAAGTATCTTATCTTCTGCATATAACTTTGAAAGGGACACTAGCTCTAACTCTACTCTCCAGTATTTCCATTAGCCAGCTGCCCTCCCCTGTGTGTGTATGTATTAACATCTATCCTAGGTTGTAATCAAATATTTGTTTTATTAATTACTCTTAGAAAAGTTAGAGGTTGCAACCTCAAGGTACATATGAAGCTGTAGTGGCATGTCTTCATTAATTTATAAAACTTGGGTTATTTCTCTATTAGAGTCCCCAGTAGGTGACTTCTATACTTAAACTGAGACCACTAAGATTTCCAGAAACATTTTGATCCCAAATCCTGATTCTGAATGATTTAATTCCTACCTCCTCTTAAATGCAGCCAACATTAATATCTTCTGTTTCTGTCCCCATTTATTCTACTATATATTTAAGGGTTAGATAATTTGGTTTATTCTATAGTCCCCTAATTGAATTGAAGCCTATCCCTCTATGATTGTATTTTCCACAAAGGCAAGACAATGCTTATGTCTCTTACATCTCTCACAATTTGTAGCAAAGTTCTGGACATGAATAAATATTCAATAATTACACAATTATTTATTCCATTTATTTATGCAAACCCAACTGATTATTAACAAATATTATATAGTTCATTTAGCAGTGCTAGAGGTGATAAACTAAAAGCAAATTTTAAGGGAAAAAAATTAAGAATTATTTATTTAGAAGATCTATTTTGCCAGGTCTTTACTTGGTATTAAATGTGATCAATATACCCTGACTGAAAATGGGAGTAGTGAGATTACTATTATTCCGTTAGTTATTCCTCTAGTCAACTTCCTGACTTCAAAAGTGAAAGGAAATAGAATCCTGAAGCCAGGTGCTGCAGGGAAGTTTGGAATAGAAGACAGTCACTCCATCCTGCCCTACCCTCTTGGGCTGCACAGATAAGGATGAGTGAGGAGGGAGGCAGCTTCCAGGTAAAACAGGGAAACTCCAAACTGTGAGTTTTATTTTTACTTGTGTTACCACAGACCTGATTAAAATTTTATATTTATAAACAAATATTTATTGAGTATTGTTAAATTAAGACACTGAGTTAAAATTATACGGGGTATAATATTATTTTTCTCAATTTTAGATCCTTTTGACCCTACAGATATTTGAAGGAACAACTGTTTTTATCCTTAACCTGATCTTGATAAAGAATAAGTAGTGGCATATCTATCTACATGGCCTTTTTTTTTTTTTTTTTTTTTGCGGTACGCGGGCCTCTCACTGTTGTGGCCTCTCCCGTTGTGGAGCACAGGCTCCGGACGCGCAGGCTCAGAGGCCATGGCTCACGGGACCAGCCGCTTCGCGGCATGTGGGATCTTCCTGGACCGGGGCACGAACCCGTGTCCCCTGCATCGGCAGGTGGTCTCTCAACCACTGCGCCACCAGGGAAGTGCTACATGGCCTTTTATCTGCAAAATCTGCACCACAGTCTTAGGTAATCCACTGTGTCTTAAAATAAATCTAAATATTAGGTCCTGGGGAAAAACAATATTTAGGAAAAATGCTACAATATAGTGGCTAACGTTAATAATTATGAATACTCGCTTATCTACAAGTGCTAAAAGGAAAAGGTTTTCCAACCATTATAAGATGTTACAGTGTTAATCTACATTTCAATAAAATATTTAAAGGCAATACTAGAACTGTCAAGGACCTGCTCTGAAGCTTGAGAGAAACCTGTGAAAGAAAATGCCGACAGTTTCATTTTATGTGACATGATAGCATTATTTTATCAAGAAAATGTTATTAGATCCTCAGACATTTGATCATTTCCCATTGCAGATTCTCAGAAAGTTCCATAGATACTCTATAGTGTGTGGTGCTAGAATAGTACCTATGAAAAATATCCTGAGATACAAAATTAAGGAAGTGATCTCAATAATCAAGGTTCCCTATATTTCACTTGCTTCTATCTGAAGATTACAGCAAAGCCTGAAGTTTTGAATAAGGGGCACTAATATTTAAAAATCCAAAGTGTAGTGAAGGAATTTGGAAGGAGGGAATCTAAAAGTATATGCTCAGTTATGTTTAGATGTTTGTTAAAGATTTGCAGACTGAGAGAGTCACATCTTAAGCAACCTTTGGATTTTACTATATAAACTTGGTAGGGCAACACATTCCTGATCCTGATACACTCTTAAAAATGAGAAAAGCTTTCCCAAGCCAGCAAATAATTTGTGTTACCCAGATAGCCTGGATTTCTACAAATTAAGGCATAGATAAGTCAAGATAACCTTTAACTTCACCTTATTATTTTGGACTCCTCCTTTTCTCCTATTGCATATTACAGTGTTTCCTAAAGTATATCAAGCTTATCATTGATAGATGAGAAGATGAGTTGGGGGAATGCATGAACAGATTTTATTATTTAAAAATAGAAATAGCTAACATTTACTTTAACATGCATTATATGAAAAAGAGTCAGTGTGTTAAAAATCTTAGATATCATTGCTTGGGAATAAAGGCAATATATAGGTAATATAAATATTTAAGATTTTGAAATAGAGTTGATTTAAAGGAAAATATCAGGTAAACACTAGTATAGGTGGTACATAACTATGGCAAAAACAAAGGTGGGACAGAAATGTCTGAAACTGGGAAGACACTGTCCATGGTACTCATCCTTCTCAAAGACATGTGATCTCATTGCGACCCAAATAAATGGATCATCCTTTGAAACATTCTAATACTTCCATAAGGATATCTTCAACCACCTCCAATGACTCTGTATTTCAAACCAAGGGTTCTACCACATTATTAAGTCTGATGTCAACTGCTATGTGATAGGAAATGATGCTAGTGAAATATTTTGTCTTTCATCCTCTTCACCACTGAAAACTGTTACTTTTCCTTTCTGTGCTATGTAGCTCTTCTTTTCCATCATGGTCTTTCTTTCATTTTTAACCATTAATTAATCAAAAGTGCAAGGACAAGGAATTTTATTTATTTATTTTAACAAATCCATTTCTCTAACTTTTAGATTCTTCACATTACAGAATTGAACTGAAATTTATTAACATTCACTCTTAAATTCCTTATCTACAAACAGAAATAAAGTTCATAAACCCCAAATCCCAAAATAAGACTAAAAACAGCAAAAAGCTTATGAAACTAAATATGGATCCCAGCATTAAAACCTGAACAGAGAATGTAATTTTTAAATTTTTAATAGATGATAAAGTTGTATAAAAACTGAAAACTTACAAATTATTTAACACCTGAAATCACTGACCAGAAATTACACAGTTGGATCCTGAGCAATCAAACAGCAGAAAAGAGTCATGAGGGCACCTACACTGTTCTACTTGCACCCCATGCCATCCTCAGAGGAGAGCCTGACATTGATTAAATATTGGGTTAGACTAATACTGGCAGCAGAACCTGATAGTAACCTGCCTACCTGAAGAGGCTTCGACTGGATTGGCAATTTTGATCTTGGCCCGGGACATCTGGTGGATCTCATGTTGGTGCCTTGGCATATGATTATGCAGCCAAATTAAGTTATTTGGAATGGTGAGTTCATGGGTGGTTTGAGTAGATGCACCCAAACTTACCCAATAACATGTGATGTCCTTGAATCGAGTAGGCATCCAGAGGTGTTTCTCACTCCCATATCCTTCTACAACTTTCCATGTACATTGTAACTACTACTAATAGCTCACAAACAGATTAATCTTCAAAAAAAATACTCTTCTGCTGAAGGTCATTAAATACACTTGTTGACAGTACTTGCTATATTCCAGACCCTATGCTAAACACACATGTTATCTCATTTACATCATCACCTTATACCAAGCCTACTAAATACAAATGAGGAAACTGAGACAATAAAAGGTCAAAGGTCAACTGGTCACCCTGAGAGATGCTTGATCTGGTTTCAGAACCCATAGCTTTTGCCATTGCATGAAATTTTTTTGATATATAAATCTGATATCAAGACTTATGTTCGCTTTTTTATATTTCTCTTCAGCATATGATATCAACCACTCTCTCAGTTTTAAATGCTTGTTTCACTTGATCTGATGCTCACCTCATCAGATTCCTTTATACTTTACTCAAAATTACATTCTCCTAACACACCAAGACACATATTAATCAAACTATCAAAAATTAAATACAAAGAAAAAATATTAAAATCAGCAAGGGAAAAGCAACAAATAACACACAGGGAATCCCCATAAGGTAAACAGCTGATCTTTCAGCAGAAACTCTGCAAGCCAGAAAGGAGTGGCAGTGATATTTAAAGTGATAAAAGGGAAAAAATCTACAGCCAAGATTACTCTACCCAGCAAGGATCTCATTCAGATTTGACAGAGAAATTAAAACCTTTACAGACAAGCAAAAGCTAAGACAATTCAACACCACCAAACCAGCTATACAACAAATGCTAAAGGAACTTCTCTAGGCAGGAAATGAAAGAGAAGGAAAAGACCTACAAAATCAAACCCAAAACATTTAAGAAAATGGTAATAGGAACATACATATTGAAAATTACCTTAAATGTAAATGGATTAAATGCTCCAACCAAAAGACATAGACTGGCTGAATGAATACAAAAAAAAAAAAAAAGACCCATATATATGCTGTCTACAAGAGACCCATTTCGGACCTGGGGACACATACAGACTGAAAGTGAGGGGATGGAAAAAGATATTCCATGCAAATGGAAATCAAAAGAAAGCTGGAGTAGCAATTCTCATATCAGACAAAATAGTCTTTAAAATAAAGACTATTACAAGAGACAAAGAGGACACTCCATAATGATCAGAGATCACTCCAAGAAGAAGATATAACAATTGTAAATATTTATGCATCCAACATAGGAGCACCTCAGTACAGAAGGCAAATGCTAACAGCCATAAAAGGGGAAATCGACAGTAACACAATAATAGTGTTGGGGACTTTAACACCCCACTTTCACCAATGGACAGATCATCGAAAATGAAAATAAATAAGGAAACACAAGCTTTAAATGACACATGAAACAAGATGCACTTAATTGATATTTATAGGACATTCCATCCAAAAACAGGAGATTACACTTTCTTCTCAAGTGCTCATGGAACATTCTCTGGGATAGATCATATCTTGGGCCACAAATCAAGCCTTGGCAAATTTAAGTCAATTCAAATCCTATCAAGTATCTTTTCCAACCACAACGCTATGAGACTAGATATCAATTACAGAAAAAAAAAAATCTGGAAAAAATACAAACACATGGAGGCTAAACAATACACTACTAAATAACCAAGAAATCACTGAGGAAATCAAAAAAAATACCTAGAAACAAATGGCAATGAAAACATGACAGCCCAAAACCTATGGGATGTAGCAAAAGCAGTTCTAACAGGGAAGTTTATAGCAATACAATCCTACCTCAGGAAACAAGAAACATCTCAAATAAATAACCTAACCTTGCACCTAAAGCAATTAGAGAAGAACAAAAAAACCCCAAAGTTAGAGGAAGGAAAAATCATAAATATCAGACCAGAAAAATTGAAAAAGAAATGAAGGAAATGATAACAAAGATCAATAAAATTAAAAGCTGGTTCTTTGAGAAGATAAACAAAATTGATAAACCATTAGCCAGACTCATCAAGAAAAAAAGGGATAAGAATCAACTCAACAGAATTAGAAATAAAAAAGAAGTAACAACTGACACTGCAGAAATAGAAAGGATCAAGAGAGATTACTACAAGCAACTATATGCCAATAAAATGGACAACCTGGAAGAAATGGACAAATTCTTAGAAAAACACAACCTTCCAAGACTGAACTAGGAAGAAATAGAAAATATAAACAGACCAATCACAAGCACTGAAATTGAAACTGTGATTAAAAATCTTCCAACAAACAAAAGCCCAGGACCAGAAGGATTCACAAGTAAATTCTATCAAACATTTAGAGAAGAGCTAACACCTATCCTTCTCAAACATTTCCAAGATACAGCAGAGAGACAAACACTCCCAAACTCATTCTACAAGGCCACCATCACCCTGACACCAAAACCAGACAAAGATGTCACAAAAAAAGAAAACTACAGGCCAATGTCTCTGATGAACATAGATGCAAAAACCCTCAACAAAATATTAGCAAACATAATCCAACAGCACATTAAAAGGATCATACACCATGATCAAGTGGGATTTATCCCAGGAAAGCAAGAATCCTTCAATATACAATGTGATACACCATATTAACAAATTGAAGGATAAAAACCATATGATAATCTCAATAGATGCAGAAAAAGCTTTCAACAAAATTCAACACCCATTTATGATAAAAACTCTCCAGAAAGTAGGCATAGAGGGAGCTTACCTCAACATAATAAAGGCCATATATGACAAACCCACGGCCAACATTGTTCTCAATGGTGAAATACTAAAAGCATTTCCTCTAAGATCAGGAACAAGACAAGGTTGCCCACTCTCACCACTATTATTCAGCATAGCTTTGGAAGTTTTAGCCACAGCAATCAGAGAAGAAAAAGAAATAAAAGGAATCCAAATTGGAAAAGAAGAAGTAAAGCTGTCACTGTTTGCAGATGACATGATACTATACATAGATAATCCTAAAGATATTATCAGAAAACTAGTGGAGCTAATCAATGAATTTGGTAAAGTAGCAGGATACAAAATTAATGCACAGAAATCTCTTGCATTCCTATGCACTAATGATGAAAAATCTGAAAGATAAATTAAGGAAACACTCCCATTTACCATTGCAACATAAAGAATATAATACCTAGGAATAAACGTACCTAAGGAGACAAAAGACCTGTATGCTGAAAAGTATGACACTGATGAAATAAATTAAAGACGATACAAACAGATGGAGAGATATATCATGTTCTTGATTTGGAAGAATCAACATTGTGAAAATGACTATACTACCCAAAGCAATCTACAGACTCTGTGCAATCTCTATCAAATTACCAGTGGCATTTTTCACAGAACTACAACAAATGATCTCACAGTTTGTATGGAAACACAAAAGACCCTGAATAGCCAAAGCAAACTTGAGAAAGAAAAATGGAGCTGGAGGAATCAGGCTCCCTGACTTCAGACTATACTACAAAGCTACAGTAAACAAGACAGTATGGTACTGGTACAAAAACAGAAATGTAGACCAATGGAACAGGATAGAAAGCCTGTAGATAAACCCACACACATATTGGTCACCTTATCTTTGATAAAGGAGGAAAAAATATACAATGGACAAAAGACAGCCTCTTCAGTAAGTGGTGCTGGGAAAACTGGACAGCTAACATGTAAAAGAATGAAATTAGAACAGTCCCTACCACCATATACAAAAATAAACTCAAAATGGATTAAAGACCTAAATGTAAGACACTATAAAAGTCTTAGAGGAAAACATAAGCAAAACACTCTTATGACATAAATCACAGCAAGATCCTTTTTGACCCACCTCCTAGAGAAGTGGAAATAAAAATAAACAAATGGGACCAATGAAACTTCAAAGCTTTTGCACAGCAAAGGAAACCATAAACAAGATGAAAGGAAAACCCCCAGAATGGGAGAAAATATTTGCCAATGAAGCAGCTGTCACAGGATTTATCTCCAAAATATACAAGCAGCTCATGCAGCTCAATATCAAAAAAAAAAAAAAAAACCCAATCCAAAAATGGGCAGAATATCTAAATAGACATTTTGCCAAAGAAGATATACAGATTTCCAACACAAGAAAGGATGCTCAACATCACTAATCATTAGAGAAATGCAAATCAATACTACAATGAGGTATCACCTCACACCTGTCAGAATGGCCATCATCAAAAATCTGCCAACAGTAAATGCTGGAGAGGGTGTAGAGAAAAGGGAACCCTCTTGCACTGTTGGTGGGAATGTAAATTAATACAGCCACTATGGAGAACAGTATGGAGGTTCCTTAAAAAACTAAAAATAGGACTACCATACGACCCAGCAATCCCACTACTGGGTATATACCCTGAGAAAACCAGGGTGTATGGTTTTAATTCAAAAAGAGTCATGTACCACAGTGTTCATTGCAGCACTATTTACAATAGCCAGGACATGGAAGTAATCTAAGTGTCCATGGACAGATGAATGGATAAAGAAGATGTGGCACATATATACAATGGAATATTACTCATCCATAAAAAGAAACAAAATTGAACTATTTGTAGTGAGGTGGATGGACCTAGAGTCTGTCATATAGAGTGAAGTAAGTCAGCAAGAGAAAAGCAAATACCATAGGCTAACACATAGATATGGAATCTAGGTGGTTCTGATGAACCTAGGGGCAGGATAGGAATAAAGACTCAGACGTAGAGAATGGACTTGAGGACATGGGGAAGGGGAAGGGTAAGCTGGGATGAAGTGAGAGAGTAGCATTGACATATATACACTATCAAATGTAAAATAGATAGCTAGTGGGAAGAGGCCTCATAGCACAGGGAGATCAGCTCAGTGCTTTGTGACCACCTAGAGGGGTGGCATAGGGAGGGTAGGAGGGAGATACAAGAGGGAGGGGATATGGGGATATATGTATACATATTTCTGACTCACTTTGTTATACAGCAGAAACCAACACAACATTGTAAAGCAATTATACTCCAATAAAGATGTAAAAGAATTACATTCTCCTTTGCTAATTCATCTGCTTCTCACTGCTTTTATGAATAAGCCTAGCAGAAGATAGAATAATTGACCTATCTCTATGCTCTATTTATATATTCATTTTTAGAATGTATTGAATATCAACTCAACATTTTGGACAATAGAATGAAAATATCAAAATACAGATATTACCCTTGGCAGAGAATTCTCTACTAGCTTGGGGTAGAAGATCACATTTTGTTTTGTTTTTAAATTAGTAACTTAAGTTAATGTATGTTTAATAAGCACTACAGTTATTGCTTTTCTTGTTATTTGTCCTTCCAAATACCAAGAGGAAGAGAGAGAGGAAATGAAAGGAAAACTAAGATCATTCTTTCTATTGTTGCTTCAAAATCCCTTTTAGATTTGAAACCACAATGGTAGTGGTACTATCACTAGCCCAAGTCCCTACTCAAATGACACTCCAATGAATGCTACTAGAGGTAAAATTAAAATTAAAATTAATATTAGTTTATGCTCAAAAGTTTAGTTACTCTTCCATAAGCATAAACCTTAAGGTCTCAAAGCCTTCTGCATCATCTCTGATGTGGAACATCATATTCTGGTTTTTGAGCCCAGATAAGCTAGATATAAGCTTCCTCATGATTATTTCTTCTCTAAGGACTTATTGTAGTAATCTTTCTGGGACAGCATAATCTAGTAAGTAATATTTGAGTCAATCAGAGAAGTTCAACAATCATTGATTCTCAAAAAGGAATGGCTTAGGGTCTTTCTCATTGCCTCTCAAGAGGCTCAGGGACCACTATGCAAATATAACAAATTTGTTTTCGAATAACACAGAGGATTGGTAGAGGCAAGAAATGCCAGACACAAAAGATCCTGTTACCTACTCCTCTGGGGAAATGGGAGTCATTTAAACATTGAGGGAATAATTGAGAAATAGCTGTTCCAATACGATGAACTGTAGTTGCTTAGTATCTCTTGGCATTGTCTCTTGAAAAGAAAATTTAGTCCCTTTCACTAGATATTCTAATAGAATTTCCCTATTAAGTAAGGAAGTCTTGTATAGTAGAGGGAAGCATTGTTATTTCATCTTCTTGCCCCAGATATTTTTCTCTATTGTTATAATAGAGATTACTTTGATTAGGAAACATTTTGTTTGGAAACATTTCATAGACAAACACTATTATGAACCAGGGAAAGAAGTAATAGGTAAACTACTTAGTTTGTGAAGTTACAATGAATCAGGGGATTGAAGGTAGAGAGTAAAAGAAGAGTTTTAGAGTGAAGAGAGCAAGCCATGAAACTTGCTAGAAGACCAGAGCCTGTAGTGAAATACTGCCTGTTGTTGAAAGTTTCTAGGCATGGAAGGAGCTGAATACATTTAAGAAATGGGATGTCTATTCAAATTTAACTGGTTTGAAATTGTCTCACATAAACTCCCACTGCAGCCCTCATCCTGAAGAAAAAGACTCCTAACTCAACATCTCATGCCAGGGAAATTTGGGGGAATGATTCATTTTGGGTTCTCTGCAAAAGCAAATCTTACAAGAACAAGCACTGTGTCCAGGTAGTTTGTTTATTTAAGATGTGATTCCAAGAAGTGGAAGTGAAGGAGCAGGAAAACATAGAGTAAGGGCCCATTATCAAGATCCTTATTGTAGACCTTCATTCCTTCGTGGTCTCATATCTTCAGGGATATCTTCAGGGGATATCTCTGAAAGAGAGGAGTCTGAACACTGATCTATTTCCCAGGATCTGTTCCTCTTTGCATTGGTTGAGGGTCATTTCTAGACGTGTTAATTCTTCTTTATTTATGAACTACATTTGTGTTTGGGTTAGTGAGCCCTCACATCACCAAAGATCTTGTGACAGAGAACAGAGACTCATAGTAGGTGCCTGGGGTGGGACAATGGCAGCTTCCGGTGAGGCCAAATAGTCCACCTGTGAGGTAGGTGCTATTATCCCCATTTTTCAGATATGGAAATTAAAGCACAATGAGGTTAAATAATCACCTAGATTTCCTAGGCAATAAATGGTAGAGCTGGAATTCAGACCCAAGAATCAGGGTGCAGTGCAACCTCTAATGCACAGCACATTATACCTCTTGAGACAAGACACAAGATTCTTAGAAATTAAGATCCAAGGTCCTGTCTACAGTGTTAGTTTATCATATTGCAATGAAAAATTTTAAAATTCCTTAATAATTTTTGTTTCATAATCATATTAACATTTTAAATGATCTAATATGCCTCATCAAATATACATGCAAAACACACTTTAGATTGTGTTCATTTTTTAAAAATTTAACAATACAAAAAATAGGTCAAGCACCTTTGTTAATTAACTCTATTTCATTAAAATCATGACTTCTGATTTAAAATGCTTTCACTCTAGTGTGTTAAATTTATGTGGATGGTCCATAAACAGTCCCTAATTAGTCACATGTGTATTCAGATGTGGGCTCACGTGTTATAAACTAACACTGAAATGTATAAGGAACTGTCAGTCAGATCAAAAGTCAACTGAAAATCATCCCGTTTGCAAAGCTGAGAGCCTGTCACAGTTAGTTAGTCATAAATGTTTAAAACAGCAACCAAACTTTTATTCTAATTGAGTATGAGTTGAAAGGCTACCCACTTTGATGTCTTTGCTTTTATCATTTGTATATAGCTAAAAAACTACTATTATGCCTTTTTAAATTTTTTTAAATCCCCCCTTTGGAGTGGTAGACATTACTTGGTTCTGAAAATATACAGGTAGATCAATCTATAATTGCAGGGCTTTTGTGCAGTTTCCAGTTATGCCTATAATCTTCCACGTGCAAATGTTCAAAAGTAAAATTCTTCCCTCTTTTTTCTCTAGTTGATCTCTTTCTCCACATATTTGAGATTCAAGACATAAGGAACACATCTTTGCAGTAATATTTAGGGGGGAGTTCTTTTAAAGTGTAATAGTCCTCTTACCCCATTTTTCAGCTTTTAGTAGAGGTAAATCAAACAACAAATTTTAAATAATGTAACATATTTTAACACTAAAATTCAGTGATATTAATGGCTCCATTTTAGAGATTTAGATATTAAGACTAGGAAGTGAAATGACTATCAAGGACCTAGAGCAATACATTTGGCAATATGGCAAAAATCTCAATCCTGTACCATCCTAGTACCTATTAAATAACAAAAGTGAAGAAACAGAGACAGTAAAAAAAAAAAAGTATGAAAAAGTACACCTGTTGCAGCTGCTTGAGGGCATTTTTCTGTTTCATTTTGTTTTTTTCAGGAAATATCCATGAAAAGGAAATCTAGTCTAGATGAAGATTATCTCAAGAGAAAAAATACCGTGAACCAGTAAAACAATAACTTGTCATGGCAATTAGACATATGGATAAAGATTCAACAAAAACCATAAGGTTGAAAATGCTAAATAATAATTTAGGAACATTGCCCACCAAGGTTTCTCTGTGATGTAAGTCCTCACATGAAAGTATTTGTTAAAAGCTTTCATACTAAGACTATATACATTGTACATAAACAAAGCACACAGAGAAAATGACAAGTGATTCCTGAAAAGAACTGGTAACTAGCTAAAATGGTGCCCAAAAGAAACTGTATATTTAGGTGTTAAATGGTAGGCAGATTTGCTTCCACAGTCTTGTTGTATTTGGAATTTAACTGAGAAGAATATAAAATAGTGAAGTAAGGTTGAAGCAAAAATGGGAGAAAAACAATAATAAAGTTATTTATGGATTTTGTATTATAAGCCTATGATATTTATAAAATGTCAACCTCTAATCTCCTCCATTTATAAAATGATACACTATGACCTAAGGGTGGGTTGGTGTGAGATGTGAGGGTGATCATATTACCCTACTTCTCTGCAACTTCCAAAGGTGTTTGCATTACCCAAGCCAGATAAATCGATTCCCTTACTAGAATGTTTAATTTTAGTAAAACTGGGGGGAAAAGACTCTCTTGTATCTTTCATCACCAAAGTACAAGGATATATGTAGGAACGTAAGTACTTATTTTCTACACAAGTTGGTGAAAACAGATGAAGCAATAAAATAACAAGATTGAAAAATGAGAAAGATTGAGGAAGAGAAAAATATTGAGAGAGAAGTAGTTTTAGCAGCATTGAGTCTCTGGTTCCTGTGTCTGAGGTTCTTAGGTTTTCCTCTGGTTCCCCTAGCTTTTCCTTTGATTCAGTGAGCTCCCCCAATATTAAAAAAAAAAAAAAAAAAAAAATCTCCGGACTTCCCTGGCGGTCCAGCGGTTAAGACTGACTCCGCGCTTCCACTGCAGGGCGTGTGGATTCCATCCCTGGTCTGGAATGAAGATTCTGCATACCGCATGGTGTGGCCAGAAAAAATAAAAAATAAAAAGAATTTCTATTTGGCTTAAACTGGTCTGGTGTGAGTTGAGTTTCTGTCACTTAAACCGAAAGAATTTTGAACCAAGAGAAAGCATGATCTGAGTTGATCATTTTGTGACTCAACAGCATGAAACTTTCTGTTTGACATTGAAGAGTTAGAGGTTAATAGTAAAATGTGCATGGAATTACACCATGAAACAAGTCAATTCCAAATGCTTACATTCTAGCCTACTTATTTTAGCTCACATGTTCCAATGAAACATTTAGTGAAATGTAAAGAATTTGAGAAATCAGGGACTAGAACTGTGAACTAGGAACATTATTTTGACATGCCCCCTTTATTGTTAGCTTTATTAGAGATAAATTTTTACTCATATACCATATAAATATATAAGTATTGTCTTCTAAAATGAAATTAGTTTTATACTAAATAATTATTGAAAAAAGTTATCATGGCTTATGAGTAGTTAACTCTGGAGATTGAATATAATGCTTAAGACAAGACCAAGGCAATGTGTTCAGTTTTATTTTACCTCTGTCTCACTTTTCTCATATGTAAGAGAGGCTCTATAAAAATTATACATGGTAATGTATGTGACTCTTAATGCATCATAATGTCCCATTAAATGTTATTTTCTCTTCTTTATTCTAATACTTTATACTGGAGTACTCCCTATTGGAATATGTTAGTTGGTTAGAGAGCAAGAAGAGATTGCTGAACTACAAAAGATATTGCCATACTCTGCTTCTGAATGTTTTATATTCTGAAGTTCTTCATGGTAATTTGCTAATAAAAAATGGGTTCCACTACTAAAACTATGTTTGAGAACCTCTAATTCTGGTCTGAACTTTCTTCACCTGTGAGACCCCAACTTTCACTGAAACTATCTGTCATGATAGAGACAGATTCTCCTAACCTCACACTTAAGCCACATTCTTTTTATTAACTAAAGTACGGCATAGAATTGAATCTTAAGTGTCCTTCCTTGATCTTTCAACTGGCATATTTAATATAGAGAAAAACTTAACTCCCAAGAGGCACCCAAGTGTATTCCAAGGACAATGAGTCAGTGTTAGACGAAAGGGGAAATTTTGAATCCAGTACGGTTTGGGGTATTGGTCACTCAGATTGTCCTCTGGTTCTGTTGGCCTCATGCCTGCCTCCGAGGGAAGTGGGGGAAGATTGAAAAGATTGACTAGAAGCTGAAAGGACTCTTTCACTGGAATCGCTGAAAGATTTTGGAAGCCCAAGGCAATAGTACTTTGCAACCTTTGTCCTAGTGTGATCAAAGCGGGGTGGGGGGTAAGTAGAAGAGTGTGGGGTACTTTACTTTATTCAGGGTTTCTACTGAGCATGAAAATGTCACAGTGACTGAGCAGTGGATCAGCTGACAATTGGAATGCAGAAAAATAGGAGATGGTATTTCATTGTGATGAGTCTTGGAGATTTTATTGCAGTATTGATGATTTGGGATAAGACTAAGAGTATAGTAGGCATTTGGGGATGGGTAACCATTCAGTGGTTCTGATATCACTGATATATCCATATCAGGAGAGAAAGGGAGTGGTATATGCATGCAGTAGCTGGGAGGACTATTTCCTTAGCACAGTAAGATAATCTTAGACCTATTTTGGAGTAACTATGCTGTAAAGGGTCTGAGATCCACTAAAGCCTTCAACAATTTGAATTGTGTGCTGTGAGAAAAAGAGTGAGATATCATGAATATCCAAAAGAAAAAGCTTTAACAGAATTTTGCAGAGACCAGTGTTGGAGGAGATCCTTGGAAACTGTAAAGGCCTCAACTCAGGCATCTTCACTCAAGAGCTTCCCAGTTTGAATTAGTGTCCCAGTTCTGGGGGCCTTCTTATTTCTATCCCATCACCAAATAGTTTTCTCTGATACAGAAACTTAGAGTTTGTTGGGAGGTCAGTCTTCTCATCAGACAAATTGGGGTTTGAATCCTAGGTCTCTCATGTACATGTTTTTGACTTTGGTCTAATCACTTCACCTCTGTGAGCTTCTACTTCTTCATCTCTATGGAGATGGAATAATAACTTCACTGACCTTATAGGTTTTTTGTGAGGCTCAAATGAGGCAGAGTATGTTGTGTGTGCTCAATAAATATCAATTAAAAATAATTTTTCTCATTACTTTGTAACTATAATCATGCTTAAATGTGCTTCACTGGACTCTTTCTTACCCCTCTATAGCATGATCTTTCCATTTCTTTCTCACTAATGAATGTTATAGATTCTGTATTTTTTATGTTATGCTCTTAAGAGAGATTGTTATTGGCCTGAGTCATCTTTTTGATATTCATGTCATATAATTAGATATAGGTGCAATTAGGTGAAAAGATACACACACACACACACACACACACATATATATATATACATGTGTGTGTGTGTGTGTGTGTGTATTTGATGGTCAGCAAGTCACACAGATAAAATATATTTATTTACTACCTACTTTGTACCAAGCAATATGCTAACCACAGGGATATAGCTCTGAGCACAAAATAAGAGTTTCAACTTCCTGGACTCCCAGGACTATTTGCAGGAATTTTTATATGGACTAAAGCTCCCAAAGATAGGTGGGGATACATATTTGGAAGTACTTTTTATAATGTTGTTGTTAGTTTAATCTTAAAACCCTCCAGACACTCATGACCTGGGGAAACATGGATTTCACTTTGCAAGGCTGAAGAATAGAGCATTCTGAACAAAGAAAGCCTTGTGTTTGGAAGATCAAGGTGGAAATACAAAGGAACCTAGTTAAAACTTTCACACTCAATGGGAACTTATAATAAATGAGTCACATGCCTCATAGTTCTAGAGAAAAAATAATGCAATTGGAAATCATGACAGGTAATACTGTAGAATATTGCTAATACTTAGATGTAAGTCTTTGAAATAGCTTTAGTGTCTAAGGAATAAGAAAAGACATGTGTTTTGTTATAGTTTAATGTATTTCAGAAGAATTATTAAAATAAAAATATTAGCACAGTTGTTTTCATGGAATGTACTAGAGTGAAAAAACAACTCTGGATCCTAACAGATTAGGTGCATGAATTTTGCAAAAAATACTAAGCTGTGTTCTGTTAAGTTAGTAATTTTCAATAAAAGATTAAAAAGCATCCTTTAGCAATTCTAATAGTATTATTAGAAGGATAACTAGAATTTCTTGTGGTAAAGTTAGGGAAAAAAAGAAATGTATCAAGAAATCAAAGGGCTTGGGGAAAAAACTCAAAATATAAAATACTCAAATTTGAGGGTCTGGTTTGTTTTATTTTATGGAATGTATATCTGCCATGCACAAGAAAACTTAATTTACAAAATGAAAAGAGAACAGAGACACAAAACCAGCAATATATTAGGATGACTTAAATGCCAAATTTTTGATATTGCCTAGAGCAGTGCTTCTCAAAACTTTATGTGCATGTCAATTGCCAGAGGATTTTGTAAAAATGCAATATCTGATTCAGTAGGTCTGGGATATGGCTTCAGATTCTGCATTTCAAGCATGCTGCTAGGTAATGCTAATGTTGCTCTTCCATTGATCATAATTTTGTCTTATTAAATTTTTAATTGTAGATTTACATGCAGTTGTAAGAAATAATACAAAAAGATCCCTATACCCTTTATCTAGGTTGCCCCAATGGTAACATCTTGCACCTTTGTAAAAACTCAGTTGGAAATATTTATGTGGCCCTATATGAGTTCACTATTTTCTTCCATTAATCTATGCATGTATGTCTTCACCAATACCACACAGTCTTGTTTGCTGTAGAAATGAATAAATCTTGAAATTGAGTATACTGATTTTTCCCACTTTTATTTTGTTTATCAAAGTTGTGTTAAGCTATTCTAGTTCCTTTCCCTTTCCATATGAATTTTAGAATAATTTTGTCTATATTTATAAAAATCTCTGCTAACATTTTGATAGAAATTATATTAATTCTATTTGGGGAGAATTAATAACTTCAGTATGTTACATCTTCCAAGCCATGAACACAATGTGTCCCTCCTTTATTTAGAACTTCTTTGATATCTTTTATCAGAATTTTGTAGATTTTAGCATAAAAGTCTTGAATGTATTTTATTGGATTTATACTTCTAAAAATTCCTTCATTCTTATGAGCTATCATAAGTGGTATTATATTTTTAATTTCAGTGTTCACATTTTCTTGCTAGTTTATAAAAATACTATTGATTTTTGTATGCTTATCTTGTATCCTGGAGCTTTGCTAACTCACTTCTTAGTCTAGAATTTGAGGGTGGGGGGTGTTAGATTCCCTGGAATTTGCATTCATGTAACCTGCGAACAGGGGTATTGTATTTCTTTCTCTCTCATCTTGTATGCCTTTTATTTCTTTTTCTTACCTGATAATACTGGGTAGAATTGCTGTACTATATTGAAATGAATGGTAAGAGCAGACATCCTTGCCTCATTCCTAACCCTAGTGGGAACGTATTCAGTCTCTCACCATTAAGTACAATATTAGCTCTAAATATTTCATAGATGCTTTTTATAAAGTTAAGGGAATTTTCCTCTCTTCCTATTTTCCTGAGGCTTCGGGAGTCCATATAACTTGTCCACAGCCACACCTGTAAACATTAGAGTCTTATGGTTTTCTTTTCAAATCCTATTCTCTCAAGGATCCTAACGCATATGTAAAACTAAGAAGGTTTGAAAAGCATGGCCAGAAAACGGTGAGAATGCAATGTGGCTAAAGCATAAGTGTGTCTATGGAGAGTAGTAGAGATTACACCCAATTAAGTTGGTATCTGGAATACATCTTTAGAGTTTAAAGAATGGGTTGAAATAGGGTGGGACTGGAATCAGGGACCTGAGTTTGATGATGTGAATTCCTGTGGCGAAAACTGACAACATCCTAAAGAAAGTGGTAGTCGAGATTGCATTGCTTATGGTTTCTAATTAGTTCCCTTGATCCCAGGTAAAAATAACTTTAATATCTATAAAGAATTACTTAGGATAGCAGTAATTACTGCAACAAATATACCCACACATTTCAGTGGTTTCACACAATAGATTATTTCTTGCGCATGCAACAATCTAGTTTGCATGTGGCTTTTTACCACAAGATGATCCAGTCACCCAGGCTGCTTGAAGCAAAGTGGCATCCAGTCTGTGGAAGTGGAGAAAGGAAGGAGAAGGAAACTTGCTTTTTTAAATCCTTGGCCAGAAAGTGACATGCATGACTTCTAAATGTATCCCCTTAGCTGACACTCAGTACCTTGATCATACATATCCACAGAGACTAAGAAATGCATTTAACTGTGTGTCAGGGTCAGGGGAGAGGAACAGACAGGTTTTTGTGAGAAGAATTTGCCAAAGAAATTAGAAGTCAATTATCTAGAAAATATAAATTCATAAAAGACTAAAGAGATACTGGTATTGCACATGTTATTTCCTACTGCTCCTGTAACAAATTGCTACAAATTGGTGGCTTAAAGCAACACAAATTTATTATCTTACAGTTCTTAAGGTCAGAAATCAGAAATGGGTCTCACTGGACTCAAGTGTCAGCAGAGCTGTATTCTTTTCAGGAGACTCCGAGGAGAATCTGTTTCTTTTCTTTTCCCTCTTCTAAAGGCAACCCATACTCCTTGGCTTATAGCCATCTTTCATCTTCAAAGCCAGTAATGGCTAGTCAAGCCTTATGATGCAATCTCTCTGGTTCTGATACTTCTGCATCGCTCTTACATATTAAGTGACCCATGTGATTACACTGAACCCGATAGGATAATCCAGGATAATGTTCTTATTTTAAGATTAGATGATTACCAATCTCAATTCAATATAAAATTTAAGCACCTCCCCCAACTTTGCCATGTAACATGTAAAATAGTCACAGGTTCTAGGGATTAGGTTATGAGGCGGAGGATCATTATTCTAACTACTACAGCACAGTAGAGTTTTATAGAGAAACATAAATGGATATTATCATTTTATTATATTTTCTATTAAACTAGGAAATGCAGCTGTAGTGGAAAAATTAAGTAGCTCTGCATTCAAATTTCAGCACTGTCATTGAGTAATTCTGTAACCTCATTAGCTCAGGCAAGCTACATAACATCTGTATGTTTATTTTCTAACATGTAAAAATGGGAGTAAGTAATACTTTTACCATAGATATGTTATTAGTCTTAAAAGAGGCACTATATATTTAAGATACTCCTCAAAACATTGTTCATTAAAAATAAGCTGGATTATTTCAGTGTAGTACTTCTTTCATCCAGGCTTGGAAAAGATCAGTACAACCTTAGATAAAGGCATTTCTTTCAACTTTAACTTTCAAAGCTGGCTGTTTTTCAGTCTGTAGTGAAATGATGATTCTAAAGTATTTGTCAGGAGAGGGGATATCATCTAAATTCCAAAAGCACTTTTTACATATCAGAAGCATGGGACCCTAAACACAGAAATTGAGAAACTCGGAAAGGAAGGTTTCTATGTATTAGGAAGGAGGCTAGAGAGCCTTCAGAGCTCAGGGCGGGAGTTGGGGGACTGTGCTCTGTGTGAGGAAAGATTTGGAAAAGTAAGAGTTGAGTGAGGATGCTGCTAGAGTCCTTTGGAGAGATTGACCCCAAGAGGAAAAATTACACACAAAAAAGGAAAATGGACACTTATAGAAGAAAGTAGAGTCTCCTCTCTGCAAGTCCACTTGGAACCCAAATATGAAATCATCTTAGAGAGTAACTCCATAGGTGAATGGAGTGAGAATGGCAGTAAAATAAGTTGAGGCAGAAAAAATATCAGAAGTTGTACCCTGATTCTCCTTCCCTGTAGGATGTAGACATTGAAAAAATCATGTGTGCCTCCAGTAGGGGAGTGAAAGGTAATTTTCAGATTTACCAGTATTCCATGAGATCTTCATGGCAAGGGCTAAATTAACAGACAAAAGCCAGGGACTAGCTGGAGGGTTCATTACCAGTGAGAGTGGAGGTGAGAGTCAGCAAAGTGGGGATCCCTGCCCTCCAGTCATGTTAAGAAAACAGACCTCTAGTTACAACACCACTGAACATTTGAACAGTAAATGCATCAAGAACAGGGTCAACACCAGAGGCCAGGGAAGAGCAGTTCCACCTGAACTAGAAGTCAGTGAAGGTCATCAGCGAATGACTTGTTGGGGTGAAAATCATGGCTCTCAAAGGCACATAAAATGCACGTGTCAAACATTTTATTTAACTAATGAATGAAGGAGTGAGGAACATTTTACAAATGTTTGAAAGAAGAATTCAAAGAGCACATATTTATTTAAGTAATCAGAAATGCTGAAATGAATTTACAATAAGTGCCAAACTCTGCAATATCAGGGCAGTAATCAATTGCATTCTGCCAGACAAAATTAATTGGCAGTACTATGGACAAGAACCATTCCCACTGCTATCACTTTACTACAATATACAGCATTGTAAAATAACTCAAAGGCAGAGTGGGAGAGTGTCATAGAATCATATAACTCAGAAGTGTGTACTAGGCGGGACAGATACCCAGTAATAATTTTTGCCCATTTCAAAGTGTTTTCTTTCATGATCTTGACTGACCAACCATATACAGACCACTGTCATATTTTGTCCAGCACCTACCTGTGCATCATTTTGAAAATGAGAATGAGAGTAAGCAACCCTGAGCTTGAAGAGACCGAGTCTCCCATGATGGCACCCTATTAAAAATTCAAAGAAAATAGCATTCTTTGAATGAGTAAATGTAAAGATTTTGTTTTCATCAGTGAAATAGGAGACTTTTATGAAATTTAGTTCCGTGATAGGGAAATAATGAAGTTTAGAGATTTTCCACATTTGGATGGAGACATGTAAACTTTAATCCTAACAAATATGCCAATGGATTAATATAGTTTCTGTTACAAAATAAGATACTCCATCAAGAGTATCCTATTACTATGCATTCAGGAAGGACTAGCTTTGCTCCTTTGCGGGTGAGTATGCAGAATGAGTGGCAACGTGCTTAAGAAAGTAATAGGAAATATAATATTTTTTAAGAATCATATCTCTAGCTTATCAGGAAGTGAGGCAGTGATTCTCAGCGATCTGGGAGGCGCTGTGACAGGTAAAATTTGGAAGTAGTTGAAAGACTTTCCTTCTCCCTCTTTGATTGTCTCTTTCCTTTTCTAGTTCCTTCCCTTTCCCATGGGTACCAAGTACCTTTGTACACCTTTTGGTTTGCCAGACTAAACCAGTGGTATACCATCCAGGCCTGCTGTGTCTCATGCTCTTACCTTTCCCAACTACCCCTGCCCTCTAAAATATGACCCACATCAGGGCATATTAGTCAACTTTCAGTTTGGAAATGATACACAGATATATTCCATTAGAATGAGAATGATGCATAAAAGTTCAAAGGATTGTTCTGAACTGCTACTGGATTTAGGGTAAAGAAAAAAAAATTATTCTGGAGGAATGAACTTTAAGGGATTATGTTTTGGAAGGCAGGTGGGTGGAGCAGGTTTGAGAACTACTTACAGTCTTACATGGGGTCTACAGGTGGCACTTAAATCACAAGTAGGCCTTGCTCATTCTGCAATGTGCAAGAATGATCTTTAATCAATGTGTTTATTTAAGTATAACACATTACGCTGGAATATTTCCAGTTTGTTAGACCTCATATATATGTGGTGAAGATATAAGTACACCATCCTGAAGAACAAAATTCAGGAGCAAAATGTGCATGTATTCTAAAAGTATTTGCCAGATAATTAGAACATGTTCCACTGCTTCAAAGGCCTCCTATATAATACACAGTTAAATGATTATTTTGGAGCTTATTTTGGAGTATTACTACCTCTGAGAAAGCATTGTTATTGGGCACTTTTTTCTTGGAGACATTAATGTGTATAATTAAAAACATACAATTCAACTTCTCTGCAGGACATCTACGAAACCATTTATGGGTTGTTTTTTCTTGTCCTTCTAGGTGTTGCTGACTGTGCGCTCAAAGTAATGAGAAGAAAGTTATTTTCAGGTCAGTAGAAGTGTTTTGGTTGCTCTGAACTAAAAGGGCTTATTTAGAGTTTGCATACACTCCTACAGTGCACTGTGTTTTATACAAAGCTAATTGCTTTCCTTAGTTTTGCCATTATCCTTTTTTTTTTCCTAATAAGCCTTTCCCCACTAAAGAAATGAAAATGCAGTAGATTTGTATGGCTGGTTGGAAAAAATAAAATGTTCAAAGTAAAACAATATATTAAAAACATCTCCCCACCACTACCACTCCAGTTTATGAGGACTTTACTTCTCATTTATTTTGAAAATAAAATATAAGGGAAAATATATGCATTCTATATATGTTCATGTGAGTAGATGACCCAAAATGATCATTAACTTTCTGCATATGTGCAAAGACCATGGATAAGAGAAATTTTTGTGTAACCTTTCTGCTCACAGGTATCCCTATATATTTATAATCATCATTACATCCCTTTATTAAGCATTCACCTTTGCCCTCATCTCTGATGGTTGCGGAACAAAGCAATGTAACCCCTCATGGGTCTTGAACTTAGGAGCTTACTATCTAAAGCAGTAAAATGAGAGACCATTGGTTGAATAGTTGCTTGAAGTTTCACCATCAAGTTTCAAGCCCAATTTATTCTGACAAATGAATTCTAAGTTGGATATAAAATCCAAACCACTGCCCCCAGGCCATTGCACATTTGATCGTATATGGAGATGTGGTTCTAAACAGCTAATTCAGGATATGATGCCACCAGCCACTCAAATATGAAAATGGTTGTGAATGTGAAGTTCTCCTACACCCAGCCACAGGCAGAAGAGACCTACGCCAGCCATGAAGCAGACACACAGATTTTCATCAGACTGAGTGAAAGCACTTTAGGGTGAGTTAAGTAGCCCAATATAGGCAAGGAAGGTTATCCCTGAAGACTGCATGCTTGAGGGGTGAGGAGAGCAGAAACACAAAAGGGGAGGATTCAAAGCATGAATATGACTCACTCTTGCTGTGTTGAGGTGGAGAGGACAACATGACAAGAAATGCTGATGGTTTTAAGAGTCAAGAGAGGATCCTGGCTGCCAATCAGCAAGAAAATGAGGACCTCAGCTGCCAACCACCAGGATCTGGTCTCTGCTTATGAGCACGTCTCCCCATCCCTATTTCAAGGGCCTCCAGACAAGAGCCCATGTCGGCCGACACCTCATCTTTGGCCTCAGGAATCCCAAAGCAGAGGAATCAGTCATGCCTACCCAGACTTCTGACCTACAGAACTGGGAGAAAATAAATCTGTGTTGTTTTAAGCTCTTGAATGTGCATAATTTGTTTTGTCATTGATAGGAATGTAATAATATACATGTCCTTCTTCTCCTTCTTCTCCAAAAGATAACACACATCACACACACGAGGACTGTAGATGCCATGGCAACCTATCGTCTAAATTTTATAGCTAAGTGACCGCAACAAGAAAAATTAGGGGAAAGCCCTTACAAACTCATCTCACCCTTAATTTATGTAGAAGAAACAACAGCAGAAAAAAATTTCCTGTTATTAAAACAGAGTAATTAAGTCTAAGCATTTTATGAGAATGAAATGTGATTTCAAAGATGAACCACCTAGCGCATTGCTTAGCACATTTTTAGTGCTCTATACATGACATTCTCCTTCCTTCCCCTTCTGCTGCCCATCTGAGTCTGTTATTTGGTATTACTGTACCCGTGTATTTCCAGAGTTACACATCCTGAGAAAAATGCCATAACATGAACCAGATATCACCAATCCAGGCAGGGAATCAGTGTCATCTGTGAAGCTTGTTAACTACAGACTCTCACAACCCAGACCAATCTTACTGACTGAGTCTCCAGGTTTGGGCTTCTGGGGAGGTGAATTTCTAACATGTTCCCAAGGGGAGTCTTGGGCGGTGGCCTGGCACACACTCAAGAATCCTGCAGCTTGGGTATGGCCAGACTTGATGAGAATGGAGTTATTGACATTTGAGTTATGGGAATCTGCTAGATGGGTAATACGGCCCCACGACATGGCCAAGGGCAGAATCATTGCTTCTTGTGGAAGCTCAGCAGCCTGCTCCATCTGCTTCTCATAGATTTCTCCAGTCAGCTAAGGGAAGACAAAGAAACTATGTTCTCCCTATCTCTTAGTTGAGAAGGTTAAGTTGGAGGGCGCTGCTACAGAAGAAAAAGCAGAAGAAAGAAAAAGATAACACCATAGTGTGACAACACATAACCATACTTAGAGCTGCTGAGTTGATAGCTGCCCTTGTAATTCAGCTTTGGTTGAAGTTGGAAAACCTGCCGGATTTGTGGGAACCAGCCTCTAGCAGCAACTGTGACCATTATTTTTCTCTTTTATGGTGTTTCCTTTTAAACTATGTTTGAGACCTTTGTTGTAGGCATATACCCTGGGGCACTAGCCTGGTGTGTGGAGACTTCAGTGAGATACAGCACATAAAAGGATAGAGTATAAGTGTGACGAATCGCAATGACAAGGCTAAGTTGGAGGTAACTTGTGAATGATGAAGTGAACTGAAAACTCCCTTCCTATGAGAGTGCAAAGGGGAGATAAGGGCAACCTGAGGATATGGATCTGATCTTTTCCCTGGAAAGTGCGCCCACACACACTATGTACCGCTCTGCCCTGTTCAAACATCCAAGGTCTGTATTCACCCTGTCCAGAATAAATATCATCTGCTATAAAGTGAACACATTATTAGCAACAGGCTACATGAGTTGATCATTCATGAAGGTGGGGAATCTGGCATTGATCCAAGGTTGAGCGTCGTGTGAATCAGATGAAAGACCCTTGCCTAGGTATTCAGAAGCAAGACCAGTGCAAACACGGTGATGCAATTAACAAAGCAGCGCAGTTATTAAAGCCCTCCCAGGGTGAATAAACAAAAACTCACCAATGACAGCTAGAAAAAAACTTTCCCTGTAGTGACCTCTTTGTACCCCTTCCTCTGCTTTTTTAACTTAAGAAGCAAAATTAAAGTTTATAAAAATTAAAGCGTAAAATCAAATCACGTCCCAAACATCAAACAAAACTAATTCAGGTAACACGTTGAAGCTCACTTTTGGCTTGTGCTTGACATTAAGAAATGGTCATGGCAGTTTTTTGGCATCTTTTCAACTGGACTTCCTTATAGGGCTGCCAGGACACTGTTAATTAGGGAAAGAGTTGCAAAATAAAGCAGCTTTGAAGAGAAGAAACTACAAATGTGGTGCAAATATATTGAATCTTTCCAAGATGTGCTTTGTGGCCTTTTTTCAGCTGTGTTCCTTGTCCAGGGCATCACTTATGAACCAGGTACCAAGAACATGCAGTAATTGTATACATGATTTAGTGAGTTCTTTTGTTTTACAGTTGAAAACATGCTCCTCTGTTCTTCTCCTTAGCTTGTCCAAACTTGATTGGCAACTTTCCGCCACACAAATAAAAAGAGAAAATGCTCTCGCAGACTTGTCAGAGTTTCTGGTATAATATTTTAGAATTATGATAAAATAATATATTAGTATATTAAACTTTATTACATGTACGGTGTTGATTGTACCATAAGGAACATCGCAATGTCCCATGGTTCTTGGAGAACAATGGTGGGCAAAGCCCTCAATCTAGCATGGTCATGAGAGCTGAAGTAGGAATACTCTGGTCTCTGGAACTCGAAGCCATGTTTCACTGTTACCCCTGCTGCCTGATACTTTCCATTTTGGAACACTTTCTCAGCTGGGATCCTCTGATGTCTTCTCAATAGCTAGTGTTTCCTTTGTTTTAAGCGCAGCAAGGATTTGGAGCTATTTTTAAACACCTATTCAGGAGAGGCCTCTTAGTTCTGTACTAAGCAATCCCCCCTCTTTTATTTTCTTTAAGACTCTAGCACTGCTAGAATTCTGAAAGAAATTTCTCACTTGATATAATGATCCTTTCTATTACTATTTTCTTTTCTAATGTTGGCCCATATATCAGATTAGTCAGAATTCTCCAGAGAAACAAGGATTGAAATCAATAAATATCTATATCCATATCTATTTCTATATCTGTACCTACAATTTATTTTAAGAAATTGATTCATGATTACAGGGGCTGGAAAGTCTGAAACCTATAAGGCAGGCTGTGAGGCTTGAAACTCAGGCAGGAGTTGATGGTGCAGTCTTAAGTCAGATTATTTTCTTCTCTGGTAAACCTCATTTTCCTGTTATTACAGCCTTCAACTGATTGGATGAGGCCCACCCATTTTATGGAGGATAATCTCCTTTATTTAAAGTCAACTGATGGTAGATGGTAACCATAGCTACAAAATACTTTCATAGCAACACCTAGATTAGTGTTTGATTAAGTTATTGGGTAGCATAGCCTAGTCAAGTTGACACATAAAACTAGCCTTCACAATCTCCATCTAAGGGGAAAACAGCTATTCTCCACAGCATTCTTAAGAATTCGTTGACATTCTGAAGAAATCTTCTTTTCAATCTCTCCCAGAAATATGGGTAGAACTTTGAACCACGTACTCTGTTTAGTTCTCTTCTCTAGAGAAGATTCTTGATTGAGAGCAGTGACTTTTTGACTTTTTTTTTTTTTTCATGAATCCCCGTTTGAGAATTGTGGAGAGCTTTGGGCCCCCTTTTGGAAAAAAAAGTCTGCATGTACAATTGTAATATTTCACAAAACCCTCAGATGTTTACTTTAATGAACTTCATAACTCATTTTGTAAACCTTTGCTCTAGATTAAAATTTGAGAAACGGGCTTCCCTGGTGGTGCAGTGGTTGAGTCCGCCTGCCGATGCAGGGGACACGGATTCATTCCCCGGTCCGGGAGGATCCCACATGCCGTGGAGCGGCTGGACCCGTGAGCCATGGCCGCTGAGCCTGTGCGTCTGGAGCCTGTGCTCCGCAAAGGGAGAGGCCACAATAGTGAGAGGCCCGCGTACCGCAAAAAAAAAAAAAAAAAAAATTGAGAAACAGGACATTCTCCACTTTATCTGGGGAAGTTTTCTTTTCTCACTTTGAGTTGAATAAGAATTAATTTTAAAATAGACAAAGTCAGTTGATGCAACAGCAAAGCTTAGTCTGTATTACTGTAGATAATTTAAGACATGAAGTCAATTAATTTAAAAGAAAACACATACTCAAAAAGACATTTCTGGGCCTCCCTGGTGGCGCAAGTGGTTGAGAGTCCGCCTGCCGATGCAGGGGATACGGGTTCGTGCCCCGGTCTGGGAGGATCCCATATGGGCTGGGCCCGTGGGCCATGGCCGCTGAGCCTGCGCGTCCGGGGGAGGCCACAACAGTGAGAGGCCCGCATACCGCAAAAAAAAAAAAAAAAAAGACATTTCTGCCCCCAAGGCCCATACGAAACTTTTCATTATCATTGTCACCTCTACAAAGGAGAATCTTATTAAATGTACCATAAAGAGCACCTAATTTTAAGAAGGGACCCTTTTAAAATCTAGAATCTCAGCTATACCAGAACTATGAAACCACTAGGAATTTCAATTGACTGCCATGCCCTAGTTTAAGAGTGTAGGCATACTGCTGTCAGTTGGATTATTGCTAATTGTTTGCATCAATGTTATTATTACTATGAAGATAGAATACATAGATACAGAGATAGGTATAGATAGGTATAAATATACATATATACATATGTAGATATATATTAAAGAAACTGAAGGTATTTCTTGCTTAGAAAAATAAACACAGCAATAATACAAGAACCTTGAAATACTTAAATAGGTTTCATGTTAAATTCAAGATATAGGATGGTATGCATAGTATCCTACAACTTCTGTCAAAGAGAAATGCGTGCATGCGAGTGCATTTGTGTGTACATGGGCTACCTCTAATTGGTTACACACACACACACACACACAGAACATAATAGTAGTTGTTCATGGAAAAGTTTACTTTTCACCAACTGTGTCCTGTAGTATTTGAATTTTTAACCAGGGCATACATTACCTAAGCAAAAACTTTAATTAAAATAAAATTGCTATAATGTGGATAAGGAATTCCAATTACAGATATTTATCATAGCATTTACTCAAATGGGATTAATGAGAGGGAAATAAATATTTATTAATTATGTGCTATGTGTCAGAAAAATCCAATACATTACCTCCTATGTTCCTATAAGGTAGGATCTCCTATACCCATTTAAGAGTTATGCTGAGACTCAGTAAATTTAAGAGCCTGTTCAGTGTCACTCCTATAATGTAAAATGGAGGTGGAATTTGATTTTGGGTCTTTATGACTTTGAGCCTTTTGCTTAAAGCTCCCATCTGTGGCAAGTTGACCCCTAAGGTCTATTCCAGTCCCATTACACCATGATTTATGAAAGACTGGAGCTGAGAAATGAGTGGTTTCTAGTATTTTTAGTTATTGTTATAAAGTTAAAAATATCAACTGGTAAATAAGCAAGTAGCTCTTTGCTTTTGAAATTTGAATGTTGAAAATGTTAAGGCTAATAAGAGGGGAAATAAGAAAAGGGGCTCAGTAAACAGGTTATAAAAAATAGTACAGGCAGATAAGGATCTTTTGACAGATAGCCTATGTTGGCATAGAGAGCAAAGACAAAAGTGTAGAGTTACTTGAAGAATAGAAGGTGAAGATACCCACAGGATACTATGAAGTAATTACAGCTGGGAATTCAAGAGATAAGCTCAGGCTCTTGTTTTGGACATCAGAAAAGAAGGGAAGCTGAGAAAAGCAACAATTTCTGTGGTTCACAGGACCAGTCCCAATACTCTTCTAATTCCTTTCCCAATTTCATTCACATTCTCACGATTTCTTCCAACCACTTGGATGATTTCAGTAGAAATGACACATATTTCATTGAACTCCCAGAATACTGTTATTAAAGATATTCCCTCAACAATAACTGTTTTAGTTTTTGTTGGAAAAAGTACAACTACACAAGTTAGCCAATTACTACATCTGATAATAGGCAAGACTGACCAGTGTGGGTAAACATGCTGAACCACAACAGAATTAACATTTTGCCTCATATTCCTTTGTTGTACAAATGATAACATAGTTTGCAAAGCTTTGTTTAGACTAAGATACTCATAAGAGCTGTTTGATAGAGGATGAAAAATATTATAAACTTATATGAACCTCTGGTTAATGCAATGTTGATTAGGTTTATACAATAAAGTGAATTAATTTAGATGATATCAATTTGGAATTTGAGATAATTCACTCAGAGTCTGGGCTAAGTGGGCTTCATATGTATTAGGAAGAAGTGTTTTTACTGATTCAATTAATAAAGTAAATCCTACATAGAGAGGCATTAAAATATTTAATGTGGAATGAAAGCTATTTCCAAGCATCTTCTAAACCAGTGGTTCTCAATCAGGGATGATTTTGTCCCTCAGGGAACATTTGACAATGCCAGAGGAATCTTAGTTTTTTACAATGAGTCAGGGGATGTTACTAGTATCTAGTGAGCAGAGGCCAAGGGTGCTGTGAAACATCCTATAATGCATGGGACAGTCACCCACAACACAGAATTATCCACCCCAAAATGTCAATAGTGCTGAGGCTGAGAAACCTCTAAAAGCACCCATTTATCTTATGTCAGTATGCTTATTGCAACCTACATTTATCCAATCATTAAAGTAGGCCCCCTAGAACCTCCACTAGGAAATCTTTTGTTGCTCCAGGTTAGTTAATGCCATAAAAATCCCTTAATGTGTCTATCTGCTAGTCTTTGTTGTATATACTTATGGTAGTGTGTAGTAGCTATTGCTATAACATCACCTCCAACACGACAACCAAAGATACTTGAAAATGAGCAAATTGATTTTTTTTTAGAAAAATCTGCATTGTGATATAACTCACACATTTAGACTTGTCTTTCCTTCCTTAGACTAAGCATAATTAAGTTTTTTTCCATTTACACAAATATTTTGTTTGAATTTGAAGGAATGGACTTATTTTAAAAAAACAACATTTAATGAAAATGAATATTCCAATAGTTGGGCTTAAAGTATGTATTGTATAATGTATACTACTAGAAAAAAAATATGCCTTAATGATAGAACCACAGCTATTGTGATTTTTTTTACCATATTATTATTTATTATTTACAAACTTGACTTACCTTCTAAACTAATTGTGCACATTCCCAAAATGTACTTTGTGTTAAGTTACAAAATTAAAATTGAAGAAAGAAATCAACATGTTTAGACAAAGGAGAAAAGTCTCTAAGTAGTTTTGCTGGGGCCTCCAAAAGCTACTAGACCCTAGGGCAGCTTTGTATTAATTAATATAGTTTTGCTTTAATGATATACATTTGTAATTATGCACTCTTAAATATCTAAGGAACTTAATGTGTTTTAGATGAAAAAAAAATTCAGACTTAACAACACCCTTTATAAAATAAAATTTAATTCTATTTGTTATGTGGAAATGAGAAAAATAAGCAAAGGTAACAGTCTAAAGCCAGCAAAGCAAATACAGAAACTTTTTCTTCTGTTTTTCAAAATTATTTTTAAATTTTTCTTAGAAAGAAACAGTTTTTTCCACTGTTCTTGAAAGTTAAGGAAGAAGAAGAAAAAAAAAAAAGCCCTACAGAGTAGATCCAGGGATCCAAATGTACAACAGAACCACACCTAGATTAGCTAATTACTTCCACCACAAAATCAATGGGCACTAGGCAGGGGACTTAAAAAATTCCCTCCTCTCTCAATCCTTGAGTATCCAGAAAGGTTTTTTTTTTTTTTTTTGAGGGGAAAACTAAATTTAAGTAAAAGAATGGAAATTATGAACCAGTTCTGAAAAGCATAAGAACACCTAGGCATTAATAAATCTACTTGTGATCTACAAAGGAGCTTGAGAAAGGGTAGAATGACATAAGATTAAACAAAAGGTTAAAAATGATCAATTTAAGACCTTGTACTTAACCCTTCAAACTCTTTTTATAGGTGCTCCTGCTTCAGTAATAATAATAAAACATGGGGCTTTTGACCCAATTCTGCTACTGGCTTTCTGAGTAAACTTAGAAAATCACTTAACTACTTTTTGCCAGTTTCCTGTGTGCAGTGATAGCATCTGTACCATATGTCTTGTTTCCTTGAAGTAGAACATCATTCATCATCCAGAGAAAGACTAAGCAAACAGTACATCCAGTGGTGCCTAACGTGCAGTACTGCACGTGGTTTTCCTCCAATACCATTCTGCATTCTCTTAGTTCTAAGGAGCAGTCATTTTCTCCTTTGTTAAAATGGCCCTCTGATGCATTTCATTCTCATCTGGGGAATGTCAGGCAGGGTTTGTAGTAGATAAAATTTGTTGAGTGTTTTGAAACATGCTTTAGGGATAAATACAGGTAAAAAGTAGATGTCTTACTCAAGAATTTTTCATATCGTAGCTTTTCAAATGAATGTATTATGGTACTACTGCAATTCTTTGAACTTTATATCTTGTTTATAAAAACATTTAAAACAAGATCTGCAGCTCTCCCGTCTTGTGACTTTTCTACATTGGTGCCGACCTTCTCACAGCACAGAGTTTTACTTGCTTGTAGGGCATGAACAATACAGACTTGAGGAATGCAAGGATCTCTCACTGGAAATCAGAGCCAGCTCAGGAAGATTAGAAATATATGGAACCATAAAGTCCTCAGGTGGCTTACCAAATTTGTATGAGTAGCACACTTGGATTAGTACCCATATTTGGAGACTACTTAACTTGAGAAGCCTCCTCTTATCATACCAGTGTTAAAATCAAGAAAGAAGAACCTTTAAAAACAAACAATTTCCATTTCCTAAGTATTATACAGTTTGCCTAGGTCTCCCAATAAAGTGACTACAAACACAGTCATATGTCTCTCCAAACTGCATGGCTCTGGCTTCCACTCTCTTTGAATGCTAACAGAGAGTCCCAGCAAGCCTCCCTATCCACTTCTGAAATAGGTATGCTGCATAATAAAGAACTTGGTTTTCATCCTGTGTTCCTGTCCTGGAACTTCCACAACCCTTGGAATGATGTGAGTGATAGAAACACCTTTATTATTCATGAGCTTTGTTATTCTTGATCACATCTGGGTTTTTGCTAGTGAGGTTACTCATAGTGGATCCCTAGATAGCTTCAGATTGAGATCTGGTCCCCCAAAATGCCAACGTCTGGTTACAAGGTTGGAATTTTGACCCAACCCAAACTCTGGAGAAGGAAGGGAGGCTGGAAATTGAGTTCAATTATATGGGCATTAATTTAATGAATCATGCTTATGTAATGAAACCCCAGTAAAGACTGGACACATGCTCAGTGGAGTTCCCTGACTGGTGAACAAATTGATGTGCTGAGAGGATGATGATATGCCCAGGTCCCACAAGAGGGAGGCGTGGAAGTCCTGAGATTAGGACCCTCCTAGACCTCACCCTGTGTGTCTCTTCATTTGGCTATTCCCGAATTGTATCCTTTATAATAAAACTGTCATCCTAACTGCAGTACCTTGCTGCTTTCTGTGAGTCTTTCTAGTGAATTATCCAACTTGAAGATGTTGAGGGAAACCTTGAATTTGTAGTCAGTCAATCAAGTATTGGCGGACTGAGGAAACCCTGAACTTGCCATGGAATTTGCAGCAGGGGAGGTCTTGTGGAGGATTGAATGCTTAAATTATGGTGTCTATGCTAACTCCAGATGGCTAGTGCTATAACTGGACAGCAGTATACTGGTTGGAGGTAAAACAGAATAGGCTCTCCTGGGGCAGCTAGTGAACATCAAGAATAAGTGAATGGTGTCATGCATCTCTTGTATTTCTGCACCTTCTCCCCACTGCTTCTGCTAAAACTTCCAGAGATAACTCTCTTCTGAGAGATGCTGAGCTGTGATGTCTATCTGGGTTTACGGCAGGACCTGTTGCTCTCCCCTTTGGTACTTAATTCCAAGTCTGGAAGATGTTCTCTTTAACAAGGTAGACTTCTCTGAATGCTTAAAACTAATGGAAGGAAATGCAGCACAGAGAGCCTTACCATGGTCATATTTTGTAGACCATCACCAAACGGCAAGGCCAATGGAAATGCGCTCTAGCAGGCTTGCTCTTCCCATTGATCAAGCGCTAACCCTATGAGGTTCCAGAAAGAGAAGAAGAGTTCCTCCTAACTCCAGTTTGAGGTCTGTCTCTCAAGTCTTCATTCTTATATTCAGGTAGACCTTTCCCAAAAATGTTTGGTAGTGGGACTCATTTGATGCAGAGTGATGCAGTTACATAGCTCCAGGAATATTCCAAAATCAAAAGAGATATCTAGGTTTGTTCATCTTGAGTTCCACACGCAGAGTATCCACACACAGAGTATCCACAGTGCTGAACTGGGCCAATCTTATTCCAGATCTTTCTTTGCTATATCTTTCTTTCAGCTTGTGGTAAAGTTCAGACTTGCAGGTTTTGAGCAAGGATAAAACAAAATAAGCAATGCCATATAGGCTCAGGATACTCTAAATTCTTGTAGAGTACAGACACATTTTCCTTAGAGTTACAAAGCATGAGAAAGCTCTGCTAAATCTGTACCCAATCTTCCTTATCAAATAGAACAGATAATTTCTCCAGCGAACATCTGCATTCAACTCAGGGTTCACTTCATAGTTTTTCTCAAGAACAATGTGCCCATGCTCTCTTTAAAGTTCTGTAACTAAGGAGCCCACTCAAGTGCTTTTCTTAGAACAAAATAATTCTGCCCCAAAGCTGAACTAAAATCCTTACCTTTTAGGAAGTTGAAACTGCTTTCAATATTTTTAAATGATGTTTTTTGTCTATCTCTTACATATATATGTATGTATGTATATATGATATAAATATGTTAATATACTGTGGTCTAAGAAACATATAAGGGACACCAACCTAATTATTGAATATGTCTTCAAAAGACATTGTGGTTATATTTCATAAAAATGATATCTTTTAACCAATACAGCTGGGTCATGCCTGATTTTAAGGACTAGTTTCCCCTTAGATATTTTTGCATTCTACGCAGAAGAATTGTTCTCATGCTCTGGGTGAAAAAGAATACCGCCGTCTGGATTTAAGGTCATTAGTGCAGGAATAAGAGTTGATTTTCAAATTAATCTTGCTTCACTATTATTAAGGGGAAAAATTTCAAAATATGCTCAATTACCCTTTATTTGTAGGTAATGATGGACAACATCTTTACCCTTTAAACTCTCATATATTTTCATTAGTTGTTTATTTAACTAAGTATAGCAGCATTTCAAGAACTTGTATCTAAAATTTTACTCTTCATTTGCTTGCAACTACAAACCCTGGAGGTTCTACATACCTGATCTTTTTCCACTCCATTTCTGATAAATAATTCTTGACCATCTTTGCTTCCATCTCATTTGAAGCAAGGCCAATATTTTCTTATCTGCTTTCAGATGTTTATGGACATTTGATACGCATCTGCCTGTCCCTAGCATTGAAGAAATCGTATCTCTCCAGCATATTCTTTGCTTAACAGTAATCTCACCAAATAACATTAATACACATATTCTGATGTGCAGATACGAATAATAAAAAAACGTAACTGGACAGTTCCCTGGTTCTTATTTGGTTAGGAACCATGGCATTTCCTGTGCTCTAAGCCACGTGTACTTTTAGTGACTGTAATTTCAAAAGATGGTTTTATTCTTCAATAAGAAAATCAGAAACAGTGACCTTTCCTGTCTGAGAGGGAGTCAGCAACATAGTGTTTAGGATATGATGGGGGAGAAATCTTGTTTCCTCTCCATCCCCATCCAAGTTTTCTCCTCATGGCCGGGGAGGAGCCTGGCTTTTCATCTAAGGATGACATGGCTGACAGTAAAGGGATATTTTTGTGCTTCAGCAATGGCTTACACAATGCTGCTTCTGTAGCAGCACTGGGGCCCTCGAGGGGGTAGAAAGACTGCTCAGAGGGGGCTGCCAGCTCCGCCTTAGGACACCTCAGTTGTCACTCCCTTCAGGGCTAGGTTCCTCTTGGGTGAGATTCAGGTGTGCTGCCCTCAGACAGAGCAGGGGAGAGTGAGTGGGTCCCTGCTGCTCTGAGCCTAGCAGGGAGGCCACATACATGCCACCACCACACAGCAAAAGCCTGACGTCCCTTCAGGCGTACTGCCTGCTCATCCTCCCCCAACACAGGGAGCCCATGGAGCTGACTGCCCGGCCCCTCCTGGAAATACTGATGGGGCAAACGGAGCACACAGGGGCCCCTTCATGCATCTGTTTGTTTGTTTATTTGTTTAGTAAATATGCTATTATGTTATTTACTGTCTTTTACACTTCCTAGCAGAGACCAAGAAAGGAAAAAAGAAGTCACAAAAGAATATAGAATGTTTATATTGCATCTGCTATTTGAACAAAATCATAAAATTCTAAAAGTCCCTCGGGAAAAACATTTCTCTCCTCTAAGAGATCCAACTATGTTAGAAAAAACTCTCTTCTCATGTTCTTATTTAACAAATATTTTGCTCCTTTTAATTCCATCCATTTATATATCTATAACCATGAAGGTGTGTTTGTGCGTGTATGTGTATATATACATATATTTATAGACTCTTAAAAGATGTGTGTATTTATATACCATATATTTTTATAATATTCTTTCTCAAATGATTATATCTTATAAATCTATATATTCATTTAATCCTTGATTTTAAACAAATAAATGGATATAGGTTACATGCTAAATAACGAATGTCCTTTTATTTGTAACCTATGGGAAAATCACTCTCTATTTTTCTCTGACTTATTGTAATTGTGCTTCTCCTTTAAAAGAAACTGTCCATAATTTCATAAATATATGTGGTGGTTGTGCTTCGGAATCATGATTCTGCTGTGAGACAGGAAAGAATGGGCCCTCCTTTCTTCTGTTCACCAAAATGATGAAAAAAACTGCTTTGAGTTTTGCCTTGTGTTTGTGAATTTCCGCAACTTCTCTAATCATTTTTCATAAGGGTTTTCACAACTACAGTGAGTTTTGGGAAAAAATAACAATTCTGAAAACTGTGCACATTATTAGCCTCCCTTTGAAACCCTTGCTGCAACTGTCTCGGTCCAGCTAGCAGACCATGGGAAGCCTGAGGACGCCAGGCAGCTTCTTATCAGAGAAATGAGTGGGAGAGCATTTCCTTGTAGTGACTGTAACAGCAGTGGTAATTCTGGGCGCAAAGGCCATAATGATAACATCTACAAAATGGTACACTGTTCTCTGAAATGCAACATGAATACTCCCAAGAATGGAAGATAACCAGCTGCAAACACAGCAAACAAAACATACTAATGCACAAAACGGTGGAGCTGTTGTGTTGTTTTCCCCCCGTTGCTTAAAAGAACAATGTCAGAAAGAGGAGAAAAGCAGTTCGAATGACATTTCTTTTCTTTTTCTTCTCTAACAGGTCTGTGAGAAAACAAGAGAAGGGACAACTACTGAAAAGGTCCAGGTTTTAGAAGAGGGAAGAGGAAGATTTGATGATTTAGCAGGTAAGATTCTAAACAGTAAAGATTAAATGGACAAATAATTGAATGTGTTGGGGGAAATGGGGTCTAGTTAACCCAGGGCTAAGAAAATAAGTACAGGGGTTCAGACACACAGCTATTTCCTGAGAGTGAGGGGAAGGAGAGAGCAAGAATAGCTGAAGCAAACAAGAGGACGCATAGGAAAGACCTGAAGGCTATGTGTCTGTCTAGGAAAGGAACCAGGAAGACACAGAGAGTTCCTTGCAGTTGACTGATTCCAGATAAGCCACTCACACATGAGGCATGGTGCTCAGGTCTGCTTCCTACATCTGGGTCAGCCATGACCAGCAGAATACCATCAATCACTCCCACTCACAAAATGCAGTGAGAATGATTGATTGTTCAAGACTGGATTAGCCTGGACGTGATTCACGGGAAATCTTAATGAAATCTGGGGGCCCTGAACTGGAAACTTGGGTTTTGGCCTGGAAATGGACCCCAAACCTTGGGGCTAAGTCCGGGTGGGCCCTAGTCAATCCAACTCCACAGCTTCAGTAGGAGGCATCTGGAGACTGAGTTCCACACCTTGCTTGTTTTAACACTTTTTCAGATTTTCTTTCTGAAAAACAAAAATAATATAACACTTCTTGATATGTCAAAAGCGAGCAGATTCTGTTAGTATTTTCATTAAGAACATGTTTACTTCTCCTACCTCCATCTTAATATAATCACTCTTCATTTTAAATATCTTTTTAGACAGTAGTTTCATGCACAGAGGTATGATATAGAGAAAATTATTTTCAATAAATACACATTCAGCTGCAATGAAGTGTCCAGTATTTTGCTAGATATTTATGCAGGCAATTCTAGTCCAGAAATGCTGAGAACTTCTGGTTCATTACAAGATATACATTTTCTTCCTACATTGCAAATGATGAAAATGTTACTTCCCAGGCTAAGAGCATTAACATGGCACCAGATAATAGCCATTTCAAGAGAGTCCTTTTCCCCTCTTAAATTATTCCCCACCTTTCTTTATTATTATTTTTCACTCAAAGACAAATGAATTACTTGTTGAAATTCTAAATTGTGGGAACACAAGTTTGGTTCCTTAGACTCTTTCTTGGTTGGAAAGAGGAAATGCCTGACATTTCTTAAAGAGGACAATGATGACAAGCTCTATGTGGCCTGGACGTGGCAATCATTTCTTTCCCCTTGAACCCTTGACCTTTGAGGTTTACAGACTGGCTAGAGCTTGAATCTGAAGTCTCACAAGACCTAGTTAGGACAGTTATTTTCAGTGGAGAGCCCCCTCATTTTTGAAATTCCTCCTTTCTCCAAGTCTGACAGAATGGAAGTTTAAGCTTCTGAGTAAATTGTACGGACATGTTTTAGAGCAGCCTCTTAGTTGCTTGTGGTTTGTACTATTTCTATTAGCAGCGCGGGTCCCTTCTTTTTCACTCACTCTATTTAAGTACAGGTTTCCCCCACCATCCACTATTAGAAAGGAGGGCGTGTTCCTGTGAAACCTTTCTCAAATGAAAGTGGAGTAAAGTAAAGAAGCATTACCTTAGGCCAAATCTTGCTAATGGATGCACAAAATAAATCGAGACAAAGCACAGATGCTCATAGACATAGTTGAAAACTATGGAGCCTGGATGCTAAGATGCTGAGTGTAGTTCCCTGGGAAGGAGCTGGGCGGTGCCTCTCTCACTGCGCAGGGTGCCTGTCGCTTCTATAAGGGCTCGCTGCAAAACAAACAACACCATTTTCACTTTTTGCCTTTCCTTATAGTAAAATCAAAAATTATCTTCAGATTTCTTTCAGTTAGCAAAAACACGTACTAAAGTAGGTCTTCTGTAAAAGTGAAGTGGCATAAAGCAAACTTTCAAAAAGGAGGATACCTGCATAACTTGACATCCATTTCAGTATACACTTTAAGTAGAGAAATGATGAAGAAATAGATTCCAAGCAATTTATCTAATTCAGATTACAATCTCTAGAGATGGTGAGCAGACATCAAACTGCAGACCATTTGAGATTAGCCCGAATTTAACGTCTCTCTAATGAGGCCAGCTGAGATTGCTCCCTGAGGAGTATGGGGTTGGAGTGGTGTGAAAATTTTCCCTATCAAGCACACATGCTTTGACATAGCCAAAATACATTAAGACATCTCCTTTACTCCTAAATATATTCAACTTTCTTTTTGATATTTCACAGGAGCCTTGTATTTAATAAAAATGAAATTTGGAAAAAAACTACTGAGCATATATCGAGGGGACTGGTAGCTTGTTGAAGAGGAGCTGTGTGGCATACGTAGAGTCGAGCACACCTTTGGGTGGGCTTCAGCTGGAAGGAAAAGCCCTGCATCCAGATAGAGTAGCCAGCTGCATGAGGAGGATGGAAGGATCTCTGAGTGTCAAATCACTCCCACCACTGTCTAACTTTTCTGCCTGAAGTTCTTGCTATTCGTTTAACTTAAAGCTTCTTTAAATATATTACAATATGGAGCTCTGAAGGAAGAAAACTCACACATTTTATTTATCCATTATCTCAATAATTTGAATTAATACTAACTAACCAACAGGGCTGAGAGCAAGATACTGCAGTAAAGACACTGACGTCAAATTCACGGTGAAGGTAGGGAGGGTGAGAGAGTTCCATAGCACATGCTTCTCTTAGAGATCTCAGCTAGTAGATCATCACGGGAGTGACTCTGCCCCAGCAGAGAGGTCCTTAAATGTGAAATGAGAGTACATGGCAGAATAATTTTTCTAGAATCCTAAAACACTACATTTTAGAAATGTACACACTCTATATAAAAATTGGACCAAGTTTATTTGGGGGGGGAGGTGGGGCTGGGATCCAGTTATACTAATTCATTCCTTATTAGACCCCCATTTGCATTCCTAAGGTAGCTGGTAGGAGTCCAACCTATGTATTTATTTACCACATCTCACCTCAATAAATCTACTATGTTTTTACACCAAATTCTATCCTAAGGATGATGTTTACCACAGATCTTTAAGCCATGACCTTTTATTTCACTGGGTTCTCAGTCAGTTACACAATCTAATATGTGGTTGGTGATAATTATATAAAGAGTAGTGATAAGGCTGACGAGGTTGCAGAAGGATGGTGCAAAAACTAGAAGATCCTGAGGTTGGGAAATGGTGATTTTAAAGCCATCCTCTGTCACTTCTTATTCCTGGTTTCCAAGATTTTATCCACCAGGTAATTATATTGAAATACAGGACTATGAACTGACAACAGAGATGGAACTAGGAGAAGAGCATCTCTGAACCATTTTCATCTTAAAGACCAGGAAAACCACCCCAAGAATATTTAAGATGTCCAGTGAAGTCACAATAGAGCATTGGTAACGAAAGACTCTTTCTGAGGCTTCCCTGGTGGCGCAGTGGTTGAGAGTCCGCCTGCCGATGCAGAGAACACGGGTTCATGCCCCGGTCCGGGAAGATCCCACATGCCGCGGAGCGGCTGGGCCCATCAGCCATGGCCGCTGAGCCTGCACGTCCGCAGCCTGTGCTCCGCAACGGGAGAGGCCACAACAGTGAGAGGCCCGCGTACCACTAAAAAAAATAAAAATAAAATAAAAAGACTCTTTCTGTTTGAAGGTAAAATAAGATTGTAAAACACCATTTTTTTCATATTTGTGGGAACACAAGTCCATATTGGAGAGTGGCTTCAGCTCGGCAGTGAGTACATCTTGGTATCATTAGACATCAGGGGCTCGTTAGTTTAAAAGTGGAATTGGAAGCCATGATTCCTAAAAAAAAAAAAAAAATGAGTTGCACCCTTAGTAAGGAAAATATTCTCTCTGAACTGATTTTAAAAGCATAGAGTGAGAAACAGTTATGTTTGAATTATGAATACAAGTCAGAGAAGGAGAACCATGCAATAAACAATCTTCAAACATCTTTTGCTATATCAAATGCCAAAGGAGGGGAGAGAGATGGAGAGGAGAGGAATAGAAAGAAAGGAAGAGAATAGTAGGAAAGAGAGCAGAGGAGAGGAGGATAGTAGGAGAGGACTGGAGAGGAGAGAAGGGGAGGAGAGGGGAGAGAGAAGCAGTCAGTCTTTTGTAATTATGAGACCAGATTTCCTGTGTCCATGAGTCATCACGTAAAGGCATTTGATGATCATTTAAAAGAATTCCTGATTTTAACAAGGCAGATGCTGTGTGCACAGGACAGCATTGTGTCGTGAAAATGACAAAATAGTAACTGGTTTTGTGACTCATTCACATTATGAAGAATGCATCCCTTGGTGTATTTGCACCCTAGAAGCTATTTCACTTTAAAAAAAAAAAAATTAAACAAGGCCTTTACTTGTAGCCAGGCAGTGGCATCTCTTTGTGGTTATATCACCATAGATGCAGTGAGACTCTTAAAGGATTATGCTTTCAGTGGATTCTATAAATACAGTCATGGGTCAGAGTGTATACGGTATCTATAAACACATATGTGATAATATTTATTATCAGTCCACATCTTATTTCTCCCATTCTTTTCACTTTAGTTTGATGACAATGATGGATATGAATTCCAAAATGTTAGTTTGATGATTTTTTTTAGTCTAAAATAAATATCTCATAAGTACTTTCCTCCTTGGGCAATGTGTTTCTCATTTGCTGTGGCACTAAGTGTATAGGTATGCCTGACCGCTAACCTGACATATGCCTGTCACCAGGGACCGCTAGTTCTTTCATCTTCTTAATGGACATTTCTCTACTGATGTCTGTGGCCTACCTGACTATAATCCTTTAAATTTTAATTCACTTTACATTTAGCCTGGTCATAAATACCATTTAGGTACCAATTCTCTGCTTTATGCAATCCCTAAGGAGGTGCTTTTATTTTAATGAGGCCATTTGCAACTTAAGAGCAAAAAAATTCCATCTTTGATTGAATATATTTGTCAGTTTTATTCCCGATAGGCATTTTCATGGGAAAACTTGGATAAAACTAAAGGATGACTGCTTACCAAATGGGATAAAAGTTTCAGTATGTTTCTATTTTCAAAATTTACTGAATAAATGGTCTTTGAAATTCATTTTGAAAACATCAAAGTAAACCCTGGCTGGAATCAAAAGTAAAATCCAGAATTAAGTTGTGTCACAAATGAAATTTCCACTGACTTTTTTTTTTTGAAAGGAAAAAACAAATTGAGACTCCAGTTAATAAACTATTCAAATAATGGGCTAACACATGGAGGTGAATGCAGAAGAATATGTGCAAATAGTGGCTAAATACCAATTTTGCTATTAAATTATATTCTCCGATTTTTATTCCAATGTTAGTCATTCTTACGTTCCTTCCCCGCAACCCTAGCATTTGGGAGCTGGTAAATTGCCATTGACTTTTTAATTTATTTAAAATTTGGAATGAAATAAATTTAAAGATATCCTTAACCAGACACTATAAAACTCTTAGGGAAAACATAGGCAGAACACTCTATGACATAAATCACAGCAAGATCCTTTTGGACCCACCTCCTAGAGAAATGGAAATAAAAACAAAAATAAACAAATGTGACCTAATGAAACTTAAAAGCTTTTGCACAGCAAAGGAAACCATAAACAAGATGAAAAGACAACCCTCAGAATGGGAGAAAATATTTGCAAACGAAGCAACTGACAAAGGATTAATCTCCAAAATTTACAAGCAGCTCATGCAGCTCAATATCAAAAAACAAACAACCCAACCCAAAAATGGGCAGAAGACCTAAATAGACATTTCTCCAAAGAAGATATACAGATTGCCAACAAACACATGAAAGGATGCTCAACATCACTAGTTATTAGAGAAATGCAAATCAGAATTACGATGAGGTGTCGCCTCACACCGGTCAGAATGACCAGCATCAAAAAATCTACAAACAATAAACCAAACAATAAACACTGGAGAGGGTGTGGAGAAAAGGGAACCCTCTTGCACTGTTGGTGGGAATGTAAATTGATACAGCCACTATGGAGAACAGTATGGAGGTTCCTTTAAAAACTAAAAATAGAACTACCATATGACCCAGCAATCCCGCTGCTGGGCATATACCCTGAGAAAACCATAATTCAAAAAGAGACATGTACCACAATGTTCATTGCAGCCCTATTTACAGTAGCCAGGACATGGAAGCAAGCTAAGTGTCCATTGACAGATGAATGGATAAAGAAGTTGTGGCACATATATACAATGGAATATTACTCAGCCATAGAAAGAAACAAAATTGAGTTATTTGTAGTGAGGTGGATGCACCTAGAGCCTGTCATACAGAGTGAAGTAAGTCAGAAAGAGAAAAACAAATACTGTATGCTAACACATATATATGGAATCTAAAAAAAAAAAAAATGGTTCTGATGAACCTAGGGGCAGCACAGGAATAAAGATGCAGACATAGAGAATGGACTTGAGGACACAGGGAGGGGGAAGTGTAGGCTGGGATGAAGTGAGAGAGTGGCATTGACATATAAACACTACCAAATGTAAAATAGTCAGCTAGTGGGAAGCAGCTGCATAGCACAGGGAGATCAGCTCGGTGCTTTGTGACCACCTAGAGGGGTGGGATAGGGATGGTGGGAGGGAGACACAAGAGGGAGGGGATACGGGGATATATATACATGTATATCTGATTCACTTTGTTATACAGCAGCAACTAACACAACATTGTAAAGCAATTATACTCCAATAAAAATGTTAAAAAAATAAAAAATATCTTTAAAAACCATATGCACAGTTCTCTGATCATGGGGGCAAATTCTCCACACTAGTGCACACACTTTCCTGAACACTTTTACAGAATTTCTCTGTATTCTCATAGAACCTAATTTCTATTCATATGTGATTAAAAATGTTAAATTAGGTTTTTGCTCTTCATAAGTCAATGGTGATTTCATGCAGTTTTATTTAAGGGGAGGAGCAACAGATGGGAATTTAATTTGAGAAAAAATACTGAAGTATTTTCTTGGGAAGAAAAGAAACCTTGACTACTTAAAATGCTATCATAAATACATTAGTTAACATGGTTATTGATCTATCAGGTTTAGTTTTCCAACTTTGGTTTGCAATATTCTTTAAAAATAAGAATAATGGCAGTTATTTCCTTAAGTAAGAAGAATTTAATACAACAGAACAATATTTTGTACAAGGGATTTCACTTTTGTTTTCCATGTAATCCTTTCATCCAATTTTAAGTTGTTTTTATAATTATTTGACAAGTATAAAAACGAAGGCCCAGAGAGGTTAAATAACTTTCAAATGTCATATTGCAAGTCATGAAGCTTGAATTCAAACCTACACTCAGAATCCCAGCACTTTAAAAAATTGTCTTCTATACTGCTTTTTCACTGTTTGCCAGGTATCCTTTTTTGTTCGTTTGTTTATTTAAGATATTAAAGACAACTAGTATCTTAATATGACTAGGCCAAGATCAAGTGTGGAAGTTGCTATTCTGACAAATCTTTAATAATCTTTATATCAAGGGCAGTTCAGCCTTCAGAGAAAACCCTGGACCATTTGAAGCTGGGAAACTGGACTGTCCATTTCAGCAAATGCCTATGTAATTTATTTCCATATTTGCATGTTTTTGTCCTTAAAATTCCTTTGAATAAGTTCAACCTCAACACAAAAAATGTGCTTTATGAGCCTAATTAACATTTTATACCAAAATGCAGAGTTTATAAAGGAAAATACCATCACTACCATCCCCCAATGTATGGTGACACAAATATTTAGATGTTCTATGAAAAGAAACTTCAGTATATCTTCCTGTTTTACCAAGTATTAAACCACTGAGGAGATTCTGCTTGCATTGAGAAATAAGTCAGTTTATTTGTCATGGTTTATCACCCAGGGTATCAGTTGCAAACTGATACGTGGTAAGTTTGGGAGAGAGGATAGAGGAGAAGAAAGTTCTGTAAAAATAAACATATAGACGAGCTATTCTTTAAGTTTCAGGAATACTAACCCTCAGAACACTGTTTCCTATTCACTGTAACCTTCTTGCCAACCTCCCGCCCTCCTTCCTGCTGTCCTTTGCCTTCTTCCTTCTTTTCCCTCCTTCCTTTTTCTGTCCTAAATTCCTTGTGCTATCAGTTACAATAACCTACTTTCCTCTAATGTTTAAAATGAAATAAAAAGAAAAGCTAAACAAACAAAATTAATGCCAAGCCTATTTGGAGGGCTTGAGTTTTCAATTAGTAAAAACACACCAAGGAAATGTTTTCAAATAACCCAGGAGCCCTTATCTTCTTGGAGGCTGAATAAACTCTTAGATCAGAATTTTTGTAGAGCCAAAGTTAATACATTTACAGACTACATAGTCCTGAATACCTCTTAAAATGAGTATTATTTTTCTATAAATTACAGGCAATAGGTTTGAAGCATCCTTACTTTTCTCCATAATTGATAACAGTAGGTACATCAAATATTTATGTCACATTTACAACTTGCTAGGCACTATGTTAAATGTTTTTTGTGCATTATTTCCTTTATTCCTCACTACTTCTCATCAACTAGACCACACCCTCTCTGATCCAAGACACGAATGACTACAGTCACAGCCTAATCATTCTTGCTGCTCCTTCATGCCTTTCAGTCTATTCATGAAAGAGCCAGAGATATCATTTAAAACATAAGACATACCATGCCACTTCTCTTTTCAAAGTCTTTCCATGGCTTTCTTTTTCACACAGAGTAAATTCTGCTATTCTTACTCTGCTCTCTAAGGTCTTACATATCTGACCATACCTCCTGTTATGCACCTGCTGCCTCCAGCTCACTCTACCCTAAAAACATCACTGGCCTATTCATTGATCTTTGCACACACCAGGCAAACTCCTGTCTCAGTGCCTTTGCACTTCCTGTTGCCTCTGCCTGGAAGGCTTTTCCTTCAGATATCCACATGACCAGCTCCAATATTTTATACAGTTATGTCAGAACATAGCCATTTCTGATTATTTACACACTGTCCGTGGTTGATTTCATGACACAATGGCAGAGTTAAGTAGTCATGACAGGGACTGTCTGGCCCACAAACCCTAAAATATTTACTATTTGTCCCTGTACAGAAATTTTGTCCATTTACTTTTTCCTTTCAGTATTTATCACTATGTAGCATGCAATATGTTTTATTAGTTATTTCATCATTGTCTGTCTCGCTACTTGTAAGTCCCACAGGGGCAGCAGTTTTCAACATTTTGTTTATTGCTATATCCCCTGCACTTAGAATAGTATGTGACACATAGGAAGTTCACTAAATGTTTGTGAATGCGTGAAGAAATTTGCTGGTTGGCATATTCTGACTCTATGTTACTCAACTTATGTTTGTTGAAGATGTTAATGTTCTCTCTAACTAACTGTCTGACACATCTTATTTTCCAAAAGAAAACTTCATCTTGTTAATAACAGTAATATTTATGGTGGTTTAGTGATTGTTGGCCATTAAACTTCCGTTTAGTCTAGATAAAAACAATTTCACTCCATGGGAATTTGATTTTCTGAAATTAGAGTCATAAACAAGTTTTGGTTAAAAAACTGTGCTGTGTGTGACAATGTAGAGCAGGGTGGGGATAGGAAGGATAGATGTTCTTGCTCTGTTCATTATTAAAAGTTGAAAGAGTTCATGAGATCTTAAACAATTTCTAGGTGAAACTACACTTGAGGTGTTACAGTTTATTGAAAGAAGTCCAGAATCCGAAATCAGAAGAAGAGGTATAAGTCCTGGTTCTATTGTGTACCTACTATATGAAGCTGAGAAGGGGATTATTAAAATATCTATATTATGTGATTATTTTGTGATTATTTTGATGAATAATCAAAATAAGATGAACTATGGTTTAATCTAGCCTACCAAAATTTTCACTGAATGTAAGCTTAACCTGGGAAATCTGCTTTTTTATTTTTCATAATTTTATTAAAAACCAACAAATGTTACAAATGCATGGGCCACTCTGGGAAAATATTCTGATGTACATAAAGTTGATTTGGTGTCTTTCTAACCATTGGTTCAGTAGTTCTATCTTCCCACATATCTTGATGTAGCTTTGTAAGAATTTGAGGTGAGCCGACTTGGGTGGACCCAGTTTCTCCACTGACCAGCTATGTTGTCTTAAGCCAGTTATTGAATATCATTGAGGCTCATTTCTCCTTATGTAAAAATGAGGATGATACTAATAACTACTTAACAGCATTCTTATGAATATTAAGGGACTGTATGTAAAGTATTTAGCAGTGCATCTAATTATTGTAAGTTCTAACATTTCATTTCACCATGGTCTTCTTTCCTCTCCCCACAACTCTTACCGACCAGAGTCAATCATGTAAGCTGTGGTATGTTACATGATTTTCAAGTTACCTAAAAAGTTTATCAAATAAGACAAACCTACTAAGAAATATGGCATAATATGTTAACACCCTGTGCCCAGGACATTTTAACTTTGTTGGAATTTTGAAATTACACACACACACACACAAAGAAATTATTCTTTGATGATAAACTTCAGATCCCTGAGGGAAAAAATAATCAAGAAAAGAAAATCTTTTTCTAATCTTTCAAAGGATGTCATGTAGATACTGTGTATTCTCCTAGTATTGGGCACAACCTCAATAACATCCTATTCTGTCCCTAACATCAATTCAGTTTAGAGAGTTTTATTTTATCTTGAAGGAGGGGAGAATTTCTAGGTTGTTTTTGTTTTCACTCTCTGAGTTAAAAAGAAAATAGTATTACTGTAAAACCTAATATGCAGCTCAAGGAGAAAAAGGAGTCTGTCCCCATAACTCTACTCTGTGATCTGACATCCAGTGTAAGTCGGCCTGTTTTAGAATTGAAACTCAGCAACTGTTTTTTTTTTTTTTCTCTATTTGTTTTCTTTATTGCTGCTGTGCACAGGCTGGGATGAGTAAAGTCCTTCCACAGGGTGTCTGAGAGCTTTTTCCTGCTCTTGCAGCCACACCTGGCCACTTCAGAAAGCATTTCTCTTTTTATTGGTGTCTCTGGGTCCTCATTATTTTACCTTTATCTGCATTTTCTGCATTTCATCTGTGTCTTTGATCATGCTGTACTTTGACCTCTTTCTAGCTTGAAAAGGTTTTATTCATAGACTTTTCCCACCTTCCTAACCTTTCTCAGAGTCAGTTATTTTTCCAAAGGGTCAACAGCTATGGAATTCAGTATGCTAACTTCAAATAGAGACCTCTTTAAATAAACATTGCTAACAGGAGTTGTTCAAAGGAGGTTGTATGGTCTAAATAAAGCTGGGCTTAGTCAACCTTGTGAAGCAGTTGAAGTTTATCTTTCTCTTCCTCCTCTTCTATCAAAACACGACACTCCTGTGTTCTATTTCCTTAGGGTGCTGCCTTAGCTGATTGACATCAGTACTTAAATGTTGAATTAATATTACTATCATCTTCGTTTCCAATTCTCTCTCTCATTATCAGAATTTTTATTTACCATAGTTCAAGGATACAAACATATTTTTAAAATATGACAACATATTTTTAAAATATGACTTAACATATTTGAAATTGGGATACATCTTACAATTGATGACCTGTCATGGTTAAATTGGCAGTATACTTCTTCCTTGGATGTACATAAAATAATGTTGTATCTTATAATTGATGACCTTTTAGATGAAGTCAGAAATATGGGATTCCTAAAAAGCAGTAAACATTAATTTGTGTGAATTTTAGGCACAATAGAATCTTAATGCGAGTGTTCATTTTGGCCAAGGAGAAATATCCTTATTTTCGCCAAACCCCACCTGTCATGTAGGTGCCTGCTGACTCCAGCTGAAACAGCTGGCCCAAAGTCCAACAGGAGTATCCCAAAATTTAGCTAATGCAAGCAACTTGCTCTGCAGAAATGGGAGTGCTGACATTATTTCCATAGGATAAGTTTCTGTTACTCATGAAGATTCCAAGATGCTTTAAAGGAATGTAAGTAAAGAGAAAGAGTAGGTACAGACTATACTACAGGGGGTCTCTTTCTACCCAGTTCTGTAGGTGGTAAACAGAATTTGTAAAACCTACTAAATAAAAAACCCTTTTATTTTAGCATTCATTCCTGCTTCCTTATGATTGTTTCCTGAAATTTATTTTCATAAAAGTAGGAATATTACACTTTGTCAATGGGGTAGAATGGAACAAAAATGGAACATACAATCTGTTTAGCTTCTTCTCATTTAACCACTTAATTTAACCATGTAGCATGGGTCCTCTACTCCTTTCCCAGCTATTAGCTCATGATTTATTAATATAGGAGGACTATTTCCACTTGTGCAATGTTGCCTGTTATGGTCAAAATTACACTGTCCATCTTGTATCTGAAATGGATTTGCCTGGCCATATATCTTTAGAAATCCTTGGGCTCTAGGGACTGTGTGTTTGCAATGGGAGCAATTTGCCACTAGATGGTGATCTTGCAAATTAGCTCACTTCTCTTAGGGGAGTTGTGTAGCAAGAAGACAGAAATGTTTGCTATTTTTTTCTAAAACCTTAAACGTTGTTTGTACCAAAATATAACTAACTTACAACACTAAAGCTTAGTAATTTAAGGTCATAAATTTGAATTAGAGAATTAGAATGTAATTTGAACTATAGGTAATTGTCCTAAATTCTGGTTAAGATACCAAACTGAGGGTTACCTTCTAGGCAATCACAAAATACATACTGACTCTTATCCCAGAGATAAGGGCAAAATTTCCTGAAATTTACAATATTTTCATGTATTTCCAGTGAGGTTGATCCATGGACCACATTTGGGTGTGATTAGACTTGATGATCTTTATAGTGAATCAAAGAGTAAATGTTTTTCAGTCTTTTGAATTTAAATACTGTCTTTAATATATGCTGTCATAATCACTCTAAGTTTTGATGCAATGTACTAAGAACCTCTTGACTGAATCAGAAATGTTCTAGTACATCTGATTACCTTTCACTGAACTTTGAAAATCAAGTTTGGCCTTTTATGCACATTTGAGTGACAGCCTATCTTTCCATTAACAAACCAAGAAGTTTAGCTCTGCCTGAGGACACAAAATTATGGCTTTTAATGCCAAAGGAAAGAGGGATGCCAGAGCAATATTTTAAAATCTCCTTTTGATTTATTTTTCTCCTTATGTGTTTCCCTCTTAAACTAGACTCAGAAAGAAAAAACCCCAAGTTGCTGTTGAAATCGTCTCTCTTTTATCTAAGACATAACAAATTTGCAGTAATTTTCTTATATACAAACAATTTCTATACATGTAGTCTGAACCTTAGGTTGGTTGGACCACATGTCTAAGGAATACTTACCTGATTTACAATTGTTTGCAGACACCTGAGCCTGAGAAAAGTTGTACCCATTTTTCTTTTTATTTTGCCTCAGCATCATCAAGTATTTTTCCAAGTACTCAAGGATCACATTTTCTTCTCAGATACATCAGCTCGCCAGTGTTGGCTAATCCAAAACAGTGTCTAGGGCCAATAGGAGAATTAAGTTACATATAAAAAGATAAATGGTCTCTGAAAATAGCCACAGGTACCATCTATACTGCGCCTTCAATTGTTTCCATTTTCTGTGTACTACTGCTTCTACTCACTCATTAAATTACTTTAAACTCTTGCCGGCTCAACCTACCATGGTCTTCACACTTATACTGTGTCCCCTGTCTCTTTGATTTGGTCAAGCAGAAAACCAAAGTTACTATATAAGCCAGAAGATCCAGGTAGACCCTAAGCAGCCACAGTATTTAAAAAGTTGAAACTCATGCCTTTTCAATTTTTCTCAATTACAACTTCTGCAACAATTCCTAGAGATTTTTAAATTTTTCAGAAGAGATCTTATCCAACAATCAGTCAATTACATTAATCATGGACAGCACTCCTTATTTAAGCTGACATACTTTTACAGAAAGTATAGTCTAGGTGATATATACAGCATCACGAAAAAAATTAAAATTTGAGCACAATTTGAAATTCTTTTAAACATGTTTTGTCTCTAATCATGTTGAGATCTGTCTTCTGCTCCAGGAAGTAGAATGCTAGGAGTTCTGCTACTGCAATTATGGAAATAAAAAAGATGGATGAATTGAAAATTCAGTTTTCTTGAACCTATTGGAGAGCTGAGATCAGAAGACAAACAACTAATTAGAAAACTGAGGAGAGGCAGGTGCCTATAGAAAGAAACAGTATGCAAACACTTGTCTACATAAGGCAGGAATTCACTAGAATAACTGTTCAGTTGAAGGCTGGGTACAGACTGGTGGAAGGTGAAGTTTGCTGGGGAGGGCACAGATATGGGGGAGGGGGACTCACTCTCCAGCAGTATTTTTATCCATGAAACCCACCATGTCCTAACAGGGAAGAACGGGACTGTCCCAGAGACAGCTTCCTTTGTGTAGGACAAGGAAGGAAGGCAGACACTAAAAATGGGGCATGAAAATATTCCTCACACCCTACCCCAACCTCCACTCTTCTCCGCTCTCTCCTTTGTGAAACAAAAACTTTAATCTTCAGAGAGAGGGACAATAAAAATTGTTCTTAGGGCACTGATGGAAACCCATTGCACCTGGCAGAGGGAACAAGAAACTACCCTCCAGCCCTAGAGAAGGGATAGGGATATATTCTTAATAAGAACTCTAGCTGGGGTGGAGCAGGAACATGAAAACCACGTCTGGGAGACCCAAGGACTCTTCTCTCCTTCACTTCCTGCCACAGGGCTAAAAAGCATCAAGTAAAGTTGACAATGGAGTACTTCTGGGTAAGATGTGAGAGACAGGCCCTCCTGTGGTCCAGCCCAAAAGGGAAGATTGATTGGTGAAGGTGGAGTAGAAATGGAGGATAAAACCTTGGGAAGTCAGCCTCCACTTTAAACACGAGATATCGATAGAGAAATTTGAAAACTGTGTTTCACTAAAGGCAAAAATAGCAACAGCAACTTCAAAACTGCCTAACTCCTGGCTAGACTAACGCAGACCGTCACACTGAAAACAGAGCAGGAGGAATGTTCTGCCTATTTACAAACATAAAACTACTTACTTGAATTTCTACTTTCTTACACAAAATGTTTGGCTTTCTACAAAATAAGTATGAAGAATATGAAAAGGCAACACACACACCCACACATACATGCACACACACACTCTGCAAGAAATAATAATGTAAAATCAACAGAGCCATCAGACTCAGATATAGCACAGATGTTGAAACTATCTGACAGGGAATTTGAAATTACTTTGATTAATATGTTACACACTCTAATGAAAAAAGCAGACAATATGCAAGATTAGATGGCTAGTTTCACCAGAGAGAAGAAAACCATGAGGAAAAATCAACTGGAAATGCTAGCAATGAGTAACTTAGCAATACAGATAAAGGTTGCCATTGATTGGCTCAGTAGTAGACTCAGCACAGTGGGGAATTCAGTGAACTTGAATATAGGGCAATAGAAATTGCCTAAAATGGACCACAAAGAGAAAAAAAGTGGGAAAAACAAAAAATAACATAGAACAAAGCATCCAATAGCTGTGTGATGATATCAAAAAATCAAACAACTGTCTAACTGGAATCCTAGAAGGAGAATCAGGACAGAATGGGATAGAAGAAACAAATAATGGAGAAGAATTTTCTGCAATTAATCATAGACATCAAAGCACAGATCCAGGAAGCTCAAAGAACACCAAACAGGATAGGTAATCCCCCCATGGAATGGGGAGGTAGGTGAACACACCTAGGCACATCACATTAAAAATGCTGAAAACAAAAGACCGTAAAAATATTTAAAGCAGTTGCATTACAATCAGAGAAACAAATGTATTATAGCTGATTTCTCATCAGAAAACATGAGAAATACTATCTTTCCATCATTCTCTACCCAGAAAATAATATGATTCAAAAAATAAGGTTTTTCTAAGGCCAACAAAAACAGAAAATGCATTGCAAGTGGACCTATTCTGCAAGAAATGTTAAAAGTTTATGGGCTTCCCTGGTGGCACAGTGGTTGGGAGTCCACCTGCTGATGCAGGGGACATGGGTTCTTGCCTCGGTCCGGGAAGATCCCACATGCCGCGGAGCGGCTGGGCCCATGAGCCATGGCCGCTGAGCCTGCACATCCGGAGCCTGTGCTCTGCGACGGGAGGGACCACAGCAGTGAGAGGCCTCTTTTTTTTGCGTACCGCAAAAAAAAAAAAAAGAAGTTTATGAGGCAGGAGGAATATGATAGCAAACTGAAATTAGAATCTTTATCAGAAAACAAAGAGAACTGGGAATGGAATAAACGAAAGTAAAATAACTTTTTAAATTGATCTAAAGGGCTTAAAAGATAACTGTCAAAAGGAAAAATAGCAGCAATGTATTGTGTGTTTATAGCAGGTGTAAAATAAAATGTATGACAGAAATAGCATACAATTCCTGGGGAAGAGGAATTGGAATACATATACAGGTTATAAGGCCCTTAACCTACTTGTGAAATAGTGTATAATATTGTTTGAAATAAGAGTCTGATTAACTAAATATATATATCTAAACCAAACATCAACTACAAAAATATGAAAAAATATATAAATAGTAGGATAACAGTAAAGATGAAATGGATTAACATGAAATGTTCAATTTTGCTTTCAAGAGAAAGCAAAAAAAGAGGAGAAAACTAACAGGTAACAGATAGAAGGAATAAAACACCATGTAAAGATGGTAGATGTTAATCCCCTAGGCTTTTGTCTTGTTGTTTTCTCTAGAATCACTATGATAAACCTTAACTCATATGTATAACTAGCATAATTTAGAAACAATCTAAATGCACCTGGAAACAAGGTGCATTTCTATAGCTTTCATGATTTTCTCTACACAAAGATAAATACCTGAAGTCATTCATTTATTCAACAAGTATTCATTGAACAAATGAATACTTGTGCCAAGGACTGTGCTTAGGACTATGGATACACTGTTGAAGAAACAGGTAGAGATCCAGTTCACTTTTTCCAGTACTTACTACCTTGTAGGTTCTTCATAGGTCAATAAAATCTCCCCAAGATGTATTCAGGCATTTTTAATTTTAAACAGGTGTAATAAAGAAATTACTCTCTTTAGAACATTTTTTAAAAATTTTTATGTACTTTTTGGCTGCGTTGGGTCTTCGTTGCTGTACGCGGGCTTTCTCTAGTTGCGGCGAGTGGGGGCTACTCTTCATTCCTGTGTGCGGGCTTCTCATTGTGGTGGCTTCTCTTGTTGCAGAGCATGGGCTCTAGGCACACTGGCTTCAGTAGTTGTGGCACACGGGCTTAGTTGCTCTGTGGCATGTGGGATCTTCCCAGACCAGGGCTCGAACCCATGTCCCCTGAATTGGCAGGCAGATTCTTAACCACTGCGCCACCAGGGAAGTCCCTAGAACATTTTATTGAAATGTTCGTTGCACTGCTAAGAATAAAATCTTTGAAAATGGTGTGTAATAAAAAATATATATCTATATATAAGGGACAGTATTGGTTACCTACATGACATTCACTGACTCCTTACATCTTACTAAAGAAGCTGATATTTTTCAGGTTTCCAGTCTTCCTCCATACAACCTGTATGACTCAAGGAAAACTGAGTCTATCTCTAGCCCCATATGTTAATACTCATCAATCTAAACTAATCATCTATTCATATTTCCACACCCAAACCAGTGACTGAAACTCAAACTTCATCCAACCAGTGCATGGCATTCCAGCAGTCATTATTTTTATTTCATGGGTTGATCCCTGACATGATGTAGCCTAAACACACTGGGAAAGATGCATTTTTTTTCCACAAATGGAAGAGTGACTTCTTCTCTATTCTACTACACAAAGACAGGGAGACAGACTATCCTGGAGGCTATTGGCAGTTATGTTTTGGCCACAAGAAAGACCAGCTTGAGAACAAAGTAATACATGTACAAGAATTGGCCTGAGAGAGTCATAGAGGGACTGAGTTGGAGTCATCATTTTAATTTTCCTTAAACTTGCCCTATCCTGAGTCTTCCAGTTATATGCAATCCACTTATTCACTCAATAAATATTAATTGAGCTCATACTATGTGTCAGACATTCTTCTAAAGGCATCCCCTGCTTTTTGAAAGTTCGCTTTATGCCACTTCATTTTTACGAAAGACCTACATTAGTAGCTGCCTGAGCTAATCCAAAGAAATCCGAAGACAATTTTTACTCTTACGAAAAAAGACAAAAAATGAAAAGAGTTCAGCATTTGTTTTGTCACAAGCCATTTATAGAGGCAGCACATGCCCTGAGCATCAAAAGTGGCACCGCCAAGCTCTTTCCCCAGAACTACACTCTCCATCTCAGCATCAAGCCCCATAGTTTTGAACTCCGTCTGTGAGCATCTGAGCTTTATCTCCATGTATCTTTTTCATCTGTTAGCAAGATGTGTCTTAAGGTAATTGCTTCTTTGCTGTACTCCTTTTGGGCTTACAAAAGTTGTTGTAGGAATGCTCTACTTTTGGAAAGCGGGGAAAACCTGTGTTAAGGATACAGCATGAACCAAAAAGGCAAAGGGCCCTGTCTTCAAAGAGTTTATGTGCATTGTAAGGGCAGAAAATAAATAAGAAAAGAAGTAAATATAAAATAGGTCAGATGTTGAGCAGTGCTTTCCTGTTAGTTTTGATTGATGCTCCTCATCACTTATTGTGGCTCTAACTTTCCATCTGAGGTCATTTTCCTTTAGCCTCTTTTCTCAGGAATCCTGTCCCCCAATTGCCAGCCCCTTCACTGCAGCCTTGAACTCTGATCTCTCCTCCTCTCTCCAGCTCCTTCTTTCTCTGCTGAGGTAGGTAGTAAAATGTCTCCAAGCAGAAATCTAGAGAGTTCACTATAATTCTCTTGTCTTTAGGATACATTCTGCCTGTTGCCCCATATCTAAAAACAGCTGCCTTATATATTTTTGGTTGGAGGGAAAGCCCAGTGCCAATCTCACACTCAGGTTAATGAGTCTTCCGTGGTTAATGAGATTTGGAAAGATGGACATTCCAGGTATGAGAAATAGTCTGTATGTCGTTTTGAAAGAATTAAATATATTTTTGATGCAATAGTTGAGTATGGTTAGAAAAGGAGAACAGTTTATTTCTAAGAATCATGAGAGAGTGCATATGTGACCAGAGGGGAAAGTAAGATCTACGTCATAAAGGGACTTGTAGCTGAATAAACATGTATTGCCGTATATCCCCTTTACCAACTTTTCCCTATTGTTTTTGCAGTGTACACAGCTTATTGAATTTTTTTTCTGCATATCCCCACTATAAGGTTGATGAGAGTAAAACCACAACTAACTTGTTCATTATTTTATTTCCAATTCCTATTTCATAGTAGACACTCAATAATATTTATTGAACTTATATATTTGTATGTTTCTGTGTATGTCAGATGTGTTTATCTGTACATATGGGATTGTTTTATACATTAAATTATTTTAAATTATTGCCGATTATCTCAGCCTAAAAGGTATTACCTATGATTAAATGAGCTATTTTGGGAAACATGTTTATTCTTCCAGGAAAATATTATGTTACTAAGAAAATTTATTTATTTCATTAAAAGTTTCAAATTTTGGCCATCACATTAAAACTACCTCAGGGCAAGAGTTCAAATGAATTATAATTAAGTAAAATAAATACAAGCATGAATGTCCAACACATGTTAAATCAATGAAATACTCATTTTGAAAAATAGCTGGTACTCTTGGTAGGCCAACAGCCTGGACAGGGTCACAAATAATTTAATGAAAAAAGTCCATTTGGTGACCACAAATGGTTATGGTATTACAAGAAAGAGGCTTCCTTTGACAAGTAACTTTCTTGATTTTTGTCTGCCATTGAAAGATTATTGCAATAATTTTGATTTAGTTCCTAAATCAAAAAACTTGGTTTTGTCATATGTTTTCTAATATAAGATGAATGTGTGAGAGATGTTTCAAAAAAGCCACCTGGAACAAAGCAATAGGGAAACCCAAAGCTTCAATGGAAAAAATAATAAATATTTTAATTTTCCCCATTTGCTTTTAGACATATTTCCTGGAGCCTTTAAACACCAAAATAAATAACCAAACTTCTGAGCTATCCCATCTGACTTGAATTTGAAAGTGTTGTACACATAGTTAAATTCTACTCAACTTCTCCAAAGTGATGCTAGGTTCCCTGTTTTGTTTTTTAAGTAAGAGTATTTGACATATTGAAATTTAGTCACCTCTCAATCAGCTACATGTGGAATAGCCCCCTTGTGGACTAGACACAGTGCTTTTTAAATTTCATAAATTTTATATTCCACAGAAATTTATAACATTTTATAGATTGTAAGCTCTTCATACAGATTTACTGAGTAAATGCTTCTCCCATCTTTTTTTGTTGGAATAGACATTTATTTTTATTTTAGCATGGCAAAGTTTATTCCAACAGAAAAAAAAAAAAGATGAGTGAAACATCTAAACTTCTAAAGTTTTATCCTGCAGAGTTGAAGTGAATTTGTCAAACTCACGTGGGCAAAATAATTTTATATAATAAGGTGAATAGATGATATTTTCCTAATTCCTAAAGGAATATTTTCACACTCTGCAGAGGTGGAAGATGGATGTCCAGGCTAAAATAATTTAGAAAGACATGTAAGAGTTAGAACTCATTGAATGCAAGTAAATTATAATAACCTGAGCTAAGTTAAGCAGATATTTTAAAGGGGATATAGATGAAGGGCTATCTGTAAGCAAAATGGGAATTTTATAATATAAAGATAAGAATTAACCCAAACTTTTCTAGAAAGACTTGAGGCAGGTACAAAATATATGTGTGTGTGTACCTGTATATATATGCAAGTTTCTGTATAAACACCATCAAGCCCTGGGAAGCTCTCTCTGCCTATTCTCTGTCTTCTCTTTCTACCTCTGTCTCTGTCTCTGTCTCTCTTTCTCTCTTTCAAATTTTCTTTTCATTCAGTATATGGTAAAGTACATCACACTACCATCTCAAGTTTTTATATCTCCTCTGGGCACGAGACCCATCCACACTGAAACTGGAAATCTCTTAGTCCTAGTTTATAATTTCTGACCAAAAGAACATGATTGGCTCAACTTGGGGCAGTTTTCCACCTTCATTTTAATTTCTAATAGAATTATTAATTTTGAAGTGCTGTCACTTATTTGTCTTTGATATAATGCTCTATAGGACTTAGTTCAAATGGCTAATTATTTTACTTACAATTGTAATGTAATGATGCACTCTATTACTTTGTGTCCTTTGCAAGATAACACAAAGAGAGAATCCTACACCATAGATAACTTAAAATCTTATGAAACTGGTAATGAGTTTATATCAGTAGACCCCTTAGAACACAGGACATTGAGGAAAAAAAGTTTGAATCATCCAATAGAGCTAAAACCTTTTACCATCCCAAACGTGGGCTGAAGACAAAGGTAACATAAAATTGGTAAGTGAAAGAAGGAAGTTGTAAATGTCAGCTCTAGCATAGTGATGAAAACAACCATGCATATTTTCTTCTTTTTACTCCTCTTTAAATTTCCCTGTCATTTTCAAAAGAAACATTAGTGAAACTTAAAATTGCATCTCAGTTTTTAGAACATAACCAGATAGGACTGTAATGGAACAAGAAGAGAAATTATTATGAATCCGTGAAGAATATGACAAATAAGGGAACTTCTTGCCTTCCATTTTTTGAAACAGATGAGAACATTTTCATTTAGACAAAAGGTAGTTGTGGCATATTAATAAGAAGCAAACCACCATTGCTATTGTATGGCATAATGACTAGTTTCACATAAAAGTGTGAAGTGGACACCTCAAAGCAGATACTTTCATGTAATGAGTGCATTGCTTGAAGAATGTAGAAGCAAAATCTCTTTCCATACTTTTGCTCTCATTTAGACAAACTCCTTTAGACAGTACTGCTTCCTCTACTTAGCAGTTAGTCACTTGGCTTTCTTCAATAACAAAACTGTGGTTTTGAGAGTCAAGGGGGGGCATCTCATGATGGTAACGAAACAAACCTCAGGCAAAGCAAATATATGAGAATCATGGTTCCAAAATATGGAGATTTTTGTTCTTTGATGAAACATCTGAGCCATTAGGTCAGCCCTGGGATAGCTTACTTCCAGACCTTTTACAGGGGATAATAAAACCCCCATTATTTAGCCCATTTGGGGTCAAATATTCTGATTTACATATTCTGACTTACCCAAGAAAAACCTTTCGACTCAAATTGGTTTCCACACTAAGGACATTTGCTCTCTTCTACTTTATTATCACCATATCAGTGAGACTTTCCCTGATGAACCAGTATAAATAGGAAACTACCCTAGCACTCTCCATAGCCGTTTTATTTATAACACGCAAAAACTGGGAAAAAGTAGTTTTTAAATCAAATATTTTTAACTATCCAAGTTTCCCCTGCCAAAATCGTTGATACTTCTTACTTACAAAGGAAGTGATCAGACATTAGAACAAGTGGACATCACAGGCTTTCTGATACAAAGCATCAAACAGATACAAATTGAGTTACAAAATAATTGACCTATATCTCTCAAAAATATCAAGGTCAAGCTAGAGAGTGAGAAAAAGGAGCCCAAGAGATGTGGCAACTAATTGTGACAAGTGATTGCAGAACAGATCTTGGACTGGGGAGGAAATAAATACAGCAAATTATTAGAACCATTGACAAAATTTGAATATGGGTAATGGATTAGATAGTAGTACTCTATAACTGTCTCAGTGTTTGATTTCCTGGTTTTGATCATAGCAGTGTTGTAATGAAAGAGAATGTCTCTGTTTTTAGGAAACACACAGAAAGATATTAATAAAAAGAGGCATGACTTCTCCAAGTTACTGCCCAATGATTCAGAATAAACTTTCTTGGAATTACAAAAAATGAAAGTTAGGAAAAAACACATCCACAAAGGAAAGCCTGAGCTCAAGTACCACTTGGCCAGCTCTCTTGATGTCAGTCTAATGTGGATGCCATCTCCCACAGCATCCTGTAGATACCACTACCTTAGAATCTTTCACATTGTATAATAAACAATAATTTGCCTCTTCTCCTAGGAGAGTCAATACGATTCAAGGATGAAAACTGTGTCATGTTTGATTTTGAATCTTAGATAATAGCACAGGGCATGTTATAATCAGGGACATAATAAAGGGTTACTGAGTAAGCATATAGAGGTGTATAAGACTAAAGACTAAAGAAATATGCACATGGAGAAGGAAAACTGGTTACCATTAAATGATCTGTAAATTTGTGATCTTATGCATTTAAAAAAATCATTCATCTGACTGCAATTTAAGGTGACACTTTGGTTAATTTTAGAAAACCCAATAGTCTAAGCTGAAACACATTTAATATTCAGATTTTTACAACCACTAATTTGCACACCAGTGATCCTTTGCAAGACTTGAAAACACAGTAAATGTGATGAAAACAAAAGAAAACAAAAAAAATGGTGTGTAAATCCTAGGAAAACATACCACTTAAATGCCATTGCTTCTGTATCAGTGCTTTACTTGGTAGGATGGGAGAAGAATCCCTTTAAATTTCTGTCTCCATGAAACTTCTTATCTCATACTATCTTTTTCTTTTTCCCTCTTGTCCAGCCATGGGCACATTTACATAATTTTCTTGTCCAGGTAACTAATTTCTGCCAGCTCTGTCCTTTAGAAGTATAGCACTGTGCTTAAATCTTAGTGTTATTTTTTTCCTTTTAATGTTTACTTTAGGTTTTATATTTTAGTTAGCTGACTACTAGAAGTAACATGTTAGAAGGAAATTCTTACTCTCTGTTCCTGATTTTCCCTTCTACATAGAGAAAGACTCTCTCTCCATCCCCTTGCTCACTTCACCCCAGATAGAGGCACTTGACTTGAGGAATAAAGTTGACATTTTCAGGACAGCTACACCCCTGTCTCCCGACAGGGAGAACACAGTCTCTCTACTCCACCAGTGGCTGCCTTTTCCCCACCTGTCCAGTCCAATCTGCTAGGCCCAAGTGGGTAATTCAACCTAAGTTCAGTGATTCATTCAGCAGGTCCAAGTGGCTGTCAATCTAATCAAGCCCCTCCCATCTGGCCTCTATCAATAAATAAGGTGATAAGTGGGTTTCATCTGCCACTGTTTTATTTTAGTTCTTTATTGTTTTTCAGAACTCTGATAGGCAAGAGGGGTGATGTTTCTTGGGTGGCACCCTGGAGCTCAGCACAGTATTATATGACTGATTGTGTATATTTTAACTCTAATAAAGTTCAGTAGCAGAACATCCTAAATGATGTTCTACAGCTACCCTAAGTACCATATTGTGGGCTCTTCGTTGAGAACAAACCTTCTTACAGAAAAGAAAGGTAAACAGAAGAATGTCAATGTGAAGGCCCTTCCTAGTACTGGTGTGAACCAAATCAATGCAGCTTCGACTTGAAACTAACTTAACATTGGCAGATATTACTCTTATTGAGATTTATATACTGAAAAATGTTCCTTTGTATCCAGATGCAAAAGATATAGAAACCCCAGATGAGAAGCTGTATTGCCAGGTATTCTTCAGGATTCCTAGAACTATCATATTCCCCATAGTTTTCATAGTATATTCCCAGAAAGTTTAATATAGGTCACATAAAAATATTGGGGCATTGAGAAATATCGGTTTGCACAATATTAATCAGACTTATCTTTTACAGTTCATTATGATATAAAATATATTGTGAATCTCTGAGAGGTGAATATGGTATACACTAGTCCTGTTCCTGTTCACCGTGGGAGTCCTCCTCCTAAGAGCTTTTCTCACTTGTAATTACCAGGACTGTAGAAAGAGGTTGGCTGAAGGGCTGCTTCCGGTAGGAACACATGGCAGATAAATAATATTTGCTGGAGTTCCTTCAAACTTGGGTGTGGGCCTTGGCTTTGCCTAGTCAGGAACACTATTTTATCAGATTTCCCAGGGATTGTCAGGCTCTGGAGGATTCAGTAATACTAAATCAGCTTACGGGAAACAGATTTTAAACCAGAATGCCAATTTATTCACTTCAACAGAACAACACACTGCACTATGTAACAGAATGTGACTGTCATACAGAGTAAAGTAAGTCTGAAAGAGAAAAACAAATATCGTATATTAATGCATATATGTGGAATCTAGAAAAATTGTACAGATGAACTGGTTTGCAAGGCAGAAATAGAGACACAGATGTAGAGAACAAATATGTGGACACCAAGGGGGGAAGCGGGGGGAAGGGCGGTGGTGGTGGTGGGATGAACTGGGTGATTGGGATTGACATATATACACTAATAAGTATAAAATAGATAGCTAATAAGAACCTGCTGTATAAAAAATAAAAATAAAATAGAATACTTGCATCAGCTGGCAAGTACATGCTCCTTCCCAGTAAAAAGGTCTTCTTGGGAAATCAAAATAAGAGCAGATGATTTTTGTGGTGAGTCAAGAAGCGAAACAAAGGGAATTGGCTGATATTGGGGAATAGTACATTCAGTTAGTGGCAGACTGATGAATCCTTCTGCCTTTTATGTTTATATCTGTCAAGAAGTTAAGAACAATATCACCAAACCAGCTACCTTCCTTCTGAGTCATGGCTGAGTAACCACTGACAAATTTTAGTATTTGTTTAAAAAAAAAAAACCCACAACAAAACTATATTCCTGATCAGTTAACACAATATTCTGTTATAACATTTCTTTATGATGGATATTTCACACAATTAATTACTTTCTATCTTATCTTTCATTACTTACATTTTAGATTAATGTGTCTCCATTGGGTTTTGGGAAAGTTCCATAGGCTCCTTGTTCAATTTTAGGAGACCTATTTATCTAATCATCAAGACATGTAAAATAGTCTCTTAGGGAGGGTTACTTCTACAAATGGCTAACCTCATTTGTCTTGTGTTGAATGATGTCAGCTTCAATTCATGAGGTGACATTTAATGACCATATTCATATATTTTTAGGGTAATTTCTATTTAAAGAGCATAACATCAATGTACTGGCTACATAGCTAAACACTCTGTTGCTGCTTGGTATGGAGATTTTACATACACACACACACACACACACATTTTTTACTCTTAAAAAAAAAAAGCACACCTGAGGGGAACGTAACTGCAAACACTGGCCTGATTCTAAAATGATTGTATTTAATGATTCAGTATAGGACATGTTTTTTTCTTTTTTTAGGACATGTTTATAAGGTCTCTCTACCTTAAGCTGCCCAGCCTTTGCAGTTGGCTTGGGGATATAAAGACAAATAGAAGTTAGACTGCAATTCCAAGCATACTTTGACTGCATTAAATATGGATAAGAACACCCTCTCAGGTTGAGCAAACAATCATCTATCTACTGCTCATTCATTTCAGAGAGCACCAGAAATGAATTGGTTTCCCTTGAAAAATTCACACTCAATGCTGGTTGATTCTTCATATCTTACCATTAAAGTCTTATCATTTTACAACAACTTACTTTGTAGTGAATACAAAACCCCCTCAAAGAATTCACCCTTCTGTCAGCCTTGTGAAAGCTGAAAAAAAGAGAATAGGTGAAGACCCTAACTCAGTAGGACACTGGCTGAACAAGCATCACACTGAAAGTTACCAGACTTAAGAGTCTACCCTGATCGTAGTTCTGTGCTATGTCTCTTTGGATGAGTCATTTATCCTGTGTGGATCTCATTTTCCTTATCTTATTAGGATGGTTATGAAATCAGATGGCTATGGGTGTTAGGCAGATAAACTAATGATTGAATCAGGCTGAGGTTAAGAGACTAGACAGTTGTGGGAGACTGTGACATTAAAGAAGCAGAGATAAAACTAGATGCCTTACAAATTTATAGCTAGTTGACAGTTGCAGCTGTTCATTTGCGATCATATTGAGCAACATTTTCTAAACTCTCAAGAGTAGATTGGTATGCTAAATATAATTTTCAAAGAGAATGATGAGTAATAATCTATATGCTTTAATACTTTGTCTAATATCACAAGGTAAAATTGTGATAGAGATGGGAAAGGATTGGAGAATAATAAAACATACAAATTTAGATCTCAGGATGTTTCAGAAATCAGAAAGTAATTTGCCTTATTTCATAGAAAGGTAAACAAAGGCCTAGAGTAAGTATATGGCTAATTTAGGTCTCAGGTTGTTAATAGCCAAGCAAAGACCAATACCCCAGACTCCCGTTGGGTCTCCTTTTCCAACATTCTGCTCTTTTCTGTAACACAGAAATGTTGAGAATTGTAGGGAATCTTAATGACAGTCTAGTTAAACCCCTTCATTTTATTAGATGAGAAAACCTACACTCAAGGGGTTGGAGTTATCAACCACACACTCGGCAACGGAGGTCCAGCTACAACCCACATCTCCTAACAAGCAACGGGTATTCATTTTTCCACACATTCAGTGCATTTTATTTTGTGTAACAATTGATGCAGAAGAAAGCAATAGCCATGAAGTCTAAACTGCCTTCACAACTACAATTTTAAATATTGTGCAAATAGTGATATAAGTGACTAAGAAATGATCTTTAGAAGAGAGCGTGCTGTACTATTACACAATTTCATCTCATAATAAACATGTCTATTTCTCTATTTCAGTATAGGAACATATTATACCAGGCACATACTCTGCTTATTTCTTTTGGTTGAATATTCAACAAAATTCTCCTAAGTGTACTGGTCTTTGGAAACAACACTAATCTGGTATCATATGTAAATCATTGTTAAGCCAGGCTTCTTCCACTGGTGACTTTACTCTTGACAAATGCACAGTCTGATCATTGTAAATGGTGCTAAAATTGTTTCATGAAATCTTGAATGGAAGCATGGAAGTCAGAATAGGAGACAATAAGTTTTTGTCATCGTGAAAGGCTTCTCTTATCATGGAGAGAACTATCAATATTCGCAATTTTTGTCACAGGATCATTTACCTTTGAGAGGCTACCCATATTTTTTTTCACAAAGACGGAATCAATGAGAATATAATAGAAAAGGACAGTACAGTGTGTGCTACCAGTAAGGACTTTATAAAGGTAACACGGAGTCCTGAAAGTCATCCACCTGTCACCATAAACCAGCTGCCCACCCAAACTCCTGTAGCATTCAATACGTTCACTTTACCCTAAATTCCTTAGAGCCTATCTCAAAATGTAACATTTGCCTTTACTTGTGTATTTTCAGCCTTGATACAGGGGTTAAATTGTTAATGCTTTACTTTCACTTCCTCAAATTTTTTTAAATCAAACTTTGCTTTTTCTCTCCCTGGGGCACAACAAATGGACAGCTTTCCTCTCTTGTACTCCTCCTTCCATTACCATCACAGCAGAATGCATCTGAGACTGTAATAATTCAGTGATGAAATACAAAATGTCGCAATGCCATCTCTCTTAAAGTGAACTGAGATTTTGTTATGCCATTTAGGTGCACTAATAGCAACTCAAGTCCCATGGAGTATCCTAATGTGAATTTAATGAGCTGATAGCATATAAATGACAGTACTGTGAGGGTGAAGGTGACATAACCTTTTTCTTTCTATTTGATGTTTGCCTTTGAAAAACTACAGATCTGTTCAAAACCTACTGCATTATTACTAAGTGGCACATCACTCACCAAAGGAGCTACTATTGTTTTAGCATTTAAGAATATTTTTCTCTTTTACTGGAACAAGTAGCAAGAGCAATTTTTTTATCATTAGGATAAAAAAAATCTGAATAGTCTTTCTCTGAACAAACACAAATTATGTAGCGCTCTGGTGTCTATTTTGCCATAGGCCAATGGTCTCCAGTGACAAATATTTACTTATGGGCCCCATATCCTTTGAATGTCACAGACAGTGATATAACATCACCGAACTGGATGTTAAAGACAGCAAAACTATCCATCTTTATATGAGGTATTATTTGAGGATGCAAGTTAGATGCTTTATAAAGATGGTATATATAGAAGCTTTGTCAATTACAATGGATTCCATGGTTTAGTTTAGTCTTTCAGGCTGCTCCATTGTTCGTGAAAACAGTAATCAAATTAACTTGGAAGAGCATGGTTTACCCCTGGCATATGTGGAAATGGAATAAGGGGAAAGGGTGGACAAATTTTAAAAAGAGGAAAAATTATTCAATATCTTTAATGGTGAACGGTAATAATGAACATAGAAATACTTTCAAAAAGTTTATGACACTTCCAATGCATTTTTCCTGGGATTTATGCTCTAGAATTAAGAGGTATATACCAGAGCATTCTGGAGGTCTGGGGGATGGAATGCAGGGTCAAGAATTGACTGAGTAAGAATGAGAGGCTTATGTGGTCACATGCCACTAGCCTGAAAACCTTTTACATCCCTCCCATTTAAAAGAGGGAATGTATACCTCAAACACTTTTTAAGACTCTTTGAACTTTTCATTGAACCTCCTTAATTTAAAAATGAAGAAACTGGGACCAGAGGGATTACATGATTTTCTGAAGTCTCAAGGCTGGTTTAAATAACAGAGCTGAGCAAGATTAGAACACTCATCCTCTGATTCCAAGTCTGTAGCCACTTCACTTTCATGGCTACAGCAAGCCATGATAAAGACATGAAATTGATGTGATCTTTAAAATTCATCAACCTTCATGTAGATCTAAATAACTAGCATGGACTCTGATTGGAATTGAAGCTGTCACGCCTAACATTTAAGTTAAACAAAATAAGTTAAACAAAATCTGTCACAACGCAAGTCAATTAGTTTTCCAAACAAAACTCTACCTTGGGTTACATTCTATGAATATAAAAATTAAGCAGCTTAAGAGTTTCAAAAGTTTGGATTTTGGCAAAGTTCAAAAATCTTCTGGTTGCCAGGGGACAAAGCAAAACATATCACATATGCTTAACAACCAACATGTACATATTTTTGTCTTTCCTAGGTTTCTAGGGCTGGTCAGGCATAATGATGCATTACCGCTGAAGGAGCTTCCAGCAGGGACAAATGTTTATCTGTTTCCAAAAGCATTTTCTTAATCCATAACAAAAACAGCCCAGTATTTCTCATTGTTTAATGACTGAGTAAAGGTTAATGCTACCCAACGGAGATTGTATTCCGTTTTATATTTTTATTGTCTCAGCGACTTTAAGTGAAAATCACTAGTTATGTTGTGGTTGAAAAATATTAAATATATGAAGGTACTTTCCCCTTATGGACTATAAAAGCATTATAGTATTTGGCATACTTATTGTCATTAAAATATCAAGTTATTTTTGTAAGTTTTTGGAATTAAAGTCTGAGTATTGTATTGCATTTTACATGTATTTACATATATTTTTGAGGTTTATAAAATCACTTTGAGGCAAAAGACCAGTCCAAACATCTTTTATTTTATTTAATGTCTGGCTGAAAAAAAGGTAGAATGATGTGTTACAGACAAATTCCAAAAAGAATATTAATTGCACAATGAATCTATACCCTCTTGAAGAACAGTAATAACCTCTGCCCACTTAAAAGTCAACAACTGATTTATCAGCTACTGCTGGCAATGCAGTTTTAGGGAGAGTAGAGTAAGAATACTATTTGATTTTTTAAAAGCACCTGTATGTTTTAAGTTCTATTTTGTCTTAATATTGGAGTAAAATGTAACTAAAATATAGTGAGTCAAAACAGAGAGTAACCATTATGAAAGATTTGAGAAAGGATATCACTGGCCTTTTCTTGGATTTTTTTTTTTAGAATTATTTAAATCAGTTTTCTGTGTACATGAGATTTTATCATAGGATAAAGCACATTTGTAAGTTCACTCCACACTCAGTAGGAGAAATTATCTTAAATAATTTTATAAGAAGAGAGCTTAACTATACCTTACTGATTTTAAAAGAAATTATTAAATGTTAAAAGTCATAAACAATAAGCATTCTGTTGATTCTTTAATAGTATCGTTGGGTATCTTGCCACAGATTAATGACCTAAAATGTATGGATTAAACTACTAATATTTCATCAAATGCACATATAAAGTGTTAGTTTTTAAATAGATTTCTCTTATAATTTGTACCAATTTGAATGTTTACAACACTTTGTCAGATAGATGTTATGTAAATTCTTTGAACAAATGCATATATTGTTTTCAGACTAAAACAAATAATAATACAAATAATACAAATGTGTGCAAAATTCCAGCAACAGAGAAATGTATTCTTTTTTTTTTTTTTTTTTTTTGCTGTACACGGGCCTCTCACTGCTGTGGCCTCTCCCGCTGTGGAGCACAGGCTCTGGACACGCAGGCTCAGCGGCCATGGCTCATGGGCCCAGCCGCTTCGCGGCGTGTGGGATCCTCCCGCACCGGGGCACGAACCTGTGTCTCCTGCATCGGCAGGCGGACTCCCAACCATTGCGCCACCAGGGAAGCCCTGAGAAATGTATTCTATCAATAGATAGTGAATGTGTTCAATAATTCTACCTCATAAAAAGATTCCTTTTCAAGGTTTATACATATTCCTTTCATTTTTATTTGTATATGTACATTAATAATTTCCTGATTTTTATATAAAATGAAATTATACTATTCATATTGTTCTTCAACATGCTTTCTTCACATATAAACATATTCAGGTTACCTAGGTTCTTTTTTTTTAATAGATCTTTATTGGAGTATAATTGCTTCACAATACTGTGTTAGTTTCTGTTGTGCAACAAAGCAGATCAGCCATATGCATACACATGTCCTCATATCCCCTCCCTCTTGAGCCTTCCCCCCATCCTCCCTATCCCACCCCTCTAGGTCATTGCAAAGCACAGAGCTGATCTCCCTGTGCTATGCTGCTGCTTCCCATTAGCTGACTATTTTACATTCGGTAGTGAATATATGTTGATGCTACTCTCACTTCGCTCCAAACTTACGATATTCATATATTCACATGTCATATCCATGCATCGCATGAATATATGATGAATTACTTTAATCCTTTCCATTGATGGACACTTTGGTTCTTCAAAAATTTGTACTATTATACATAATACTGCAATACGTTTTTATATATATGCTTGTATTGTGAGTACATTTTTATAAATAAGTTCCCAGAAATAGAAAGGCTGAGTCAAAGGACCCATAGAGATTCAATTTTAGGATTTATTGTTGCTATAAAGGTGATCACAACCACATTAGCTCTAGATATTTTCAAACTTTACAATATTTTTCATTTGATAGTTGAAAAGAAGCTTTTTTAAAAAGTCATTTTATTTGAACAGAAATGGGTTGCCTTTTCAGATGTGTATTTCCTATTAGTAATATCTTTCAGTGAATTGCCTACTGATATTTTGTCAGTTTTAAAATCTTTATTCTTATTGAGTTGTAGAAACACTTTATATGTAACATTATATGACTTTATCAATTATATGCAGCAAATAGCTTAACCCAGTAGGACAGTTGCATTGCAATTGTTCTTATGGGTTAGACTTCAAAAATTGAGTCAAATGTATTCATCTTTTCCCTTAACATACTTAGACTTTATTTATCATCTTAGATACATCCTAATGATTTCTAAGCAATGATGGTTTCAGCAAAAATTCAAATGAGGACTATGATAGTTTAGGACCAAAATTTCAAGTGGCCAATATGACTTTATGGTATACCTAACTTTTCTTTATATTTTGATAAGGTGGACCTCTGCTAATGTTGTTCTTCTCTAACCTAAGGTATTACAAAAAATAAAATAAACTTGTTTCTGAGAACCTGGTGGCAATTCACTCAGTGAGCCCTGCTAGGATTATTGATCACAGAGAAGACTTCTGTGAGGAACGAAGGCAGCCACTTGTATTTGTAACCATATGTGTATTCCGGGCATTGTTCATTTGTTGGGTCTGTTGTTAAGTGGAAATCTTAGTTATAATTTTATCATTTGGCCTGTGGATGATCTTCTGTTACCTGACATAGCTCAGGAGACTATAGACTTAATTCCTAGAAATATCTGGGATGGTCAGTTAGAAGAATCTGCTGTCATTGCACATCTCATAGAATCCCAGTGAATTTTCAAAGCAGCTCGGGACTCTGAAGAAGACAGAGAAGGAAACAAACTAATTCTTGATTCAAAAGGAGCCAGATTTTAGTTTAAGTTCAGAACTTGAGTTTGGAGCAGGATGCAAAATCCTAAAGAGCAAACTGTTTCTCTCTTTTAGGCTGGAAACAGAATGTTAAGAAGTGCAATAGAGATACTGTCACATCCTAACACAGATTAACAGTGTTATATCTCTCTTTCATGTATTCAAAAATGTGCATTAAGTATCTACACTATTCACGGTATTGTGCCAGGCATTGTATAAGATGAAAAACAGGATGAGATGAATAAGGATGATGATGATTATTATTATTATTATTTCAAGGAACTTTATAAATAAACACACAGGCAAAAATAAAACCAGAAGCATGAGGTAATATTAAGAGAATACAGATAAAATATTATGAGAGTATTTAGGAAGATTGCTTCTGCCTGTAAACTTCAACCAAACTGATATATGGAAAAGGTGACAATTTCACTGAGTTTTGAAAAAATAAGAGACATTTAGACATGGAAATATATAAGAGACAATATCCCAAAGAGAGAAAATGGTTTGCGTTTTAAAAAATGGTGCCTTCTCAGAGCTAAACTCCTTCTTTGCCTTTGGACCAAAGAGCATCAATAGTTAAAAGTTCTTTGCCTCAGAGTAAGTCAGATGTTCTAACATCATGGGATTTCCTGCTCTGTGGAGAACATATATATATCTATATATCTATATATATAGATATATACACTATTGTATATATATATATATATATACATATATATGTATATACTATATACTATTGTACTAATAATGCTAATAATATACTAATGTATATATATTCTTTCAAATCTTAGCCACCGTGACAAGCAAAGATTATTTAAGTAAATTTCTCAAATGAGACCTAGAGATAAACCAGTTGACTTGTGTCTGCAAAACCAGTAAATAGTTTGAAAATTTTTCTGTGTTAATGGATATTCTTATTATATAAATAAGAGGTTTGATAAAAGGAAGGCTAAAAGACTTGAATTTTTTATATACTCTTTTATCATACATGTATTTTATTTTAGAGACTTTATAATTTTTTTCAGATGTAAATATTTAGAGAAGTGTTGGATTCGGATATGAGAAAGGAGAGAATTCAAGGTCTTTAATTTTCTGCTTGTAGCCCTAAATGAAAGCATGGCTGAAAATCAGCATTATTTTGATTCTGGGTCCTAATATGTCTGAGGTAGCAGAATCCTCACCAAGATAGTCTAAAACGTAGTAAAAAATCAAATATTTCAGCATATGTACCAAAAAGTACTGCGTAGGAAGAATTGTCATATTTATCCAGTAGCTGCAAGCAATGGCCCTTCCAAGGACTGTGACCTAGAGTATAAAGATAGTATATGCAGCTGACACTTCTGAACCAACAAGTTATGTGCAACATCAGTTTTTTTTTTGTGTGTGTGTGTGTGTGTGTGTGTTACGTGGGCCTCTCACTGTTTTGGCCTCTCCCATTGCGGAGCACAGGCTCCGGACGCGCAGGCTCAGCGGCCATGGCTCACGGGCCCAGCCACTCCGCGGCATGTGGGATCTTCCCGGACCGGGGCACGAACCCGTGTCCCCTGCATCAGCAGGCAGACTCTCAACCACTGCGCCACCAGGGAAGCCCAACAACATCAGTTTAATGTTCACAAAGTGTACAGTTTGTCTCTGGGAAAATGTGCAGATCAGAAGATGTGAATCTCTTATCGGGGTAAGTCTCACAGGTGTAACGTGGGTCAAAGTGACAGCAATGGAAGAGTGTGTTTCTTCTTTGCCTCTAATCCAGGCCTGTCATTCCATACGGTCCAATATCTCTGACCATCATTTAGGTGCTAGGAATAAGTAAATATTGGCATCCTGTTAAAATGATTTCTTCAGAGGAAACTTTTTTTTTTCAGCAGAATAAGTGGGGGACAGCTTTGAGAAGCTCACTTCTCTGTTCTAGAGTATATGTGTGTGAAGGTGGGAATGTGGCTTAGATGACCTTTCAATTAGTCTTTTAGCCTGATTCTTCTGATTTTCAAATATATAGAGATCATTATCCTACAAAAGCTATATGGAAAGAAATCATGACTTAGAATCAGAATATGCCAGATTTCATTGGCTTTAACATGAATTAAAACCCATTTTACCTTAAAAGGAGAAAGACTAAGAGGAATGCAAATGGCTTGGACCAAAAAAAACAAAAAAACGCATCTCGTGCAGTTTGTTCAAGAGAGAGACAGACTGAGAAACCCTCAAGGAAACAAAGCTTGAGCCATAGAAGCAAACGGTCACTCCTGCAAAGCCCAGTAAATTCAAGCTTTGTGTATACAAGTGGATTGAGTAGGTTTGGAAACCACACCTCCGTCAGTTTATACTGATGGATCTGGTCCTGCTGTTACCAGTCAGATTTTAAGCTTTGATTTATGCAGCTTTTGGTGTTTGAGGTTTTGTTTGGTTTGGGGATTCAGCCTTTTTTTCTCTTTCTTTCCTTTTTTTTTTTTTTATTGCAGCAACAACATTTTGTCCAAAAACACACCCCAGAATCTTTAATTATATGTACATACCATGTCATTTCATAGAACATACATATTTAATGTAATCTGAATGCTCTAAATCAATGTTGAGCAGACCTTCTGCAACTGAAATAATATGGAAATTTGTGTAACCTGCAATTATAAAAAGCACAGTTACAGGAAAGAAACGTTTTCCAGTCTCTTCTGGGAACCCTACATAACTTGTTTATTCCCCCTACCTTTGATTTACAACAAATGAAATGAATTGTCATCAAACTCCCCAAAATGCAATTATCTCCATAGGTCACAGATCTAAAATTATGTCAAAGAAGTTCAAGTTAGAAGGGACTAAGCCCTTCAGTGTCATCCAAGCCCTGTAGTGGACAGATGAAAAAAATTAATGTCAGAGAGTTTGGTTAAGCAATTTGCTCAAGATAGCACAACTTGTTAACTCCAGCACTGTGTTTACTTATCCTAGCCCTTGGTTCCTAATCTGGATTTCTTTTCTCTACAAAGTATATGATGCAGAAGGGCCTCGAAGTCCTAGATCTAATACTTTCCTTACCTTGGAGTTGAGAAATTTGGACATCAAGGAGCTTAGAATATTAATAATCTGGCTTTCTGTGGGACAGAATTGCTTCTATTGATCCCATGTTATGTTTTACCAGACCTCCTCACAACAGTCATCCATCCTAAACACTAAACAAAACAAACAAACAAACAGAAGAAGAGTGGAAATGGAGGGAGACAGAGAGAACAATTTAGTTTTCCAATAATTCAGGTACAAAAGATCACATTGGAAAGAGTCTCTCTCCCTGTGACATTATGAAATTGGGGCTTTGGTTGATCCAGAATCAAGGACTGAATTAATGATTATTACTATTAAAAACTTTTTTTTAATTTATTTTAAATTTTATAATACTAAATCACCTAAATAGAGAGGCGAGAGCGAGAGCGAGAGCGAGAGCGACCAGAAATTCATCTACATGTGGAACAACTACAGAACACATACTGAACGCTGGCAGAAGACCTCAGACCCCCCAAAAGGCAAGAAATCCCCCATGTACCTGGGTAGGGCAAAAGAAAAAAGAATAAACAGAGACAAAAGGATAGGGACGGGACCTACACAAGTGGGAGGGAGCCGTGAAGGAGGAAAGGTTTCCACATACTAGGAACCCCCTTCACGGGCGGAGACTGCGGGTGGCGGAGGGGGAAAGCTTCGGAGTAGTGGAGGAGAGAGCAGCAGCAGGGGTGCGGAGGGAAAACCGGAGATGCCTGCACGGAGGATCGGTGCCGACCGGCACTTACCGGCCCGAGAGGCTTTTCTGCTCGGCAGCCGGGGCGGGCGGGGCTGGGAGCTGAGGCTCGGGCTTCGGTCGGAGCTCGGGGAGAGGACTGGGGTTGGCGGCGTGAACACAGCCTGAGGGGGTTGGTGCGCCGCAGCTGGCCAGGAGGGAGTCTGGGAGGGGGTCTGGACCTGCCGAGGAGGCAGGAGACTTTTTCTTCCCTCTTTGGTTCCTGGTGCGCAAGGAGAGGGGATTGGGAGCGCTGCTTGGGGGAGCTCCGGAGACGGGTGTGGGCCACGGCTGGAGGCGCGGACCCCAGAGACGGGCGTGGGATGCTTTGGTGGCTGCTGCTGCCACCCCCAAGAACGCAGGTCTTGCGTGTGTGAGCGCAGGTCACTGTCCACGCCCCCTTTCCGGGGAGCCTGTGCAGCCTGCCACTGCTGGGGTCACGGGATCCAGGGGCGGCTTTCCCGGGAGAGCCCACGGCGTGCCTCGGGCTGGTGCAGCGTCACGCCGGCCTCTGCCGCTGCAGGCTCGCCCCACACTCCCTGCCCCTCCCTCCCCTCCGGCCTGGGTGGGCCGGAGTCCCCGAATCAGCTGCTCCTTTGACCCCATCCTGGGTCAAAGCGAGGGTCTGGGCGAGGAGTGGGCACCTCCGGTGATCTGCCTGCAGAGGTGGGGCCAAATCCAGGGCTGAGACCTGGGAGCTGTGAAAATAAAGAAGAGAAAGGGAAATATCTCCCAGCAGTCTCAAGCAGCGGATTAAAGCTCCACAATCAACTTGATGTACCCTGCATCTGTGGAATACATGAATAGACAACGAATCATCCCAAATTGAGGAGCCCTGTAGATGAAAGGCTTTTGGTGCTGCAGCCAGGAGTCAGTGCTGTGCCTCTGAGGTGGGAGAGCCAACTTCAGGACACTGGTCCACAAGAGACCTCCCAGCTCCACATAATATCAAACGGTGAAAATCTCCCAGAGATCTCCATCTCAACACCAGCAGCCAGCTTCCCTCAATGACCAGCAAGCTACAGTGCTGGACACCCTATGCCAAACAACCAGCAAGATGGGAACACAACCCCACCGATTAGCAGAGAGGTTGCCTAAAATCATAATAAGGCCACAGACACCCTAAAACACACCACCAAGCATGGACCTGTCCACCAGAAAGACAAGATCGAGCCTCATCCACCAGAACACAGGCACTAGTCCCCTCCACCAGGAAGCCTACACAACCCACTGAACCAACCTTAGCTACTGGGGACAGACACCAAAAACAACGGGAACTATGAACCTGCAGCCTGCAAAAAGGAGACTCCAAACACAGTAAGATAAGCAAAATGAGAAGACAGAAAAACACACAGCAGGTGAAGGAGCAAGATGAAAACCCACCAGACCTAACAAATGAAGAGGAAATAGGCAGTCTACCTGAAAAAGAATTCAGAATAATGATAGTAAAGATGATCCAAAATCTTGGAAATAGAATAGACAAAATGCAAGAAACAGTTAACAAGGACCTAGAAGAACTAAAGATGAATCGAGCAACGATGAGCAACACAATAAATGAAATTAAAAATACTCTAGATGGGATCAATAGCAGAATAACTAAGGCAGAAGAATGGATAAGTGACGTGGAAGATAAAATAGTGGAAATAACTGCTGCAGAGCAGAATAAAGAAAAAAGAATGAAAAGAACTGAGGACAGTCTCAGAGACCTCTGGGACAACATTACGCACCAACATACGAATTATAGGGGTTCCAGAAGAAGAAGAGAAAAAGAAAGGGACTGAGAAAATATTTGAAGAGATTATAGTTGAAAACTTCCCTAATATGGGAAAGGAAATAGTTAATCAAGTCCAGGAGGCACAGAGAGTCCCATACAGAATAAATCCAAGGAGAAATACGCAAAGACACATATTAATCAAACTGTCAAAAATTAAACACAAAGAAAACATATTAAAAGCAGCAAGGGAAAAACAACAAATAACGCACAAGGGAATCCTCATAAGGTTAACAGCTGATCTTTCAGCAGAAACTCTACAAGCCAGAGGGGACTGGCAGGACATATTTAAAGTGATGAAGGAGAAAAACCTGCAACCAAGAGTACTCTACCCAGCAAGGATCTCATTCAGATTTGGTGGAGAAATTAAAAACTTTACAGACAAGCAAAAGCTGAGAGAGTTCAGCACCACCAAACCAGCTATACAACAAATGCTAAAGGAACTTCTCTAGGCAAGAAACACAACAGAAGGAAAAGACCTACAACAACGAACCCAAAACAATTAAGAAAATGGGAATAGGAACATACATATCGATAATTACCTTAAATGTAAATGGACTAAGTGCTCCCACCAAAAGACACAGATTGGCTGAATGGATACAAAAACAAGACCCATATATATGCTGTCTACAAGAGACCCACTTCAGACCTAGAGACACATACAGACTGAAAGTAAGGGAATGGAAAAAGATATTCCATGCAAATGGAAATCAAAAGAAAGCTAGAGTAGCAATTCTCATATCAGACAAAATAGACTTTAAAATAAAGACTATTAGAAGAGACAAGGAAGGACACTGCATAATGATCAAGGGATCGATCCAAGAAGAAGATATAACAATTGTAAATATTTATGCACCCAACATAGGAGCACCTCAATACATAAGGCAAATACTAACAGCCATAAAAGGGGAAATCAACATTAACACATTCATAGTAGGGGACTTCAACACCCCACTTTCAGCAATGGACAGATCATCCAAAATGAAAATAAATAAGGAAACACAAGCTTTAAATGATACATTAAACAAGATGGACTTAATTGATATTTATAGGACATTCCATCCAAAAACAACAGAATACACATTTTTCTCAAGTGCTCATGGAACATTCTCCAGGATAGATCACATCTTGGGTCACAAATCAAGCCTTGGTAAATTTAAGAAAATTGAAATTGTATCAGGTATCTTTTCCGACCACAACACTATGAGACTAGATATCAATTACAGGAAAAGATCTGTAAAAAATACGAACACATGGAGGCTAAACAATACACTACTTAATAATGAAGTGATCACTGAAGAAATCAGAGAGGAAATTTAAAAATGCCTAGAAACAAATGACAATGGAGACACGACGACCCAAAACCTATGAGATGCAGCAAAAGCATTCTAAGAGGGAAGTTTATAGCAATACAATCCCACCTTAAGAAACAGGAAACATCTCGAGTAAACAACCTGACCTTGCACCTAAAGCAATTAGAGAAAGAAGAACAAAAAAACCCCAAAGTTAGAAGAAGGAAAGAAACCATAAAAATCAGATCAGAAATAAATGAAAAAGAAATGAAGGAAACGATAGCAAAGATCAATAAAAGTAAAAGCTGGTTCTTTGAGAAGCTAAACAAAATTGATAAACCATTAGCCAGACTGATCAAGAAAAAAAGGGAGAAGACTCAAATCAATAGAATTAGAAATGAAAAAGGAGAAGTAACAACTGACACTGCAGAAATACAAAAGATCATGAGAGATTACTACAAGCAACTCTATGCCAATAAAATGGACAACCTTGTTAGAAATGCACAACCTGCCAAGACAGAATCAGGAAGAAATAGAAAATATGAACAGACCAGTCACAAGCACTGAAATTGAAACTGTGATTAAAAATCTTCCAACAAACAAAAGCTCAGGACCGGATGGCTTCACAGGCGAATTCTATCAAACATTTAGAGAAGAGCTAACACCTATCCTTCTCAAACTCTTCCAAAATATAGCAGAGGGAGGAACACTCCCAAACTCACTCTACGAGGCCACCGTCGCCTTGATACCAAAACCAGACAAGGATGTCACAAAGAAAGAAAACTACAGGCCAATATCACTGATGAACATAGATGCAAAAGTCCTCAACAAAATACTAGCAAACAGAATCCAACAGTACATTAGAAGGATCATACACCATGATCAAGTGGGGTTTATTCCAGGAATGCAAGGATTCATCAATATACGCAAATCAATCAACGTGATACACCATATTAACAAATTGAAGGAGAAAAACCATATGATCATCTCAATAGATGCAGAGAAAGCTTTCGACAAAATTCAACACCCATTTATGATAAAAACCCTGCAGAAAGTAGGCACAGAGGGAACTTTCTTCAACATAATAAAGGCCATATATGACAAATCCACAGCCAACATCATCCTCAATGGTGAAAAACTGAAACCATTTCCACTAAGATCAGGAACAAGACAAGGCTGCCCACTCTCACCACTCTTATTCAACCTAGTTTTGGAAGTTTTAGCCACAGCCATCAGAGAAGAAAAGGAAATAAAAGGAATCCAAATCAGAAAAGAAGAAGTAAATCTAGTCACTGTTTGCAGATGGCATGACACTATACATAGAGAATCCTAGAGATGCTACCAGAAAACTACGAGAGCTAATTAATGAATTTGGTAAAGTAGCAGGATACAAAATTAATGCACAGAAATCTCTGGCATTCCTGTACACTAATGATGAAAAATCTGAAAGTGAAATCAAGAAAACACTCCCATTTATCATTGCAACAAAAAGAATAAAATATTTAGGAATAAACCTAACTAAGGAGACAAAAGACCTGTATACAGAAAATTATAAGTCAATGATGAAAGAAATTAAAGATGATACAAATAGATGGAGAGATATACCGTGTTCCTGGATTGGAAGAATCAATATTGTGAAAATGACTCTACTACCCAAAGCAATCTACAGATTCAATGCAATCCCTATCAAACTACCATTGGTACTTTTCACAGAACTAGAACAAAAAATTTCACAGTTTTTATGGAAACACAAAAGACCCCAAACAGCCAAAGCAATCTTGAGAATGAAAAACAGAGCTGGAGGCATCAGGCTCCCTGACTTCGGACTATACTACAAAGCTACAGTAATCAAGACAGTATGGTACTGGCACAAAAACAGAAATACAGATCAATGGAACAGGATAGAAAGCCCAGAGATAAACCCACGCACATATGGTCACCTTATCTTTGATAAAGGAGGCAGGAATGTACAGTGGAGAAAGGACAGTCTCTTCAATAAGTGGTGCTGGGAAAACTGGACAGGTACATGTAAAAGTATGAGATTAGATCACTCCCTAACACCATACACAAAAGTAAGCTCAAAATGGATTAAAGACCTAAATATAAGTCCAGAAACTATCAAACTCTTAGAGGAAAACATAGGCAGAACACTCTATGACATAAATCACAGCAAGATCCTTTTTGACCCACCTCGTAGAGAAATGGAAATAAAAGCAAAAAATAAACAAATGGGACCTAATGAAACTTAAAAGCTTTTGCACAGCAAAGGAAACCATAAACAAGACCAAAAGACAACCCTCAGAATGGGAGAAAGTATTTGTAAATGAAGCAACTGACAAAGGACTAATCTCCAAAATTTATAAGCAGCTCATGCAGCTCAATAGCAAAGAAAAACCCAATCCAAAAATGGACAGAAGATCTAAATAGACGTTTCTCCAAAGAAGATATACACACTGCCAACAAACACATGAAAGAAAGCTCAACATCATTAATCATTAGAGAAATGCAAATCAAAACTACAATGAGATATCATCTCACACCAGTCAGAATGGCCATCATCAAAAAATCTACAAACAATAAATGCTGGAGAGGGTGTGGGGAAAAAGGAACACTCTTGCACTGTTGTTGGGAATGTGAATTGGTATAGCCACTATGGAGAAGAGTATGGAGGTTCTTTAAAAAACTACAAATAGAACTACCATATGACCCAGCAATCCCACTACTGGGCATATACCCTGAGAAAACCATAATTCAAAAAGAGTCATGTACCAAAATGTTCATTGCAGCTGTCTTTACAATAGCCCGGAGATGGAAACAACCTAAGTGTCCATCATCCGACGAATGGATAAAAAAGATGTGGCACATATATACAATGGAATATTACTCAGCCATAAAAAGCAGCGAAATTGAGCTATTTGTAATGAGGTGGATAGACCTAGAGTCTGTCATACAGAGTGAAGTAAGTCAGAAAGAGAAAGACAAATACCGTATGCTAACATATATATGTGGAATTTAAGAAAAAAAAATGTCACGAAGAACCTAGGGGTAAAACAGGAATAAAGACACAGACCTACTTGAGAATGGACTTGAGGATATGGGGAGGGGGAAGGGTAAGCTGTGACAAAGCGAGAGAGAGGCATGGACATATATACACTACCAAACGCAAGGTAGATCGCTAGTGGGAAGCAGCCGCATAGCACAGGGACATCAGCTCGGTGCTTTGTGACGGCCTGGAGGGGTGGGATAGGGAGGGTGGGAGGGAGGGAGATGCAAGAGGGAAGGGATATGGGAACAGATGTATATGTATAACTGATTCAGTTTGTTATAAAGCAGAAACTAATACACCATTGTGAAGCAATTATACTCCAATAAAGTTGTAAAAAAAAAAATCACTTAAATAGGAGAGGTTTTCTGTTTAGGTACTAGTTGCGTAATTGCCACCTCATCAGTGATGACCTGGTCATGAGTTTGTATGGTCATTTAAGTTCTCTAATCTTAATGCATTTCTTCCTGCATAATATGAAAGATTTTTTAACATTTAAATTGGGACATATGAAATAAGAATTGATTTAGAAGTAAAAGAATGCTATGCCTGAATATATTCTGTTTTTCAAAACAAATATGTAACTAGTAACTATATTTACAGGTGTCATTTTCACTAAGTTCCATTTTCTCCATTACAGGATGTTTGCAAAATCTTTAACCTCTGAGAGAAACAGGCAAAGTCTCAGACTAGTGGTTTTCAACACTAGCCAGTTATTGGGATCAATTTGGAAACTTTTGAAAATACTGATGCCTGGACTTTACAGTCAGAGATTATGAATTAATTAGTCTGAACTGCTGCTTGGGCTCTGTAATTTCAGGCAAGGTTGGGAACTGATTCATAGACATTTTCATGGCTGTGACTTTGGTGTTGTTATCAGTCCCTGTATGCCCCTGCCCAACTGACCTGAAGTAATGGAAGCCTCTGTGATCTGGCTCTGCTGGCTGTAGTGTTGGCCTCGAAAGGATCTGATGGAGATTTGTTTAAAAAGATGAGTGGGATCTGTAAAGAGAGGGCTGAGATACTTCCTCTTCCTGCATCCTCCCAGACATAGCTGAAGAATACCCTCTCCACTGATGTCTAACAAAATTAAAATGAAAGAAAATATCATGTAACCATCCTTGAAGTATAATGATTGCATAGAAACACTAAAACTTCCAGGGTTAATATGCGTAATCCATTCACATCCCTTGCAGTCCCTTAAGCTTTATTTATTTTCTTGATGGGCGTGTAAGACCTTGGAGCTCTTTGCTTCATTGTTCAGCCTTCCAGCACTCTCAGGAACTCCGCTGAATATGAAGAAACTCCGCAGGCTGATTGATGTCTCTCTTTCACAGAGGCATCAGCTCCATTCCTTTGGTTTGCTATCAGAGTGATCCTCTTCCTTTCCACCTTTTAGGAAGTCACTGACACTGGAATGGAGGGGAAGGGATTTAATGTCCTTCACTACCAATCAGCACCTCACTTTCTTTCTCTCTTTCCTCCCTTAGCCAAAGAATCATTTTCCATTTGAAATTTACAATGTCTGTTTTATTTGCTCTGACCCTCTAAGGTACATCCCTGTATAGCTCTGGGTCACTGTCACAGGAGACTCTTATCTATATCATTTCTTTGCAATTGCATATTCATGCATTGTCTTGCCCTGAAGACATATTTCTGATGACTCAGAAAAATAACTTCTTTTACTTACTGCACGGTGTCCTTGATGCATTGTCTTTACAACTGTTTTGTTTTGTTTTTCTCAATACACTGAGATATTTACTCTGAGAGACAGCGCAGCCTGTTGCTATGATTGACAAAACTGATTGGTTAGAGGAATCACCTGGAAAACAGTAAACTGCAGAATCCTGGGTCCCACCTCAGACCCATTCAGTCAGAATACTCAGAGCCATGGCAGGAACCCATATTGTATAAAGCCTAGTGAGTGGGACTTGGTCTTTAGAGACATGCAGCGCAGCTCTCAGCTGTGAACTTCCTAAGCCTCAGTTTCTTCATGTCAAAACAGACATTAATTTGCAGTGATCTATGAAGATAAAATGAAATTATATATAAAGAACACAGTACCAAATAAGAACTTAACAACTATTTTCCTTGCCTTGTCTCAGAGCTTATGATGAATTAGTGTATTTATAGAGATCTACTGGAGAAAACAGGGCTGTTTGCAAAGAACATAATTTTTCCTGTTACCTTCTCTTTCTTTCTCTTCCAGAATGTGTCCCCTTGGCCCAAAGCTATAGGATTAAACAAAGCATCATTGAGCTTCTGACATTAGGATTGCTGGTTGCATCCAATGTGGAGCCATCCAGTCCATAGTGCAAAATCTCCTCTTGGTCCTTCTCTGCCTTGCTCTTCATGGAGAGGGTTGGGCTGTGCCCACCCATTTTGTTGGAAAACGACCTGAAGGAGAGAACTTTGCCTTTGCTTTTGTTGTTAAAAACCTTACTCTGTTGCTTCTCTACGCTCAGGATAGCACTAACTCCTCCACTTCCCTTTTACTAGAGTCAGTTGGGTTGACATTCAAATTGCATCTTGAACGTGTGAATAGTAACAGATAAGGGAGAAAGCAACAGTCATTAGGCTCCTTTGAACTCAAATTTGCAAGGAGGAAAATACACAAATAATAATTCTGGGTAGATGGTAACTCATAGTGAGGTGTAGAAGTCATCTATGTCTATTTCACCCCAGAACTCCTCTTCAGATTTGCTGGAATATAACCAGAATATCTGATAATTCGGTAGTTACATTTTTAGTAAGCAACTGATTAATTGCCAAGCCTGAATACTTGGAGTTCTGCTTAAAAACACAGTTCTAGTCACCACTGACAAGTTCCGCTGAGTAGAATTAACCTAGAGGAACACATGTAAACTTTCCTCTTTTCTTCGCAAAGGATAGACCAGAAAGCTCAAGAAATCAATGGGAAATGGAAAGCATTTACAATATAAAATCTAATTGGAAGCTAAATGTGATTCTGAGAACCCATAAAGCAACTGGAAAGTACTTGTCAAAGTAGGCAGGACAGACTAGTGAATATGAACCTCTGCAATATATATATCTTAACCAGAGACAGATTAATCTCTGCCCCTCTGATCAAGGGAGGAATTCCTCTGGAAGAAAAAAAAAAAGGCAGGGGCTTCCCTGGTGGCACAGTGGTTGAGAGTCCGCATGCCGATGCAGGGGACACGGGTTCGTGCCCAGGTCTGGGAAGATCCCACATGCCGTGGAGCGGCTAGGCCCGTGAGCCATGGCCGCTGAGCCTGCGCGTCCGGAGCCTGTGCTCCGCAACGGGAGAGGCCACAACAGTGAGAGGCCCGCGTGCCGAAAAAAAAAGGCAGAAAAACAGAAAATGTTATCATCCTGGGCAATGACAGGTATGGTCATTGTTAAAGTCCAGGTTAAAGTCCAATACTGTTACTAGTTTCACAGGTTCTTATCCTCTAACCAGTGTTCTTGACCCCTTTTTTCTATCAAGCCTTTCTTTTTTCCTAGTCAAGTGATCTGAAGGCATTTTGAAGTTTATGTGTCTCAAGTCATCTTACTACACCTAGTAATAATTCAAAGTAAAAACACAGGTATAGGATGCATTCCATTGTTAAATAGCCGAGAAAGCATATGTGATGGTTCCTACATTACAAAGGTATTATATTTACCACCAAACCAATATGATCACAGTTTCCTTTTGGTTACAAGTTCTTGACCCTCCTGTCTCCTCCAGCACCTCTCCACTCTTTGTGAAGTCAGACACTGTGTAATTTTTAACCTTCATATTTATTTCCTTTTATCTCTTATAGCATTTAAACAACAATTTTTACTTTCCGCATGATGAGCCCATGAGCCTCATGAAAGTAGAGACTCTGGCAGTTTTCTTCATGTCTGTGTCTCTGGTATTTACAGCAGTGCTTGGAATATCGGGGTTCAGGAAATATGCCAAAAACACCGAATGAATGAATGACAGAATAGATACCTCCTATTGAACTTGAAAATTTTTGAGAGTAGTGGACCACCAGCACATAAAAATAAACTGTTTCATACACAATATGTGCTTAATATAATTTTATAAAAGGATGTACAAATAAATGAATTAATACAAAGCTATTTGATTAGTTAAAGGGCCTTGTTCTCTCTCTACAATTTAGTGTATTAAAGAGATGTTCTCCAAGTGTTATTAATACAGGAGAAACAATGAGAGAGTGTCAGTGCTGGTGATTCCAGATTACAATTAAGATTTTTACCTTCTACGTTATAATTTTTTTAGAACAAGGGCCAATGTGTGGATATTCACACATCAGTCTGAAGAAGGACCGGTACTCTTCCAAATAAGGTGGAATATCATCTGTGCTTCATGGACCCTGAGATCTCTATTAAGTTATCTAATATGACAGGGCTTCACCAATCCTTTGGGTGCAAAGTTAATTAAATCCTGATCAATCTTACTTTGGAAAATTTCATGCTATTTTTAATAGTGGGATAAGCCATGTATTATAATTCCAAAATAATGGGATATTTGTGTATTCTATTACATGGTAAACATTTTAGAATTCTAGGAACTTTGAGAACATGTGGCTTTTTCTATACTTCTTTATAACCTCAATCCTGTTCTTTGACATAGGGGATGATTACACATAAATTGCTAACAGGAGTTTACTGTTACTGAAAAATAATAGATATGTTTAGATTTTCCTTGAAATTTTGTACTGATGAAGTCTTATAGATAGTCTGTTCATTATTCCATAAAATAATTAATACTTAACTAAAGACAAAAAAGAAAACACAGAACATTGGGGGATACATTTCACATTACAAAAGCCATTTGATATTTGATTCTGGAATCAGTAGTTGTCCAGGAAAAAACAGAAATCCAATCTTAAATGCTGAGATTCAGTTCAAAGCTCATAGCCTACTGCTTCAAATTGCCTTTAAACTCACTACTATTATTGTGAATGATTTTATGAGCCTATTATTTTGTAGTAGCTCATATGGTGTTTATACTACCAGTATGTACTGTACTTGAACTTTGGCTCTTCCGGAAAATACATTCAGTTGATTATCCATAAATTACATATTCATAGTTATCACTGTACCATTTTGGGCTTGATGGATTTCTCTTTCTTATCCATTTAAAATTGTAAGGCCATGTTTACAGACTCTGGGAGTTCTGAATGAAGAACAGCGTTCCATTAGCTGTAATCAAAATGATAATTCTTGTCAGGTGTTACTATGTGTCACTGATCTCATCTTTATAGGCCAGTTTGCATGGTCTGAATTTCAAGTCAAGTGTCATGCTTGCTATTTGCAAATACTGTGCAGAACTTCTTCCCTTGAATTCAGATAGCAAGCTGAAATGAAATAAGAAAGCTGACAAAGATCTCAAGAACCAAGATGGTGTGTGTGTGTGTGTGTGTGTGTGTGTGTGTGTGTGTGTGTGGAAGTGCCATGTGTCTGTATTTTAAGGTCCAAAGTTAACCACAACACTCCAGATGTGTAAATCAAGGAGCAAATGATTTGCATAATAAACCAACATTTAGGTTTTAAAAAAGAAACATGCTGGTATTTTGATTTGTCCCTTTTAATCCAACCTCTTAAGGGCTATATGACAGCACAGTTTGTTCAAACAAATACATTTTATGATTTGTTGTGTTTGTGAATTCTGTTTAAATATTTATTTTGTACTCATGTAGACTCTTTTTTTCCTGTGAATTTGGGTTCCCCTGATAAGACTTCTCCTTTTTTTGTGGGACAGAGTTAGCTGATGGATTTGTAATGCACCTTTTAAATTCTTTCTATCTCCTATTTCCACCTTTGAATGTTTAATATATCAAAAACCATAATTATATAAATTTTAAGTTTATATAAATGTAAAATTTAAATATCTATAGTTTTTATCCTTTATAAACTTTATTTTTAAAGATTAAAAAAAATCCCTGAAAGGTTAAAGGCCTTGCCTAGTGCCACACAACTAGTTATCAGTAAATCTAGAACTAAGGACCTGGAAGGATGTTTGAGGTTAAACATAAAATGCAATACATATTATTGAACTACTTTATTTGATATATAATATTTTATGTAACAAAAACAATAATACGATGCTTTTTTGTAGCTTTTTTTTTTCGTAGCATGTGTATTTCTAAAGCACATGTCTAGCAAACCCTAAGGTCCAATCCTCAAACCACATATACATTATTTTTAACTGTGGTTAGAGATCCAGATATGAATATGGGAAAATAATAAGACCCACAGCAGACATAGTAAATAAATCTAATAGAATTAGCCTTAGCTATTCTGTCTTTTGTAATAATTTGAGATAGCAATTATTTTTACCTCCCATCAAGTTGATACAATTCAAGTATTATTGAATTACAATATATGTTTAAATAAAAATGGTAAATCTTCAAGCTTATTACAAGAACAATATATTATTGAATTGAGCTAGATGCTAATACATAACAGCTTTCACTTTATATGTCATATGATTTATATTTACACCTCAGTAGTGAATTCTACAATCAACTTATATTAATCAAGGTTAAAATAGTGTCCTAAATCTCCCTATGTTTTTCCCCTTTTTAAAAAAGGATAGATGGTATTGCAAAGATTGTAGGGTTTACTTGAAGCATAAAAGCAATAAATAAATTGAAAAGAAGGGGGTATAAGAAAACTAAAAACAAATCATTATAAGAACCAGGTGAGAGGAAAAGAAGAGCCATAGTTATTGGGAATAATTGGCACCTGGCATATGGAAGTTATCCTAAAAAGTTTTGCAAAAACAATTGTGCAATATTGGAATTTAAAAAATCAAAACACTTTTGAATAAGTACATCATCCATCTTTCAGTCTTTATTTTTGTCTGAAGAAATGTAGTGACTGGGATTAGCTTTCCTAAATAAACTAATCCTGTTTCAGGGAAATGTCATTTTCCATGTGAAAACACCTGTGTAACACTTCCAACTCTTGTGCCCGAAAGTTTTCTCATTGTGTGCAGTGTTTACTTGTTCCTCAGCAGGGTCTGAGGATGCTAATGGACTCACAGCAGTGCCTCCTACTTCAGTTATTACAGGTCTAATTCAGTCATTAACATTTCATTAATGGACAGGCCTCCTAGCTGCCGGCAAGGCTGTGCAGATATTGATGAGCTCCCGCAAAAAGAAACAAGTCTTTAAGGTAGACTGCTTCAGATATGGAGTGTCCTAGTAGGGTTTTGTGGAGAAAAACATGGATTGTTTTCTGAGGGTTGAGCTAGGACTTTTGGTTAGGACGGAATGGAGGATAAAGCTTTGTCCCTCACCCTCAGGGATTCCATAGCATTTTGTAAGGTGAGCACACATTTTATTCTAGGATGGGTGGTTAACTTATAGTTCCACCCTCCTCCCAAAACAAACTGCTGTGCATATGTCCCCTGTAAGAAATGCCAAGCCAATTTCCCATAGCAATTTAATATTTGTTGGTGTTGGTTTTGTTACTGGGAGTACAAATTTGAAGAAGCAGCTTAATGTATTTAACCTCTTCTTTCCCCTCAGATATTACCATCATAGAAAAACATCCTGAGCTTAACATCCTCCAGTCACTTTCTCACCTTTATCCACTCTGATAAATGAGGCTTTGCTCTTGACAACCCCATCCAAGCTCAGTTGTCAGTGATTTCCATGTTGCTAAACCTGATGGTAATGTACACTGGCTTTTGTTACTTGATGTTTCAGCAACATTGAATACACATCCAACACTTATTTCTTTTCTTGGATTCAATGATCTCACAATCTCTTGGTTTTCTTATCATTCTACCAGTTACTGCTCTGTAGCTGCCCTTCCTGGCTCTTCCTCTTCTGATTAACAACGCCAGTTTCAGATGCTCCCCTTCTTTGGTCCCTTAATGACTGAGTCCAGTCAAATGGCTTTAAGTACTATTTCTTTTTTTTAAAATTTTTTAATTTTTAAATTTTATTTATTTTTTTTGCAACAGGTTCTCATTATTCATCAGTTTTATACACATTAGTGTATACGTATCAATCCCAGTTGCCCAATTCGTCACACCACTATCCCCAACCCCCTGTGGCTTTCCTCCCTTGGTGTCCATACGTTTGTTCTCTACATCTGTGTCTCAACTTCTGCCCGGCAAACCGGTTCATCTGTACCATTTTTCTAGCTTCCAAATACATGCGTTAATATATGATATTTGTTTTTCTCTTTCTGACTTACTTCACTCTGTATGACAGTCTCTAGATCCATCCACATCTCAACAAATGACTCAATTTCGTTCCTTTTTATGGCTGAGTAATATTCCATTGTATATATGTACCACAATATCTTTAGCCATTCGTCTGTCGATGGGCATTTAGGTTACTTCCATGACCTGGCTATTGTAAATAGTGCTGCAATGAACATTGGGGTGCATGTGTCTTTTTGAATTATGGCTTTCACTGCGTATATGCCCAGTAGTGGGATTGCTGGATCATATGGTAATTCTAGTTTTAGTTTTTTAAGGAACCTCCATACTGTTCTCCATAGTGGCTGTATCAATTTACATTCCCACCAACAGTACAAGAGGGTTCCCTTTTCTCCACACCCACTCCAGCATTTGTTGTTTGTAGATTTTCTGATGATGCCCATTCTAACTGGTGTGAGGTGATACCTCATTGTAGTTTTGATTTGCATTTCTCTAATAATTAGTGATGTTGAGCAGCTTTTCATGTGCTTTTTGGCCATTTGTATGTCTTCTTTAGAGAAATGTCTGTTTAGGTCTTCTGCCCATTTTTGGATTGGGTTGTTTGTTTCTTTAATATTGAGCTGCATGAGCTGTTTATATATTTTGGAGAGTAATCCTTTGTCTGTTGATTCATTTGCAAATATTTTCTCCCATTCTGAGGGTTGTCTTTTCCTCTTGTTTATGGTTTCCTTTGCTGCGCAAAAGCTTCTAAGTTTCTTTGGCTCCCATTTGTTTGTTTTTGTTTTTATTTCCATTACTCTAGGAGGTGGATCAAAAAAGGATCTTGCTGTGATTTATGTCAAAGAGTGTTCTTCCTATGTTTTCCTCTAAGAGTTTTATAGTGTCCAGTCTTACATTTAGGTCTCAAATCCATTTTGAGTTTATTATTGTGTATGGTGTTAGGAGTGTTCTAATTTCATTCTTTTACATGAGCTGTCCAATTTTCCCAGTACCATTTATTGAAGAGACTGTCTTTTCTCCATTGTATATCCTTGCCTCCTTTGTCATAGATAAGTTGACCATAGGTGTGTGGGTTTATCTTGGGCTTTCTACCGTGTCCCATTTATCTATGTTTCTGGTTTTGTGCCACTATCATATTGTCTTGATTACTGTAGCTTTGTAATATAGTCTGTAGTCAGGGAGTCTGATTCTTCCTGCTCCTTTTTTTCCCCCTCAAGACTGCTTTGGCTCTTTGGGGTCTTTTGTGTCTCCATACAAATTTTAAGATTTTTTGTTCTAGTTCTGTAAAAAATGCCATTGGTAATTTGATAGGGATTGCATTGAATCTTTATATTGCTTTGGGTAGTATAGTCATTTTCACAATGTTGATTCTTCCAATCCAAGAACATGGTATATCTCTCCATCTGTTGGTATCACCTTTAATTTCTTTCATCAGTGTCTAATAGTTTTCTGCATACAGGTCTTTTGTCTCCCTAGGTAGGTTTGTTCCTAGGTATTTTTGTTGCAATGGTAAATGGGAGTGTTTCCTTAATTTCTCTTTCAGATTTTTCATCATTAGTGTACAGGAATGCCAGAGATTTCTGTGCATTAATTTTGTATTCTGCAACTTTACCAAATTCATTGATTAGCTCTAGTAGTTTTCTGGTGGCATCCTGAGGATCCTCTATGTGTAGTATCATCTGCAAACAGTGACAGTTTTACTTCTTCTTTTTCAATTTTTTATTCCTTTTATTTCTTTTTCTTCTCTGATTGCCGTGGCTAGGACTTCCAAAACTATGTTGAATAATAGTGGTGAGACTGGACATCCTTGTCTTTTTCCTGATCTTAGTGGAAATGCTTTCAGTTTTTCACCATTGAGAATGATGTTTGCCGTGGGTTTGTCATATATGGCCTTTATTATGTTGAGGTAGGTTTCCTCTATGCCTACTTTCTGGAGAGTTTTTATCATAAATGGGTGTTGAATTTTGTCAAAAGCTTTTTCCACATCTATTGAGATGATCATATGGTTTTTATTCTTCAATTTGTTAATATGGTGTATCAGGTTGATTGTTTTGCATATATTGAAGAATCTTTGCATCCCTGGGATAAATCCCACTTAATCATGGGTTATGATCTTTTTAATGTGTTGTTGGATTCTGTTTGCTAGTATTTTGTTGAGGATTTTTGCATCTATATTCATCAGTGATATTGGTCTGTAATTTTCTTTTTTTGTAGCATCTTTGTCTGGTTTTGGTATCAGGGTGATGGTGGCCTCATAGAATGAGATTGGGTGTGTTCCTTCCTCTGCAATTTTTTGGAAGAGTTTGAGAAGGATGGGTGTTAGCTCTTCTCTAAACGTTTGATAGAATTCAACTGTGAAGCCATCTGGTCCTGGATTTTTGTTTGTTGGAAGATTTTTAATCACAGTTTCAATTTCATTACTTGTGATTGGTCTGTTCATATTTTCTATTTCTTCCTGGTTTAGTCTTGGAAGGTTATACCTTTCTAAGAATTTGTCCATTTCTTCCAGGTTGTCCATTTTATTAGCATAAAGTTGTTTGTAGTAGTCTTTTACGATGCTTTGTATTTCTGCAGTGTCTGTTGTAACTTTTCCTTTTTCATTTCTAATTTTATTGATTTGAGTCCTCTCCCTCTTTTTCTTGATGAGTCTGGCTAATGGTTTATCAATTTTGTTTATCTTCTCAAAAAACCAGCTTTTAGTTTTATTGATCTTTGCTGTTTTCTTTGTTTCTATTTCATTTATTTGTGCTCTGATCTTTATGATTTCTTTCCTTCTGCTAACTTTGGGTTTTGTTTGCTCTTCTTTCTCTAGTTCCTTTAGGTGCATGGTTAGATTGTTTATTTGAGATTTTTCTTGTTTCTTGATGTAGGCTTGTACAGCTATAAACTTCCCTGTTAGAACTGCTTTTCCTGCATCCCATGGATTTTAGATTGTTGTGTTTTCATTGTCATTTGTCTCTAGGTATTTTTTGATTTCCTCTTTGATTTATTCAGTGATCTCTTGGTTATTTAGTAACATATTGTTTAGCCTCCATGTGTTTGTGTTTTTTGCGTTTTTTTCCCTGTAATTAATTTCTAATCTCATAGCGTTATGGTCAGAAAAGATGCTTGATATGATTTCAATTTTCTTAAATTTACTGAGGCTTGATTTGTGACCCAAGATGTGATCTATCCTGGAGAATATTCCATGTGCACTTGAGAAGAAAGTGTAATATGCTGTTTTATGATGGAATGTCCTATAAATATCAATTAAATCTATCTGGTCTATTGTGTCATTTAAAGCTCTGTTTCCTTATTTATTTTCATTTTGGATGATCTGTCCATTGGTGTAAGTGAGGTGTTAAAGTCTCCCACTATTGTTGTGTTACTGTCGATTTCCTCTTTTATAACTGTTAGCGGTTGCCTTATGTATTGAGGTGCCCCTATGTTGTGTGCGTATATATTTATAATTGTTATATTGTCTTCTTGGATTGATCCCTTGATCATTATGTAGTGTCCTTCCTTGTCTCTTGTAACATTCTTTATTTTAAAGTCTATTTTATCTGATATGAGTATAGCTACTCCAGCTTTCCTTTGATTTCCATTTGCATGGAATATGTTTTTCCATCCCCTCACTTTCAGTGTGTATGTGTCCCTAGGTCTGAAGTGGTTCTCTTGTAGACAGCATATATATGGGTATTGTTTTTGTATCCATTCAGCAAGCCTGTGTCTTTTGGTTGGAGCATTTAATCCATTCATGTTTAAGGTAATTATTGATATGTATGTTCCTATGACCATTTTCTTAATTGTTTTGGGTTGTTTTTATAGGTCCTTTTCTTCTCTTGTGTTTCCCACTTAGAGAAGTTCCTTTAGCATTTGTTGTAGAGCTGGTTTGGTGGTGCTGAATTCTCTTAGCTTTTGCTTTTCTGTAAAGCTTTTGATTTCTCCATCGAATCTGAATGAGATCCTTGCTCTGTAGAGTAATCTTGGTTGTAGGTTCTTCCCTTTCATCACTTTAAGTATATCATGCCACTCCTTTCTGGCTTGTAGAGTTTCTGCTGAGAAATCAGCTGTTACCCTTATGGGAGTTCCCTTGTATGTTATTTATTGTTTTCCCCTTGCTGCTTTCAATAATTTTTCTTTGTCTTTAATTTTTGCCAATTTGATTACTGTGTGTCTCAGTGTGTTACTCTTTGGGATTATCCTGTATGGTACTCACTGTGTTTCCAATACTTGGGTGGCTATTTCCTTTCCCATGTTAGGGAAGTTTTCAACTATAATCTCTTCAAATATTTTCTCTTGTCCTTTCTCTCTCTCTTCTCCTTCTGGGACGCCTATAATGCGAATGTTGTTGTCTTTAATGTTGTCCCAGAGGTCTCTTAGGCTGTCTTCATTTCTTTTCTTTTTTTTTTTTCTTTATTCTGTTTCACAGCAGTGAATTCTACCATTCTGTCTTCCAGGTCACTTATCTGTTCTTCTGCCTCAGTTATTCTGCAATTGATTTCTTCTAGTGTAGTTTTCATTTCAGTTATTGTATTGTTCATCTCTGTTAGTTTGTTCTTTATTCTTCTAGGTCTTTGTTAAACATTTCTTGCATCTTCTCGATCTTTGCCTCCATTCTTTTTCCGAGGTCCTGGATCATCTTCACTATCATTATTCTGAATTCTTTTCCAGAAGGTTGCCCATTTCCACTTCATTTAGTTGTTTTTCTGGGGGTTTATCTTGTTCCTTCATCTGGTACACTGCCCTCTGCCTTTTCATCTTGTCTGTCTTTCTGTGAATGTGGTTTTTGTTCCACAGGCTGCAGGATTGTAGTTCTTCCTCTAAGTACTATTACTGTGATGAGATTTCAGTGTCTAATTCTTTTATGTCAACCTCCTTTCATGGTCCTGAGAAAGTTAAGAAGTGGTTTTCATTCCAGCTTTGTCACTAACATTCTGTGTTACTTTATTTAAGTCAAATAATTTCCTTTAACCTCTATTTTCTTCTCTGTAAAATGAAGTTGGTGAACTATTTAATCTCTAAGGTCTCCTCAAGTTCTAAAATTCTATGACTAGGAGTCTAAGCTTTGTATAAAATAGGACAATCAGGTCTAAGCATATGAACTGTATTCCTAGTCTTCCTGTTAAACAAATTATCTTCCTGTGCAACTGAGAATTGAAGTATATTGTATCTTACAAATTTCCAATGCAAGTACTTTGTGAAAATTCCTAGTTTGATACCACAATTAGACTTGTAATGTAAAATTATTAAGTTCAGCCATATTGCTTATAACTGTACATGGAACTTATATTGTTGCAATAAAGTGTGTTTAAATTCCATTCCATTACCTTATTGTGTTAATAGTATTTACAATTTAAACAGGAAAAAGGGAAGCAAGCAGTCAAAAGAGAATTATTATAGACACTATATATCCTATTTTGATACTTAAAAGGTATAACTAGTGAGTTTCCTATAAGCACCTCTAAATTCTTTTAAGGTCAGCATTGCAAAATTTTGTTTATGGTAAGCATGCCAACTAACAGAAGTAGAATTAGGGTTGAGGCTCTTCAGAAAACATTGAATAAGATTGCACATAAAAACATCCTCTATGAGATATGATTTCTGCTTCATAAATGGGACTTTAATATTTTTGGTTTGTTTTGTTTGATATTTTTAGACATTTTAAATTTCACTTTTTTAAAACCATGCTCTTCACTTTTAGAGACAAATATGAAAACTTGCACTTATATTTATGTGATGGAGCTAAATATGAGGAAGGTAAACATTTTTTTAAATTATGTGAATAGGTAATCCAGGGTAAATGGGTATATGTGTTTCCTACAGAAAACTATAGCCCTAAATTAAGGATGCAGATGGTGCATATTTGATACAGGAGAAAATATGTATAAATTATAGGCCAAATGGCCAAAGCTTTATGTAAACACATAGATCTAAGGTGCTTTTGCTTATTTGAGTATAACAAAAAAATAAGCCCACAGCTTTAAAAAGATGTGCTGAGTAAAAATAATAAAAGACCTTGATGAAATGTCATTTTTTTCTTTGTAGTTGACTCTCTTATTTCACATTGATTTTCACATCATTTAAAAGCATTCATTCCTTTCAAACAACAGATTTCCAGTCTTCAAAGATATAAATGTGGCACAATTAAAGAATGGGAATACCTCAGTTTCACTTAATTTTCAGTTTTATGCTTTATATAGAGAAAGACATATATAAAAATTTAATTAGATATTCTCTTGTGTTGTTTACAGTAATTAAAATCAAGTTTACCACAGCAAGGAGAAAAATTACAGACTATTTCATCAGTAAAAATAATAATAAATATTTATATGACTCAAGCCACATCTATAACACAAATCTCTAATGTTTGATATTCTTTCTGGGGACTCGTAATTTTAATCCATTTTTACCTAGTCACTTGAACTGTATAATACCTTCACATATTTTCCTTTCCTCTGATTGTACCTTGTAATGAACCTTCAAAACAACCAAATATGCCCTACCACACGTGTGTTTTGACAAACGTCTAAATCTAGCATCTGGCAAAGGGCTAATTTATTGTCAGTGTGAATAAGGTATAAAATAAAAGTGAATCAGAAGGAACTTTCAGTTGCCTATGTCTGTTCAATTTCATTCAGTATGGTCACCTCCCCTCTAAGTGTGATTTACTTCCAACAATCTTAATTTCCAGCAATTGTGTGAAGAGCCATAACTACCAGCAGTTGGTAACCATGTCTCCATGACACATCTAGCTTTTTGTGTAAATGCCCCGAAATTGTGTAGCTGCCCCAGATTCTCCTATTATCAATGCAGTTGCAAAATTCTGCAGGAATGAACATTACAGACCTGTCACTTTGCAAGATATTACTTAGTACTTGTGGAAAATGTGGGGACAGTTGTGAACAGATTTCCTCTTTTATAGTACTTTTCTATTGCTGATCCTCTAGTTTAGAAATGTGACTTTATAATGTTCCTCAGAAACCAATTGGTCTCACCTTTTATTTCAGTCTTCCTTTTCAGATGAATGTCATCAGTTCCCTGTCACTCATGATACGATTCAGCCACATTGTATTATTGGTCGTGTCTAGAATATGACATATTCTTTCCCGTTGCTAGGTTATAGAATTGCATTTAACTCTGCAACTCTGGAATACTCATGTTTGTTTGACAAGCTCTTACTTATACTTTAAGCCCCAGACTAGATGTTAGTTTTCCCCACCACTCTCTCTCTTCTCTGTGATCCTAAAGCATTGGCTAGACACTCTCTTTGTTATTTAAAATGTTGCATTAGGATCATGTATTTGTATATGTACTTCCTTCACTAAACTGAAAACACATCTTGAGATGATCTTTTTTTTTTTCACCTTTATGCCTCCAATGCCCAAAATATTGCCTGACACATAGCAGAAATTGGATAAATGCTTGTTTTTATGAAAGTTTATCTGTTGATTAAATTGAGCATTTAGTAAACATGCAGTGCTAAGGACTAAGTTGTGTCCACCAAAATTCATGTTTTGAATCTCTGACTCTCAGTGATGGTATTTGAAGATGCAGCCTTTGGGAGGTAATTAGGTTTAGATGAGGTCATAAGGGTGGGGTTCTCATGATGGGATAGGATTTATAGCCTTATAAGAAGAGACACCTAAATGCTTGCTCTCCTCTCACTTTATGTCATCTGAGGACACAATGAAAAGGTGGCAGTCTGCAAGCCAGGAAGATAACCTCACCAGAGCCCAACCATTCTGGCACACTGATCTTGAACTTCCAGGCTCCAGATCTGTGAGAAAATAATTTCCTGTGTTTCAAGGCACCCAGTCTATGGTATTTTGTTATGGCAGCCCGAGCTAATACATTTAGTGTCATCACATTTTCCTCTTAAAAAATTATCTCCTCATATTTCAATAACCAAAGTTGGCAGTCAGGAATCATGCAAAATTCTGGGTAGCAATAGATTATGAAACTCTACTTTTTTATTGTATAATTGAAACTCTTCACACCTACCTTTAACTTGTCTAATTTATTTTTCCCCACTTTCATAGATTTTCCTGCTATAAATCTTTACTTCAGTATAAAACATAATAGAGAAAATAGTTATCTCCATATCTTGCCAATAAGGATTCAGCCATTTATGTTTTTGGTATCGATATTGTATTTTGAACGGAGGTCAGTTTTTCACAATTAAAGGAAAGGTTATTCCAAGTTTCTCTCCTGTTCCTCATAAGGAAGTCAGTGGGGTTTACTTGGTGGTTCAGTGTTCCTTGCAATTGGAAAGAAAATTCTTATTATCTTCTATGGACTGTGATCTTATGCCTGAAAGATAAGGGTTGATTTACCTTTACCACATTCACTTTGTAGCACTGAAAATGTTATTAGAGGTCATAAATTTACCCAATTCTATCTGTGTACATTGTTTAATTAAATGACCCCTTGAGCCAGAAATTCTACAGGTTAACTATATGCTGTGTGAGAAAATATTTCTTTTTATTTGTTCTATATTTATTGCCCTTTAAATCCAATGAGGGTCCCTTTGCTCTCATATTCCACACTGCAGTGAGTAGGAGGGAATGATCAACTGTCATTTGACTCTGAAGGTCTGACTCAGCTCTTTGCATACAACCGGTCTCTTCCCAAAATACAGACATTCGTTTTGTATTTTAAAATACAGATCTCTTTCCCTACCCCAGTTATTAATAATATTTTCTTTACTCTCTCAGTTATTTTTTTATATTTTCTTTGCTCTCCCCTTGTGATATCATAGGTTTAGTAAATATCTTCCCTAAAACATTGGGAAATAATCATCCAGGAAGGGGGAAATCCCTGGAGCTATGAAATAGACCCTACACAGGAAGTGGACATGATACCCTGTTAATCACCTCAGCTGTGTCTGAAATGAGTCAGGGTGAACAGGTGGAGTCAGTCACGTGTCAGGATTTCCTGTTTGATTCCCACATGGGTGTTTCTCTAGATTCACTGCTGCATGGCCTGTGGGTTCTGTCAACCAGAGAATTCTTGCCTAGTGTATTATAGGATACTTGCTTAAGCTTTGATCTCAAAAGCAATTAAAGGGCTTCCCTGGTGGCGCAGTGGTTGAGAGTCCGCCTGCCGATGCAGGGGACACAGGTTCGTGCCCCGGTCCGGGAAGATCCCACATGCCGCAGAGCGGCTGGGCCCGTGAGCCATGGCCACTGAGCCTGTGCGTCCGGAGCCTGTGCTCTGCAACGGGAAAGGCCACAACAGTGAGAGGCCCGCGTACCGCAAAAAAAAAAAAAAAAAAAAAAAGCAATTAAAAAACAAAAGTTAGAGCAGAGGGAAATAATATTGATTAGATTTAAAAATCCTGTCTCAATAATGATCTAACATTTATATTTTTGAGGTATTGATAAGAATTCATATTCATAGGATGCTGGAGCAGATAGGTAGACCATACTCATTAGATACTCGGGCCAATGTTTTAAAATGATATTTACCTATTTGTCAGATTATTTTGGATCCTAGGAAACAATCCAATGTACCTGTCTCGAAGACTTACCTAAAAATATTAAAGTAATAGGAAAGTGATCACATCGAAGAAAATTCTTACAAATAAAAGAAGCAATAGCTTTATTCTATGCCTGAAAAAGGCAGTACTCTACCAGAATGGTGGTAGTCTCATTGAATAGGGCTTAGAATATCATGCTCTGAAGCCAAATTACCTGGGTTGAAAGCCAGGCCCCACCTAATATGTGATATTGGGAAAATCACTTAGAGTTTGTCTTTCTCAGTTTTCTAATTTCACAATGTTGATTTTAATATACTGTGGGATGATAAAATATGTTACTATTAATAATGTTCTTAAAGTAGTATCTGGCACAGGCCAATCTATTCCTCACTGAAATCCTAAAAGATGTTGCTTTTGAAGACATAGAGTATAAATCTTTGAAATATTATACAAGTTAGCTATTGCTGCTTAACAAACATCCCAAAACTTTATAGCTTAATACAACAACTATTTGTTGTTTCTTATATGTCTATAGATAGGCTGGGGATTCTGTTCATCTCTGCTGGTATCTGCTGGGCTCTGCTGGGGTCCCTACGTGCATCTATGTTCAGCTGTTTAGTATTCTAGGGAGTGCTTGATCTAGGAGAGGCCATCAACATGGATAATTAAACTCTGCCCCACCTAGTCTCTCATCCTCCTCCACATCTCCTGATGTGGCAGGCTTTCAAAGGAGTAAGTAGAAACCTATGAGCAGTTTTTGAGGACTTTGCTTACATGAAGCCTACTGACATACTCTGGACTAAAGCGAATCACCCATCTGTGCCCATATTCAAGGAATGGGCAAATAGATCTCAACTCTTTTTAGAGAAAAGACATGGGGTGTGAATATCAGGATGGGTCAAATACTCAGATCATCAGTGCTATCAATTTTCCACACCTAAATATGCCCAATACCTAGGGTTATGTTAAGGAGTACAATTCACTGCAATAATTCAATGTTATACTTTAATATTTCTGAAATTTAATTGTACTTCCCAGCCATGAACATTCATATATCAACTCTCTTAAGTCTGGAACTTTGAGAAAAAAGGAATGTAGAAAGCAAAGGAAAAATGTGTGAGGGACTGGTCAGAGTTGTAAAGTAAAGCAGTGTTTCTCTTTTTGTTCAGAAGTAAAGGGTGAAATTACCTAGGAGAAAATAATTCCTCTCATATCACTTTAACACACCATCATAATAATATATATACCAGAATCACTAAACCCAATAAAAACATAACAGTCACTTAATCATTTACGAAGACAGGCTTTTTGCATTATCCCATCTCATTAAATTTTTCAATATTGCTTTTAATAGTACCTTTGTGATTTAGAAAATTCTGACTTCTGGTGTCTCAGATGGTCCGAGGGCTACATTACTGTATTTGGTTTACCAATTAAGTGGATAAATGGAAGCATAGACGGACTTTTTGTGGGATTCTGGAATTGTTATTTAAGTCATTTATATTTGGGTTTACTCTGCTATAACATTTCTGATGTAAAATTCCAGGAGGTTGTGGTTTTGCTGGATATTATAAGGATGGCTTACATTTAGTTTCAATCTTTTTCCAGAATCTTTGTGCACTGTTTTCTGCTTTATTTTACTTTTTTTTAAGTTTTATATTTTTTCAGTTATTCTGATTCCACCCTCTTATTATACCTTTCCCATTGTGCTCAAGCTCATATTGCAGCATCCCCTCTCTGTGGAATGTGTCAGATTTTACCATATTGACTGTGAAGCATCACCTACTTGCACAGAAACAAAGAGGAATCCTTTGGATTCTCTTTGAGCTGCACCTACGAACATATTGAGCAGGGTTATTTAGCAGCAGGTTTCAGCCTTTAATTCTCATTCAGAAACAATAACACCACATTTGGAAGATAAAGTGTTTAATTTCTAAAGACTTGTATAACTCCCGACCTTCTTGGCTTAGGATTCTCCCAAAACTCTCCTTGTGACTTTGAATACAACCTTCTGCAGAACTGAAGTATGCAAGAATAAAATATTTGTCTAAAAATAGACATATATATGTGTAGGTACATATGTATTCACGTGTATGGCTTTGAGATAAGAGAGGCAATGTTAAGATAAAATTGAAGTTTATTAAAATCCTCTTTTTGAATTAATCCAGAATGCCTCCATTGAATTTAGACCAATCTGGAAAAAGTCAGTAGCTAAATTAGATTTATGCCCCCTTGTCTTCTCAGTGTTTAAACTTAAGAAAACAGAGCCTAGTTTCAAAACTAATGTTCCAAATGAAATCCTTTCTGTTCTCAATGAGCATGTATTTTTACTGTAACACTGTTTTTATTGTAATGTGCTCAGATTTTGTACTCTATAACATAGTATTTTGCCCATTGAAAAATACAAAAATATTCTCATTTCTAGGCTCAGCTAGAATGTGTTTAGAGATTATATTCAAACCTGGCACACACTTAGCACTAACAGTTTCCTTTTTTCATCTGAATTCTCCAGGGAGAAATGGAAATGGCAATGGCTACAGCGGCAGTTGGAGCTAATGTACTGATGGCTGTGGGAACCGTTACAACAGTAAGTCCCTCAGCTAGAACGTTTTATTCAAAGACCATTTCTGGAGAAAAATGGGCATTTCGTGCAAGACAATTATTAGATAGGAGCTGGGTTACATCCATTGTAAAACAAAGAAGAAAACATGCTAGTTAAATAGTGGTATGTCTTTCCTTCAGAAAACTTGACACAGTTATATTAGTGTGTGCATGTGTGTGGTGTTCATACTTACAAAGAACACAAAAGAGCACATACAAACATATCAAGAATGAATATATATATATATGTGTGACTCTTTCTGTACATCTCCCTGTGACTCTCTCTCTTCACCTGAGAAAAGGGGGAATTTAAAGTGCTTATCCCATAGAGTTTTTGTGTGGATTAAATGAGTTAATACCTAAATTTGTGAGACTAGCTCTCAAACTGAACAGTGTCTACCAGTGTCTGGTATATAGTAAGTGCTCAATAAATACTTGCTATTATAATTTTTATTATTAATGTCACTATATATGAACCATAATGTAAAATTAAGACTTGATTCATAATTTTATAAATAATCCAATTGTACAACTCCTTAAGTACTAATATCACTTAAAAAATTTTAAAACAATTTTGCCAAACAAAACATACCAGAAAATACCTTCATATCTTGAACAACATGTAAATAAAGGAAAAAAATTTTTCCCATGCAGCCATAATAATAATACCTAATTCATTGGACTAAGAGTGTTTGTTTTGTTTTTTAATCAATCTTTGTACTTCAGAGATACAGAAAAAAATATATTTTGATTCATTTCAAGTGTGTTTTCATACCTGATACTGTGTAGGCACCATCATTCTCCTAAGTCCATTAATAAAATTAATTATAAAATTAATTGTTGTACCTGGTAGGGCCCTGCAGGGTCCTGCTAGGTCTCACTAGTCTTTTCTACCTGAAAATCTTTTCTTTGAGATTTGTGCTGATGCTTATAAGCATGCATTTGTCATTCTGTATTTGCAAAATAGCTTCATTTTACTTAGAAATTGTCTTAAAAGTTGACAGAAGTTTAAATTTTTATATTATAGACAGATAATATTATCATACTCAAAGTAATAGGTAGGTTTTTCTTAAAACTGCAGCCATCATTTGTATATGTTCTTCCCTGTATTTATAGTTCCCACCAATTTCTTCAGTTATCTTGTCCCTGCCATAATAAACTGTAAGAAACTTTATGAGAAGACAGCCTCATCTCTTATGTGTGAATAGAAAATTTTTGAAAATAGGATTTTATTTCTTACTATATTTCCCTGGAAGTACAGTCAGCCCTCTGTATCAGCAAGTTCTGCATCCACAAATTCAACAAACTGTGAATCAAAAATATTTGGAAAAATAATTCCAGAAAGTTCCGAAAAGCAAAATTTGAATTTTCCATGCAACCAGCAACTATTTACATAGCATTTACATTGTATTTACAACTATTTAGATAACATTGACATTATATTAGGTATTATAAATAATCTAAAGATGATTTAAAGTATATGGGAGCATGTGTGTAGGTTATATGCAAATACTATGTCATTTTATATAAAGGACTTGAGCATCCTGGAATTTTGGTGTCTGCGGGGGTCCTGGAATCAATCCCCCCATGGATACGGAGGGACAACTGCATGTTCCAATCACTATGGCTGCATAATAAATTACTCCACACACAGTGCTCAAAGACAGTCATTATACTCTGACTAGGAATTTGTACAGGCACACTAGGGATGGCTTGTGTCTCCCTGCTCCATGATGTCTAGTTCCTCAGCAGGGAAACTCACAGACTGGGTGTTGGAAGAATCATATGAAGGCTCATTCATATGACTGATGGGTGTTCAATGTTGGCTGACAGTAGAGGGACTCATTCCCTCTCCGTATGGGAGGTCTCTTAAGGTGTGTTAATTTGAGCTTCCTTGTAACCTAATGACTGGATTCTAAAGGTGAGTATCTGGAAAGAAAGAACAAGGTAGAGGCCAGATTACTGCTTAGGACCCAATCTTGGAAGTTAGGCAACATCCTTGTGCTGCGTTCTATTTGTAAATGCAATCACAGAGACCTGCCCCATTACCAGGAAAGGGGGAATAGACTCAGGTTTCCAATAGGGAGGTGGTGAGGTTCTAGAAGAACATGCAGAATTGGAAATAGTGCTCTTGACATTTTTTTTTATATATATAAGCACAAGCCTCTTGTCAGTTAACAACAGCTTGTATTTATTTTACTTTTTAAATTATTTATTTATTTATTTATTTATTTATTTATTTATTATTTTTGGCTGCGTTGGGTCTTCATTTCTGTTCGAGGGCTTTCTCTAGTTGCGGCGAGTGGGGACCACTCTTCATCGCGGTGCGCGGGCCTCTCACTGTTGCAGCCTCTCTTGTTGCAGAGCACAGGCTCCAGACGTGCAGGCTCAGTAGTTGTGGCTCACGGGTCTAGTTGCTCCGCGGCACGTGGGATCTTCCCAGACCAGGGCTTAAACCCGTGTCCCCTGCATTGGCAGGCAGATTCTCAACCACTGCACCACCAGGGAAGCCCCCCACTTTTTGAAAATAAAATATACCAGTAAGAATGTATGTTTTTTTGGGAAAATGTGACAGTGACTAATTTTTCATATGTAATATAAGATTCTTACTGTTTATAGTCCAGCTTTCCTAATATAAACATAATTCAACAAATACTAATTAAGTACTTACCAAGAATAAGACATTCTGCTACATAATTTAGGAAATACAAAGAACTCACTGCTTAAAAAAGGAAAGGCATGTACATGAATAGCTATAATACTAACTGTTAAATTTAGGTAAGGATGGGAAAGAGGGAGATTAACAATGTCTGGGAATCTGGAGGAAGTCTTATCCTGACATGAATCTTGATGCTTAGGTACAATTGTTGGGGCAGAGAGGAGAAAAAAATTCTGTAAAAGAAAAGTGCTTGATGAAAGATAGCAAAGTAAAAAAGGTATCTTCAAGTAATGTTTGCAGGTCTGATATTATAAGTGGCGAAGAAATATTGAAAAGGGAACTAGAAGGTTTGGACTAGATCATGGAGGTCTTAATAGTCAAGCGACAAGGGAGCAACTAAAATTAGTTTTTTTTTTTTTTTTTTTTTTTTTTTTTGCTGTACGCGGGCCTCTCACTGCTGTGGCCTCTCCCGTTGCGGAGCACAGGCTCCGGACACACAGGCTCCGCGGCCATGGCTCGCGGGCCCAGCCGCTCCGCGGCATGTGGGATCTTCCGGGATCGGGGCACGAACCCGTGTCCCCTGCATCGGCAGGCGGACTCTCAACCACTGCGCCACCAGGGAAGCCCTAAAATTAGTTTTGAGAAGGAGAATGACATAATCAAAATTATGCTTTAGGAAGGATCTTCTTAAAGAACTATGCAGATAGGAGACAGGCAGAAAATGACAGGGAGGCAACTGGTAAAGTATTGTTAAACGTTAGGCAAGCAGCAGTGACAGCCTGGATTAGAATAAATACATTCAGACTGGGTCCCTGAAAGAGGGCATAAGTATAAGAAGCTTTTCCAAGGTAGGAATGACTGGACAAGATGTATAAGTAAGTTTATGAGTGTATATTTGTATATCGATTATAATGAAGAGACAACTCCCTATTTTAAAACCTGGGACACCTGGAGGCTGGTAAGGGCAATACTAGTTAAGAAAATGGGAAGCATGAAGGGATTTGGAGAAACAAGGTCATTTTTAGGTATGTGTATTTTATAGTAAGTTTCGAGTATCACTGCATAATTGCCAGAAGATAGGTAGAAATGTGGAGCTTAGAAGAGTCTGAAGTAGAAGAAAAGCAATACTAATCAACTGTGGTCATGGACGAAAATTACCTTGTGGAAGAAAAGAGAAACAGAAAAAAGGGGTCTAGAGTTGACTCTTATTGGACTCACAGTGTGACACGAAAGAAGATGAAGAGAAGTCAGTAAACAGAGGATAAGAGGAGACACAGAAACCACACAGAGGATAAGAGAAAAAAGCACCTTTTTACACTGGGGAGTCAGTGGAGTCGACCTGGCAGAGATAATTCTATGAAAGGATGGAGGAAGGCTCTGCAGATTGTGTGAGGTTACATGCCCCATTTTCCTTCCCTTAGAACCATGATCCTTGCCCCTCCTCCCCAGAACATTGGGTAAACTGGAGATATTTTTGATTGTCATGAATGAGGGGTACTACTGGCACCGAGTGAGTATGGGCAAGGGAGGCTGGTAAGCATCCTCAGAGCACAGACTACAGTCACCACAAAATAACTGATCTTCTCCCAGATGTTCATAGCACCAACATCGAGAAGCCTTGCTCTAGATCCTGTTGAGCACAGTGGACCATAAAAGTGAGATTTCTAACCCTTTTCAAATTAGAAAGGGAGATTCCTCAGAATGCCAAAATATTTATGGTACCTCATAATTTTAAAAGTGGACCCAAGACACATTTTCTTCTTTCTAGGCTAAGTAGTAGCAACAGATCCTATATGTTTCCAACACTAAATGTCAGGTCTACTTAAGTATCACGTATTGGTTATTTACCTTGTCTAATCCAATATGGATTTTTCAGTGCACAGCTGGAAAGCTGGACTCCTGTAGGTTTGTATGTTACAGGTTAATGTTCATTTTAAATGCATTAAAAAGTTACTTAAATTAAATACATCTTAAAACCTGTTCACTAAGTTCTGCGAATGAAATATATGACTTAGCAAAATGTAATTTTTTTTCAATTTTTACTCTCTAAGGCAGTTATATTTTTAGAGTAGTTAAAAAAAAAAGATGTTTGTGGGAAAAACAATCCATTGTGGAAGAACCTAACATTCTGATAAGGGTGATTTTTTTTCTCCAAAATTGATATCTTAAAAATAATTTCTGACATGTATGGTTCTTCTCTCAACAGTGAACAAGTTTTTAAAGGGAGCAATATCACACTTTTCATCTTCATATGAAGCAAACTTCTTAAATTTACTACCTACATAGTCAAATATCTTTCAGAGGATGTTGATTTATTTATGTAAAAAGCAAGATAATAACATCGTGGCACTGGGGAATTATTTCCCTTCTGCCCTGGGCCTTTGAATCATGGGCTACATCATGCTGCTCAGCTGTTTACTCTGGACAGAGTCCAGAACAGCACAGTACTGTGGAAGATGCCAGAAAGATACACCGCCCCATAGCAGATGAAGTAAGAATTATCTTCTCTGCAAACTCAAGAGGATAACAGAGTGATTTGTACTGCAGTTGATATGCAGAACATCCATCTTTAATTTTCAGTGCCAGTCAGGGGCGTTTTTAGTTCACAAGGTGGCATATTGCTCTCCTAGGAAGTGAAAGGAAGAAAGCCTCTTAGAGAACACTTGTGCCCATCTTTGCTGACTGAATCTTAGCATGTTTAAGCACACAATACTGATTTCTTCAATTAGCATTGCTTAGTCATCATTGCTGAGACGGTCAAGGATTATGGCAAAGGAAAACAAAAATCGATTGCTTCTACCAAGGCACGTGGCACGCCTGTAATAAACCAGTGTTCTGATTGTCCTTTTAGTAGCATCCTGATCGTTGAGACTACACAGGTGATAAAATCGATGTGCTCTTCCTGTTCTGTGGTGAGAGCAGCAGTGCACTGCCATTTCCAGAACTTGTTCTCCGTTTCCACAGCCAGTACAGTTGTTTGCTTTATGATCTTCCCAGGGTTAGGGAAGTTGCCAGGTACTGCAGCTGTGCAGAAGTATGGAGTCTCATTTTACAGGAGAGACTTTCCATGGAATTTCATGGAAATTTCATAATGGAGAAATATTTGGCACTTTGGGAAGAAAGAATTTTGTTTTTAATTTTCTGGGCAGAGCTCCCCTTGACAACAAAGTGCACATAAAACAGTGCCTATGTGGAGCTCAGTTCTAAGACTCAATCCTGTGAGAGGTCAGTGTAGTCATTTTACTAAGATGTATTCTTCCCAGCTGAGGTGATCTGACCAGCAATAGTGAATAAATTGTTGAGTTCATTCTTCCTTAAGTCAAATGAAAAGTAAAGAATCCAATTACTGGATTACCAAATAAATCCAAGGAGCCCACCAACCATGGCTGAGCCATACTGGATTCATTTCTGAAGGATGAATTCTAGCATTTATTTTGGCCCTGAAAAATAAATCATTTAATATAAAGTCAAACAAAAAAAAGGAGAGTTTTTTTGGAGGTATTTATCAAGAATTATACTCAGTTCAGAGTACAATGCTGTTCTGGGAAATTGCTATTTTTTGCTAGTGATTATCAAGTCCTATGAAGATTATAAATGAAGACAGTTTCGTGATTTAAGGAAAGTAACAATTTAAAAGAGATTTCTCCTGAATTTTTGGAACCCGGTTTACTTCTTGGGACTTACCACCCCTTTTGATCTTATTAGCTATGACATTAAACAAAAAATATCCTTCTGTATTGGAAACATCTTCACATTTCCCCTAAGATTTCAAGCTCATAACACACAAAGGAATAAGTTTATCCAGGCATTTGGCACATAGCATGTATTCAGTAAATGGTAGTATTTACTATTTTTCCTTGTAGAACATTGAGAACAACAGCATAAACAAGCTGGTGTTGAATAAAGGTTTTAATATGTTCATTACTAAATTAAATCCTATTGTGCCTCCAATATACATACCCCTCCTTATCTCCCACTCCCAAGTAAATTTTAAAAATGACTTACTTTTTGAGGATAAAATTGGTTTCTCTTAAATTGACACATAAATTGTGCATCCACCTGAAAGCATCCATAGGCATAATCTTATTTTTCTCATTTTTAAGACATCTGTAATTTGATGGATACTTGCTGTGATATTGCGATTTATAATAAATATATATATTTCGTCTTTGTTCATGTTTCTGCACAGACCACCTAAAACTCTGGGAATTTCCTTAGTGATAAGAGCAACAGAAGTGTCTTTTGTTATGCTAACCAGGTTACTTTTGCATCTAAGAATGGGAATTAGTTGGCAGGAAAACCAACCATGTGATTAGTGGGTTGGAACTTTCAGTCCCACCTCCCTGACCTCCTGGGAAGGAAGAGGGGCTGGAGGTTAAATCAGATCAATAATTTAATCAATCATGCCTATGTAATGAAGCCTCCATAAAAACCTAAAAGAATGGGGTTCTGAGAGCTTCCCAGTTGGGGAACCAGAATGCTTCCATGTGCTACCAGGCCAGGCCCCCAAATCCATGAGAAGAGAAGCTCCTTTGTTCAGGACCTCACCCTTTGTATCTCTTAATCTGGTTGTTGATTTGCGCCCTTTAAAATCCTTTGTAATAAACTGATAATCTAGTGAGTAAATGGGTTTTTTGAGTTCTGTGTTCTTACTCTAGTAAATTAATTAAACCCAAGGAGGAGGTCGTGGGAACCTCTGATCTAGAGCCAGTCAGTCAAAGCACAAGTAATAACAATTGACACCTGAAGTGAAGGAGAGTCTTGTGGGACTCAGCGCTTAAACTGTGGAATCTGATGCTATCTCTGGGTAGATAGTGTCAGAACTGAGTTGAATTGTAGGACACCCAGGTGATGTAGGAGAATTGCTTGATGGTATGGGAAAACCACATACATATACATAGGAAACTGGTACCAGAATACCTGACTTGCAATGTTTGCTAATATTATTTGAGGGAAGTTCATAAGATTATTTCCAATATAAAATTTTGCCAGAATTCCTGAAGTTGGAGTCTAAAACACCCCAGAGTACCCATGATAAAGCCAGAAATGGAAAAGCTGGAGAAAGACAAAGGGCAGAAATTTGAAGCAAACCAATGATGATAAGTAAGACAATCTTTACCTCTTTAATATGCCTTGAATCAACAATCTTGTTAATTGCAACTAATTTCAGGATTATTATTAAAGAGATCACCAATTGGAAGATACCTGGGAAAGATATAGTTGTGAAGACCAAATTAAAGTCAGCAATTCTCCCCTGTCCTACTGTAAAACATAGCATTCTCTAATAGCTATAGAGGTAAGATCCAAAAGTCCATTGTAAAGTGGTTGTTTAAAATTTTTAAAATCATTTTCTCCTTTAATTATTTACTGATATTTATTATTGGGATCCACTAGCTTCTATGTACTATGCTAGACATTGGGAATATAAAGATATATTAGAATTCCTACCCTCAAGAATTCATGCTCTTCTCAGGGAGATAAAAACTTCAACAAATTGGCAAAAATTATATTTTCCAGAATCACTGACATGATGGGGAGGGCAGGCCAGCCTGGCAGAGCTGGTTCCTACAAGAGAGGTCAGAGTGGTGGGATAAATTGCCCTTTACCTCTGGTATTTATCTGCCTGTGGAATAGAGCAGGGGTCTGATAGGGTAATGGGTTCTGTTGGCATACAATGTGTTTACAGCACAGATAGAAGAAACTGGAAAATGTTATTTGGAGCTCAATAAAGAACAATGTAAATGAGAGGGAGAAAGCTGTCAAGGAAGGCTTCAGGGAGGATGTAATGCCTGGGATGAGTCTTAAAGATAAGCAGGAGTTTTTAAGGGTAGATCAGGCATTCTAAGCAAAGAGGAAGGAAGGCAGAAAGAAGTAGCCTATGAGGACTGGGTAGGTACAATTTGTTTCCAGTAGGAAGAGTTGTAGAGATTGTAGCCAGATCATAAGAAGCCTTAGGTACATTGTTAGGGAACTTGAATTTTAGGGAATTTTATCTTTCAGGCTATAGGAGATATTGAAAACTTTAAAACAAGAGATTGATTTGTTTTCATAGTGAGGATAGGCTTGCAGTTCAGCCCAGAAAACTTGCGTAAGCCATAGTATGCCTGAAGCCTAGGACTGGTGTTGGTGCATCAATCAAGGGTAGCCAACAGACATCATGATTTCAACAAATCTCATCATCCCCCAAAGGCCTTAATAAGTTCCTGTCAACAGAGACATTCCAGCAGCTGTGTTGTGTAAACAGTGTGTCTATGGCAAAATATTTTGGAGTTCAACAGCAATCCCTCCTACTCTGTAGTAGGATGGGGGTATTTAAACGAACATTCTCCTCTCCCCCAGCACATTTTTGGTAGTGCAGATGGGAGTAGTTCCAGCAGCTTAAGACATGGCTACAGTCAATCAAGGGCTGGTGGATTTGGATGGCTCCAAATAAGGATCTTAGAAGTGAGTTGTGAGAAGCAGGCTTTTCAGTCAGTGGCTCCCTTGTGCATCCCCAAAAAATGTTGTGTGTGATAGTCAAAAAAACGGACTATATTCTCTCCTATCTACTAGTATAGCTTGAAGCACCTTCATTGGGTTTTTTTCTAGGATTACATATGTGGCTGTGTGTGTACATGCATATTTCTATTTATAATTTCCCTAGTAATATTGGGAAATTGACAAGAAGTAAAAGGCACATTATTTTTCTTTTTCTCTATTTTCTATATTTTAACTGGTTTCCTTAGCATTACAGTATTATATTCCAAGAGCTAATGTGTGTGTGTGTGGGGGGGGTGTGTGTGACAGAGAGAGAGAGAAACAGAGATAAAGACAGAGAAGTTTTAGTTTTCTGGTGGATGGCAGTGGCCATGGAAAGAAATGGGGCTGAGCAGAGGGAGGTGCTGACAAAGATGCCTGGCTGTAGCCTGGGTGATATGGAGAGGTTGGGATGATGGAGGAGTATTGGATGTATTGATGTGCATCCAATTCAAACTCCTTTTCAAGCCCTTTGTCATGACATTTTTTTCCCCAAATGTTTAAGAATTTTATCTGTTTATTTTTGCATTTCCAGTTCTAGCATACAGCTTATTACATAGTTGTACTCAGTAAATAAAAAATGAATGAATAGACTTTCTTGCACCATGATCTGAATGTTTGTGGCCCCCCAAAATTCATATGTTGAAATCCTAATCCGAAAGATGATGGTATTAGGAGGTGGGGTCTTTAAGAGATGCTTGGAGGTATTAAGAAGTGGGGTCTTTAAGAGATGCTTGGATCATGAGGATGGAGCCCTCATGAATGGGATTAGTGCTCTTATAAAAAAAACCTCAGAGACCCCTCATCCCTTTCCCCATGTGAGAGCACAATGAGAAGTTGCCAGCTATGAACCAGGAAGAGGGCTCTCACCCCCAGAACACAAGCATGCTGGTGCCTTGATCATGAACTTCCACAGCCTCCAGAACTGTGAGAGATAAATTTCTTTTTTTTATGAACTACCTTGTCAGTGCTATATTTTTATAGCAACCCAGACAGACTAAGACACCTTGCTTTGAAATGAAAAGCCAATGGGAAGAAGAGAGAGCCAGATGGAGGGAATTCACAAGTAATATTTGATTTAAGAGGAATGAGAGAGCAGATGAGCTGGTGACTCTCCATTGCTCCCCCAGATTCCTTTCTGCCTTCCTTTGCCCTGCTCTGTGACCTGGGAAACTAGCTTCTATAGACTGCATTGCCAGGTTTGTTATTATTGTTGTTCTGGGCTTCCAGTTGTATTCAGCCTATAATAGGGGATGAATGGCAGAGGTATAGGCAGGATATGAAAGACTGGAAGAGAAATGTTGGTGATCTATTTTCCCACTGGATGTCTGGAGCAGGTCCTTTTCCATGGTTCCATCTCTCTTTGGACTCCAGTAACACTGTCCCCTCTTTTTATTCCTCAGGCCAAGGAATAGCAATTCCTTCCCATTGTTCAAAGGTTTCACAGTGCCTAAAACATCTCTAGCTGGTTCCCTTAATCCTGGTCTTTCTATTAAACTGTTCTCAGTTAAAACACTTTGAATATACTGTATGTTTCATGATGGAAACCCAATTGATACAACAGGGAATTCTAAACCATAAAGAAAAAGAGAAGGAATATGTGACAGATCTTCAGAAAAAGAACTTCAAACTCAGGTAGAAAATACTTCAATATGCCAATGGTAAAAAAAAAAAAAGTCAACATAATTGAATAGGATGAACTGCTCTCCTAAGGAATATGAACAAGTCTGTCCATTTACATAAAATGAGTAGAAGTATTTTCCCAGCTGTCTGACATTACGCTCCTATTTTTAATTCCATGATCCCAAAGAAGAGCAAAGGCAGCGCATAGTCGGGGGAAGGGGGAGGCAGTTGGAGTTAGTGCTTTGCAGCAACTCTGCACTGCAGCCACCCCCCAGCACTCATTCTGAAAGCTTTGTATGAAGCACAGGACCAGAGGAAATACAATCAATGCAAACAAATCCCAGATGAAAATGAGCACTTCCTGATGATTAGCAAACTTAAAAAGAAAAAAAAAAATTGAAAAGAACAACTTTAATAGGTCAAAATTGGCTTAATGTAAAATATTAACAGACCACAAGATACATATTCTGATAGAATTAAGGCACTCCTTTTAAGCTTTCTGTACTTGGCTGCCAGTCAGCGCTCAGTTCCCCCTAAGTGAGATATTTGGTGAAATCATTAACATTGGAAGCAACTTCAAGACCTGATGTTCCCTTACCACTGAGACACAGATCCTGAGCTCAAAATTTGGAAATCAGGAAGATTTTCCAATCACTTTGGACATAAACAAAGCCGATTAACTAGGTGAATGAAGTTTATCCCTAATTCAATATTTAGAGAGATTACTATTACTAATATCTGTAAAAAACAAACTGAAGAACTATCTAACCCCATTATTTAAGACATATACACCTTCAACCTAGTCATTTCTCACACACACAAAGTGAGATCATATTTTATGTAAATTTGGGTTGTGCTAATTTGAAATAGTGTTATATAAAATATTAATGGTTCTCAAATTTGATGCAAATTTTGAAACAATGCAATTTTTATTTTATGTTTATTCCTATGGGAAAAATAATTTTGAATTATATGAGTTTCAAATTATGTAATGTCTTCAAGAAAGCATTCCTTCCATAAAATATGGCTGCATCTGTCTTCCTTTGCAGGATTAACTTATCTTTTGTTAGGGATAGTGATAGGCAAGTTGTATAAATTTAAAATGTATTTATCAGCAGATTCCAAAGTACAACGCACTAAAAGAATTGTAGAAGTTGCCTGCATTCAAAGTCGCAGAGTGCGAGGGTTCAAATTCACTCAGTAAGCTAACCTAAGGCACGTTGAATGGCTGGAATAAATTAGATTGATAAATTTAGGTAAACATCTTCAAAAACTAAAGATTTTGTTCTGATTGGTAAAGACTTTGTTCTGGATGAATAGCAATTATTTGCTCAGTTCTTTGGAGTATAGGGCTCCTAAGATAAGACTGTTAAAATTGTGAGCAGTTGGGTGGGACTGTCAGCTTTCTCAAGGTCAACAGTTGTTCTCAGATCACAACCTGTACCATGGCTCCAGCCAGACATCTTTAAACTACATGCCACTGGGTCAAGGTCATTGTATGAGGGTTTGAGTAGCAGGTCAATAACCAACTTGAGCAAGTTCTTAATGTACAAATCAGTTTATTCCAGAATCATATTTGTCAATTTTTGTCCTTAGAAACTAATTCTCATTTTCCCGAAGAAATATTGCTTTTATTTTAAGAAACCTTCACAGTGGTCCAGAAAGAACTATTTAACCCATAACAGGCCCAGTATTAATTGAACTATGACTCACATTCCTATGGTTTAATGCTAGCACACAGATAAGTACTAATAAAAGTCTATTAAGGAAAGTACCTTACTATTCTCCAGTTTGTGGTACATGTAATGGGATGTTAAATTGGGAGTGTTTGCTGAGGAACCAAGACCCCATAAGGTGCTGTTTTACAGAGGAGATGCTGGGCCACAGGCAGAATTTAAAAGTATATAACCTTCAGCTGCCACAGGAAGTCTCTCACGTTTACTGAGGAATAAAGAGTATCCAGAGAGTAGATATTAGGGAGAGTATGTGTAGAGCATTTCTTTAGAGAACAGCTGATGTGTTGTGGGCTCCATTCCATTTCTTTCTTCTGGGTGCCCTGGTGGGGCAGTTTCTGCATCTTTCTGCACACCCAGTAAGAAGACCACCAAGAAGATAAAGACTGTGATTCTTCAGTTAAGCCTCCAGAAGAGGAGTTCTGGATTTATGCATAGGAAATTAAAGCATCTCATGGTACAGAGAAGAGTCAGTGAAGGAACTGTACTCCTAACCAAAAAAGCAGATAAAGTACATGAATCTCCAGGGATCAGATGGGAATCCCCAAAGGGAATGTTGACTTAAAGTTATTTTAAAATAATTTATTTTAAAAGTCATACCATCCAATGAGGCAAGATACCGGGGAAAAGAGACCCAGACAGAAAGATGTTGTGAGTTATATTCCTGGCATGCAGAAACTTGGTGGAGATCAAGAGCAGCCAGTTTAAGAGGAGGCATTGACCAAAACAAGGATTATGAATTTCAAGGCACCCAGAAGTAAGCCTCTGAAGAATCAAGAAAGTGCACATGAGAGTATCAGCTCTAAACATCTTCAGGCTTCCATTGTTAATAAGAACTTTTATCTACACCTGACCTCTCTCTCCTCCAACAATGTATTTTACAACTGGACTCCATGTTCTTATAATCCCTAAGTTACAAATACTCATAGTCCTGTTGTATGCCTTCATCACTAAGTCACAGACACACTGCTGTATCTTTGACTGACCCCATGTCTCTCAGATCCCCTGTTTATTTCTGCTTATTCACAGGGCATAGGTACCAGTTCAACAGACATACACAAATATATCCACATGTGTAAGAACTCCATGACTGGGGAAAATAATAGACCTGCTATCTAGAAGGCCTAAGAAGAATGGATAGGGAAGCAGGATTGAGCATTTTAGCTGACAAGAAACCATAAATTTGAACTTGGCCATTAGACTTTCAGCAGCCCATAATAAGATTGAGCACCTGCTATGAGTCACACATTATGCTGACATATTATCACTATTGAAACACCTACTCTGCCCCATAGGTATTATCATCCCCATTTTCAGATAAGAAAACTAAATTATGAAAATATGAGGTAACATAAAAATCTCACAGTAGGTCACTGAACATATATTCATACTCAAGCATTTTCAACCACTTGCTTCTCTGAATCTGAGAAATGAAGTGTTAGGTGTGTATTTATCTGCATGTGTGTAACTCTCCACGTTACTGTGGCTGTGATTGTGTCTGTGATATATTTCTATCTGTGGATCTCATTATTAATCTATCTATATTTATACTAGCATATTTTGGGTTTATGAGGTGAAAGAAATATCAGGAGTAAACAATGAAAAATTGAAAGCACATTGAATCAAGCCAAACTAGAGTTGGGAAATAGAAAAAACAATGATTATTTAATACAAGAAGAATATACCATTATTCTCAGGAAGTATTCTTTCTGACATGGAAGCTAGAGTGTGATCTCTTAAAACAAATGGCAGTTTCCAGGGTGGGAGCACCCAAAGTTATATTTTTTTCTTATTTTTTTAAATCTTTCCTTTTAATGCTTGGTTTCACTTTTTTATTTTCATTGAAGTATAGTTGATTTATAATGTTGTGTTAGTTTCTGCTGTACAGCAAAGTGAATCAGTTATACATATACATATATCCACCCTTTTTTAGATTCTATTCCCATATAGGTCATTATAGAGTATATAATGACCCTGTGCTATACAGTAGAGTCCCCTGTGCTATACAGTAGGTCCTTATTAGTTATCTATTTTATACATACTAGTGTGTATATGTAAATCCCAATCTCCCAATTTATCCCTCCCCCCTTTCCCCCTTGGTAACTATAAATTTGTTTTCTACATCTCTGACTCTATTTCTATCTTGTAAATAGGTTCATTTGTACCGTTTTTTTAGATTCCACATATAAGTGATAAAATATGACATTTGTCTTTCTCTTTCTTATTTTTTAAATAAACTTTCAACTCTAGAATATATTTACATTTACAGAAACGTTTCAAAGATGGTATTCGCATTAACCCCACACCCAGTTTCCCCTATTATTCATTAGCATGGTACATTTGTACCATGGTACATGGTACATGGTACATGGTACATGGAACAAATATTGATACATTATACATTATTATGGACTAAAGTCCATACTTTTCTCAAATTTCTTAGTTTTTGCCTTTTTTTTTTTTTTAAATCCAGGACCCCATCCAAGATACCATGTTACATCATGTTACATTTAGTCATCATGTTTCTTTGGCTCACGTTGACTGTGACACTTTCTCAAACTTTTCTTCTATTAAATGGAGCACAGTTTAGGTCTTTTGTAGAATGGCACTCAATTCATATTGGTCCCATGTTTTTCTCATGAGTATGAGTTTGGGGACCAAAGTTACTTTATAAACTAAATATATATTGATGACGGGAGGAGAAGAGAAACTATATTGGCTTGAAGCTGGAAAGCCTGAATGTCTCTTTCTTTTAACATTACTTGTACAACCTTGGGAAAATTATTTAGTTTCTGACGGTCCACTAAATTGAATCATATCAGGTATGATTTTTAATCCAGAATCTCGGGTATCAAAAAGCATAAGAACTTTTTTTTCTTCAAGAGATAAATTAATTTCTATCTTAAGCCTCTAAATAGCCAAAGCTTTGGGGGGTCATTTGTCCATGAAGACGTTTTCTGGGGGACACTGTTCCCTCACTTCTTATGGCCACCAGTCCACTAGACTCCTGGCCAGAGTCCCCTCGTTCCTGCCCACTTAGACTTCTCAACCCTGCACTTTCTTCTGTCACTTCAGAGCCACACTTGGGGTGCAGGCAGACACCTGCTACTTCTGTTTGTTATTCAGGATTCTTAATCTCTGCTGGGCTCTGTCCTAAGCATACTAGCAACCATTCTGCCTCTGAGAGCCTGCTGCCTTCCTAAGGCTCTACCTGGCAGGGGGTTTTCAGGTTCTTTTTACTCTGGGATGCTCCCAATCTCTCTGTAGTCTTGTAACCTCCCTGAGAGGTCTGCCTGGAAAACAGGACACAGGACAGTTTTCTCCAGGATTCACAAGTATAACCACTGTCCATCACTCCCCAGTCCAATACTCTCTCCTCTAAACCTAGGGGCGTACATTTTTCTTCTCCTCAGGAAATCTCTCCCTCTCTCTTTTTGCAGCTTTTACCTCAAAAACACCTTCGTATGGTGATATTTGCCTATGAATCTCAAAGGATATGTTTTAAATTGGATTTAAGTCTTTGAAACCAGGAAGTTTATTGTTATTATTATTGTTACTATTTTTATTACTACTATTCCTACTGCTGCTGTTGTTGTTATTGTCTACATGTAATATCACTTCTGTAAGGCAAAATTCCCAGACTAATTATCTGCATGTATACACGGAAATAAAGGTGAGGCTAGGGATAACTAAGAGAAGAAAGAACATAGGGAAAAAAATCTAAAATAATATTTGAATATCTATTCACATATATGCTATAAATATAAAATAAATTTTTTCTGTAAATCACTTTGTAAATTAAGTATTATTGTCAAGTGAATTGTAAATTATACACTGTATAACTTGCAAAAAGCTTTCCTTTTGCAAAAAAAAAAAAAAAAACTGTTTTCAATGACCCAGATCTTCACAACAGCTATAAGATTGCATAGAGGGATGGTAATTTCAAAGTCCCATCCTGGCAAAAAAATGAAAGTGAAGTAAAAAGTCATCTTTAATTACCTGTTTATTAAGTTAGCATCAAAAGGCAGGTCCTAGGCAATTTAATGGACTTACTTTTAAAAAGTACCAGTCCTCAAATGAGACTTTTTCTCACAAGTGAGTTGAAGGGGTATTTTGACTAGATGATTTTAGTATATATCAGCTGACAACTTATGCTCATATAGCTGGATCTGTGAGACATGACTACGCATATCTACAAAGCAAACACACTTGGAAAAAAAAAACTCTTCAAGCTGGGATGGTGCAAATGGCTCTCTAAACTGTGAAACTGTATCATAGAGGAAACTGTTCTGAGGTTATGAGAAATAATCTATAGTTTGAAGGCTAGGAGATTGCAGATATTATAAAACATATCCAGAAGTATGGTGGTTTGGAACGCTGGTGCTCGGTTGACAGCCCCGTCAATCTCTCATGTCCATTGTCTCCATGTAGTCAATCTGCCTGGTGTTTAACCCCAAGCAAGCAGGAACCTCGTCTGGACTAGACTTATCCAACCAGAGACCCGAAGTTCTGAGCCCTTGCAGAGTTTCTATTCCTATCACAGACAACTCTGTCTAGAAGCCCATTATTCCAGCAAATGAGACATTCTGCTTAGGTAGTTAATTTTTAGTTCTCTCCTTTGAAATCCTTCTGGTGAGCATTAATATGTAATACAAAGATTTTCACATTTGTATTCACTTCCATGGGTCCATCCACTTGCTGCTTCCTCAGATCTTGTCTTCAGTCTTCCAGTATTTTTCCTTCTAGGCTCCTGACCAACTAGCCGAAACATTCATCACTGCTAATGATTCTATGTGCATTTTTATCTTGAGCTACTTCTGCTTTCACACAAATAGATAACTAGGTAAATTATCCAAAGTTCTATCTACTGAGAAGATTTCTTCTCACCACTTTGTTTCAAAACTACTCCTGTTTAGGGATGTAATGCCACAAGAATTCATTTTCAGCTTATATTAACACATCAAGCCAACTCATCCTGAGACTTTTTTTTTTTTTTTTTTTTTTTTTTTTTTTTGTGGTACGCGTGCCTCTCACTGTTGTGGCCCCTCCCGTTGTGGAGCACAGGCTCCGGATGCGCAGGCTCAGCGGCCATGGCTCACGGGCCCAGCCGCTCCGCGGCATGTGGGATCTTCCCAGACCGGGGCATGAACCCGTGTCCCCTGCATCGGCAGGCGGACTCTCAACCACTGCAGCCACCAGGGGAGCCCCATCCTGAGACTATTTTGTCTTGTCAGTCAGTCAGAAAGGTCGTCCTTCATATAGTCAGAGGTGTGAGCTCGGTAAAAAACACTGGAGCCACCGTGGAGCTGATATGGGGCCTGGGCCACTCGTTCATGCAGCGTATTTGTGCCTTTTTTTATGCCTTGGCGCTAACACTTACATCTTATGATGGATTGCTATTGAGCCCACCAAGCCTTATCACTTTTTGGTCTGACAGAATCCAGCTAGTGATGTATAGCCCTGACCATACGGTCACATGATGTCTCAATCACTGCTGAGACTCAGTATAGACCTGGAGCTATTTTTTTGAATGGTGCATAGTACTCCCTTACAGAGAGCATGTTCCTTCTCAAAAATTCTGGGTCTCTTTAAATTATGATTTTCTTATTGGGACTTGGTAAAAAACAGCAGAGTGATTTTCTCATCATAGGTATTTCTAGGACCACAGGGTCTGCTAGATTATAGGACCCAAGTAGTGGGCTTGCTCTTTAACATGGACTTGTTGAAGACTTCTTTCCTGTTCTGAACCCAAATCAAACGTGGCTGCCCTCCATGTCACCAAATAAAAGAGTAAAAGGAGTCCTTCCTGCTGGGATTGTGCTGTTGCCAGAATCCAAAAAGACCTACCAAGCATTGTGCTTCTTTCTTAGTGGTAGAAGTTATAAGATACAGTCATTTGCTTTTTATTTTGGAGAGTACATCCAGGCACAACCCAGTCAACTGAACTCATTAAGTTTTAATCTTTGTAAGGCTCCTCTCCTACTTTCTTGAGTACATGAGCCATATGAAAGACTCCAATGTATTTCCTGCTTCTTGTTATCCAGTCTGATTAACCTGGTACCATAGATATAGTAGGCTACGTGTAGAGTTGGCTTAGCCGTGAAGCAAAGACGAAAATATATACTGCTGCCTGTCCCACATAAATGTGAACTGCTTTTGATCCTCCTTTCTCAGTGTTGGAAACAAATTCATATGCCAGATCAATGGTCACACACTTTGTGATCCAGTAGCATCAATTGGCTTTAGCAAAGATATTATATTCAGTGCAGCACTTTCAGCTGGGACTGCTACTTTGTTTGCAGTAGTCAACTTCCTTCTCCTAATTTTAACTTATTTTGTAAAGAGAAAAACTCAAGTTAAACAGTGGTGTAGTGGGGACTACCACTCCTGTATCTTTTAAGTCATTAAAGATGGTATTAATTTTAAAATACTTATGTTTAATTTATATTTAATTTGTATTTGTTTGTCAACCTCAGCACTATTGACATTTTAGATCAATGATGCTTTGTTGTGAGGGCTGTCTTGTGCATTGTGGGATATCCAGCAGCATCCCTGGCCACTACCCACTAGATGCCAGTGACACTCCCCTTCTCCCAAGTTGTGACAACCAAAAAATATCCTCAGACATTGCCAAATGTACCTGATAGAGAACCACTGATTTAGAATCATGTTCGGGTGTGGTTTCGGCTAAAATGCTTGTACAGAGAAGAAATTATTTTTAGAGCAGGCCAATCTTATGTGCAAGACATTTGGAACTGTAATTTATTTAATTGTAAAGTAAATACTGAAGGAATGAGGAGTTAAGAGAGATCATATTAAAAAGGGAGAGGCCAGATTATTTTTTAATGTGAGAAATTAACCACAGTATTTAGTTTTTTTTATTATAGGCAACATGACATCATATTTTTCTTGTTTTCTGTTTTGTCTGTGAAAAATTTCATTCCTAATAGGATGAAAATTGCTGAGAGGAAAACCTTAATAGTAGCAAAAAAAAAAAAAAAAAAAAAAGAAAAAGAAAAATTGGCTCTTTAAAAAGACTTGGAATACCTTTATGAAGTTAACTACATAACTGGGTTTTTATTATTGGATAATAACCAGTAACATATGTATTGAAATTAAATATGTATAACAGGCACTATATTAGGGAAATGTGAGGATGTATAAGCCGTGGCTCCTACCCTCAAGAATCTTACAGTTGATAGCAGTAATTCTCAACTTGACTGTACATAAGAATCACTGGGAAAGTTTTGTAAACTACTGATGCTCAGAAACAACCCCAGACAATTAAATCAGAATCTTGGTTTAGAAGGGAGTCTAGGCATCAGTATTTTTTTCTTCCAGCTTTACTGAGTTATAATTGACATACAGCACTGTATAAGTTTAAGGTGTACAGTATAGTGACTTGACTTAGATACATCATGAAACAATTATTACAAGTTTATTGAATCTTCATCATCTCATATAGATACAAAATTAAAGAAATAGAAAAATAATTTTTCCTTGCAATGAGACCTCTTAGAATTTACTCTCTTGATGACTTTCATATATAACATAGAGCAGTGTTAATTACATGTATCATGTTGAACATTACATCCCTATTACTTACCTTGTAACTGGAAACTTGTACCTTTTTTTGACTGCCTTCATCCAATTCCCCTTCCCCTACCCCCCACCTCTGGTAACCACAGATCTATTCTCTTTTTCTATGAGATTTTTTGTTTTTCTGTTTGTTTTTGAAGTATAATTGACCTATGACACTATGTTAATTCCTGTTACACAATATAGTGATTCGATATTTCTATACATTTCAAAATGATCTCCACAATGTCTAGTTATGATATATCATCACCATACAATGATATTACACTATTATTGACTATATTCCCCACAAAGTACCCTTCATACTTGTGACTCATTTATTTTGCAGCTGGAAGTTTATACCTCTTAATCTCCCTCACCTATTTCTTTCTTCCACTCCCCTACCCTCCCTGATTGTTCTCTGTGTATCTATAACTCCGTTTCTCTTTTATGTATGTTCTTTTGTTCTCTTTTTTAGATTCCATATATGAGTGAAATCATACAGTATTTGACCTTCTGTCTCTGACTTATTTCTCTTAGCATAATACCCTCTAGGTCCATCCATGTTGTTGCAAATGGTAAGGTTTCATTCTTTTTATGGCTCAGCAATATTTCATATATATACACCACATCTTCTTTATCCATTTATCTATTGATGGGCATTTAGATTGCTTCCATATCTTGGCTATTATTAATAATGCTGCAATGAACATATGGGGTGCACATATCTTTTCTAATTAGTGTTTTGGTTTTCTCGGATAAATACCCAAGAGTGGAATTGCTAGGTCATATGTTTTATTTTTACTTTTTTGGTGAATCTCCATACTGTTTTCGATAGTGGCTATACCAATTTACATTCCTACTAACAGTGCACAAGTGTTCCCTTTTCTCCACATCCTAGCCAACAGTTGTTTTTGGTTGTCTTCAGGTTAATAGCCATTTTGCAGGCATCAGTATTTTTTGAAGATTGCCAGTTGGTTCTAATTCACAGATAAGGTTGAAAGAGAAAGTTATGAAAAAATAAGTAAATTGCAGAGTGATAATTGTTATATAGTAGAAGTACATAGCCTTTGATATTGAGGCACAGAGGAATAAACACCTAAATGTAAATTTATGGAAGTTTCATGAAGTTGAATATTATGCCTTTGCAAAAGAGTCAGAAATTCAAATATATATTTTATATTAAGGTAAACAAAAATGCGGATGAGTAAGCTTTAAGACCATGTTAAAGCATAGCCTTTGAGAAATGAGGGAAAATGAATAAATGCAAGAAACAGCTTTTGCTGCCAAGCTGCCCTGAAGTTTATAGTCATTTATACTATACAAGAAGATTTTTATCTTTTTATTAAAAATTCTAGATGAATTATTAAATAACAAAGGGGAAAATAAAAGTTAAATAGAGTAATATTTGATTCATAATCACCATATACTGTAAGTCATTCAAATTTCTGGTCTGGGAATACATATTAATTCAATCCTTATAAAGTCATGCAAATGTCAGATATTCCAGTGAGCAGTAATAATTAATTTAATGGTCAAAGTGGATAACCATACCTGCTCTCAATTTTTTCTGGCCAAATTAATTTAGTCTGTGCTCTGTGGTGTAAAAATCCAGCTTGCCAAATGAGAATTTATTCAGATAATCCAGCAGATCCAGTACTACCACCTGAAATATTTGGGTCAGTCTTGAGTGAATTTTACAATCTACTGTGGCACATATGTAAGAAATTTTTGAATAGACTATAATTTCATGATATAGAGTAAATACTGTGGCTATGACACGCTGTCCACAAAGACTGAGGATACTGCTTGTGCACAATACCTTTGTCTCCAGACATTTTACTACAATTCAGTCTTGGACTACTGTAATGTTTCTATTGGAAGTATAGCTTGCAGAATTTATATTTGAAAAAGGATGGCTGAGACACTTGCTAACTAATCATTTCTTTTTTAATTTCTCAGCTTTATTAAAAATCAGTTTGGAATCAGAAATCCATATACCTGGAAATCATTGGTCTACTTGCCTAGAATAAAACATCCAAATCAAATGGTCACATGAAGTACGTCCTTGCATCTTTTGCAAAACCACTACTGAGGGAATTTTCCATCATGTTCAATATCACCCACATAAAGATCATTTACTTTCAGAGTTCAGTTTTGAGGAAAAAAAAGGTTTCTATTGTCACAGACTAGGGTATATTTAATATCAAGGACAATATTATAAATGTCAAATTAGTCATCCCCTTTCATTACAATACCATAACCATCTATAATACTCTAGGTTTGTGACATTTTGGGTTTTCTTTTCAATTTTTTGAAAATGTTTTTCCTTCCAGAAAGCTTTGAGCTAAATTTAATGTCCAGTTACAGTAACTGTATTAGCCTAAGCTCTTGGAATATTCAATTTCCCCAATATCTTGTCATTTCACATTTTCTTTTTCTAGTTTTACCATTGTATTGTATGTATATTTTATTTTAAATTGCATCAAATAATTTTTCAAGATAGGCAGGGTATAAATCATGTTAAAAGAAAGTGTTTAGAACAGTTAGGGATTAATAAAAAAGTTAAATAACCATATGCATTATTTGGATTTACTCTGGTTACTTCATATTTTGTCTTTTAAAATACAATATTTAAAAGTAATTTCACTTTCACTGGAGAATGCATTTTACATGGTAAAGTATGTTATTGGTTTTGTTCAAATTATATACATCCATGGAAAGTATGTCTGTTTGGGACTTAAAGTTGATATCTAGGGTCACAGAGGCTGTCTGTTCTGTCTAAAGACAACACACCTAAAAGTAAATGCCCAGACTCCTGGGTATTAGGTTTACTTATCTGAACATCTAAGATTATGACAAATGTCAAAGATAAAAATTATAAAATAATAGTAAAATAACTGCTATTCTATTTTGTTGATGATAATATATTTTACTGTAATATTTGTAAATTAACTTTATAAATGATATTCACTTAATGACACCAGCTTTAAGAAGTTAGTGAGGTAATATGTACATATTTTCAAAACTTAAATATTGTCTAGTTCAATTTCAGTAATAATGTTATAAAACATCTAGTAAACATTTTTCCCACCTGTGAAAACAAAAGTTCTAGCAATACGTGTATTGCTAGAACAAGTTGTAGCATAAACTAGGTTGTAGTTTATGCTTTTTTTAAAAAAAAAGAAACATCAATTTTCTGTCATATTCTCCTTTCCTGACCCATTTTTGTTTTCATCATTTGTGCGTCTGATGAAATTATAGAATGTGGCCCTTTGGCAGTAATAGAATGGATGCCAACAGAGTGCTTTAGTGATGAGCTGCATTTTTGAAATAGCTGTTTCTATTAGGTAAATAAATGAATCTCATGACATAATATAAATATATGAACATGTCTGATGATGTAGGTTTACATCATGTCACACTTTGCATGCCAAAATAAGGAAGAGTCGTAATGCAAGCAGGCTAATTTTCATGGATCTAGAGTAAATTCCATCACTGGTTCTTTCCAGAGAAATTTAGATTTATAAAAATGGCAACTTAGAAACAGTTTTTCTCTTGCACCATGATCAACATGTGAGAAAACTTACCAGTTTATGTATTCTTACACGTGATACAGAGAGATATTAAAAATGTCTATTAATTTGTGCCCCGATTCAGAACATAAGGGAACCTTTCTCTAGAACTGTACGGTCCAATATGGTAGCCACTAGCACCACATTTAATTTAATTTAAATTAAATTAAAATTAAATAAAATTGAAAAACTCAGTTTCTCAATTGCACAAGCAGCATTTCAAGTACTAAGTAGCCTTTTGTGGCTAGTGGCTACTATACTTGACCACAAAGAACACTTCCATTACCTTCCATCATTACAGACATTTCTGCATTGTACATGGATAACATAGAACATAATCTTACCAACTGCATTCCAATTGGACAGCACTACTCTACATAATTAATAGAAAAATTACACAAGTGGAAGATATTTCCACCCCCATATTGATATGGATTTGTTCTAACACCACAAAATATTTTGTCTTATATAATCTAAAGCTTTATCATTGGGGAATGAGACATACTTTATAACCTGAACTTAAAAATTGTTTAAAAACTGTAAGGTAAAATTAAGAAATCTCTTGCAAAATAGGAAATTGATAAATTGCTCTCTAAAAATTATACCTTTTTCTTCTTAAAAATTAAATTGATAATTATGTATAACTTTTTGTTTCTATAAAAAGTTTTTACAGATTTTTTACTGCTTTGTTTATGATTTTATATACAAATGTGCCCACAAGAGTATATCTCCTAAATTAATTTACAATCTTCAATTTCTCTCTTTATATAATAATGTGAGGTACACTAAGATACTTGGAGAAAATAATGTGAATAATCATTCACATCACATTCACATAATCATTCACACAGTGATTCTTTGGAAAGGAGATGTGTTACTGACCTGTACAGCTATTGTGAATACTAGCAATGAACATCTCACAGATAAGAATCCTGTGTCAGATAGTATCTTTACACTTAGAGGGCCTGATTTTGAAGGAGGATCTCCAGAAACTTAAAGGTTGCGGAGCAGGTGAAGCAAAACTGACAAAAGGATTTGATCTAGCTGACCCATTCATCATTCACACAGTGGGACCTAAATACAATGGCCACTATCTCACAGCAGCTGAGAGTTCCCTGTACAGTTGCTACAGAAACATACACCTGTGTCATCAATTCTGCAAAACGAGGTTATTCCATAGAGGATGCAACACATACAGCACTTTTCACTAAGGAAATTGGTAGAGGTTCACTGGGAGACTGTTGAAAAAGTGATATTTGCTGTTTCTGAACTTGAAGAGTCTACTTTCCAAAAGATGCTACCTCTGTATTTCCCAAAGTCATTAAAGGAAGAGAATTGATCTTTGCCATTACTTATTGGAAATGCAGATGGGGAGCTTGTGGTACCCAAATGGAAGATTAGACTAAATGAAAACCTGGTGCCCAGAAGGACAGGTGGCTTGAAGAAGATTTGAAGAAGGTGAGAGAGTGAACCTTGTAAGAACTAGTGGAACAACAGAGAGGTAGATGGAACAAAGGCCCTAAGGCAGGAGAAGCACACCTCACCAGTTAGAGAGACATGAAGACCACAGATGTCAGAGTAGTAATAGAACCCAGATCATTTTGAGCTGGTAGACCATTGTAAATACATCAGCTTTACCCTGAGTAAGAAGGGCAGACACTTAAGGGCTTTGAGTAGGGAATGTTATGATTAGACCTCCATGTTTACGTATTTTATACAGACTAGTTCATGGAGACTAGACTGTAGAGGACCAGAATTAACAGGGAGATTTGTTAAGAGACTGTGGCAGGAATTTTGTCAAGATGTTGCGACTATGTCTAGGGTTGTAGCAGTGAGAAGTGGTCAGAAACTGGATTTATTTTAAATTTTGAGCTAATAGAATTTCCTGAAGGATTGCATATTAAGTGTGAGGAAGATACTTCTTTTGACCTGGCAGCAGGGAAAATGGAGTTACAAATAAGTGAAATAGGAAAGGTGAGGATGGAGTGGGCATTGGGAGAGGTCAGAAATTTAGTTTTGGATTTGTCAAGTTTGGGATGTCTACTGAACATCCAAGCAGAGATGGATATATGCATCTGGACTTTGGAAAGATACCTGGACGAGAGATATAATGTGATGGTCATCAGCATAGAGATAATATTTAAAGCCATGAAACTTGATGAGATAACCAGAAGAGTGGGTGCAGGTAGAGAAGCAAAGTGAAGCAGGCTGAAGACTGAGCTGTGGGAAACTCCAACATTAAGAGATTAGAAGAAGAGGGAACAACAATGCAGACTAAGGAGTGACCAGTAATTGAGAGGGAAAAAATGAGTGTGGTGTCCTAAAGGCAAGTGAGGAAGGGTATTGATAAAACACACGTGCTCAATTGTGTCAAATGCTGCTTGGGAAATAAGAAAGCTTGGATACTTGTGCAGAGGATAAGTAAAAGAATCAAAAGGAATGTTCAGACTGCACACTTGGGCAACTGAATGCCTGGTGTTTCAATCTGATGAGATAAAGCTTGAACCCGGGGTGCATGTGCAAACCCAGGTCTATTCAGGCTCCCTGGTGCCCCACATGGGAGGCCAGGTGGGAACCCAGGTCGGGATTGGCAGAGGCGAGGGTGGGCACCACAGGGATAGCAGCAGAAATGGTGGCAGGTGCCATGGTTCCTTGATCAAGGAAGGCTTCCACTGGGGCAGTGCCAAGACCATGAGCCTGTGCCTGCGGCATCTCACAGATATCAGAGATGTGGCCTGAGTACACAGGAGTGCTGGCAAAGTTGGTGCTGGGGCATTAAACAGTGTCCGTGCATTACTGGAAAATAAAAGTGTACACTTGGACACTGCAGTCAAGGATATCAGAGGGATATTAGAATTTTTCAAAGAGTTTGAAAATCCCTGGCTTTAAAACCTGCTGCAACATTTCAAAGCACATATCCATAGACAATAGAAATTAAATTTAAAACAGCTGCATTTACAGAAAAAAACCCACCATTTTCATATGATATTTTGGGTCAATCAGTTATAAATAAAAAAGGCAATTTTAAAAGTATTTGTTTCCTTGTAATTGAAGATACAGCTATAAAATATATAAACTGGTGTTCTGAATTTTTAAATGATCTACAAGTCATGAAACCACTGTTGTATCTTGTATAATCACCAATAGTTACAGGAAATGTGAGAAGAAACCTTAAAATGTCTTGCATAAATTTATAGTTACATTTATATGTTAATTACATTATATTTATATATTAAAGTTATAACAGCATAACAAACTGATTAACATGAAGAGTTAACTATCTCTAGAAAAATTGATCTTCAAGAATTATCAGCTCTAGATATACTAAAAATTTTATTTCAAAATAAGTTATCAGAAATGTAGCGTTTTCACAGTCTATAAAATATTCTGAAAAGTTCTAGTAACAGCTGCATCAGAAGAAAGATCCTTTTTAAAATTAAAAATTATCAAAAATTATTTGCTCTCTTGCATTGCCAAGAGTGACTAATGTTACCTTAAATTATGTTGACTGAAAATGAGTTGTTAAATGTATAAATTCTGATGGCCAAATTATGAATATTCAGAAAAGTAAGCCAGAAAAATCTTACCATCAATCAAGATATCACATTAATAAAGTATTATTATTATTGTATTATATATAATTATACCAAAATAGTATATTTTTTGCAATTTGTAAGTTTCTTGTTACTCATGTATTGCATACTGTTATTGTGTAAGTACTAAAATATTTTTAAAAGAAAAATCTTTGTGTTTTCGTACCTTTAAATGTACTTTTTTTCCTGCTTCTTAAGGTAGTGACCCCATTTTTGTTTGACATAGGACCCCACAAACTAGATAGCCAGCTCTGTTAAGAAGGTGATTTGATATGATGTGCTATTTCAGATGATGCCTTGATGACAGGAGTGGGGAACCACACCTGTCTTGTTTATATTAGGTAAATGCAGGTTAGTTGCAATCTTACTTTATGATGTTTCTCAGCTAGCTGCCATCCCCAGTTCCTCAGGAGAATCATTAGCATCATTCTGTACATTAATAAGAATGTGCTCCTTCTGCAGTATTAACATAGAGTCGCCAATATGAGAGGCAAATTTACAGCAATTAGTACCTTCATTCCTTGTGACTGTTGCTTTAGGACTTGCTCATAAACTGTATTTAAAACCAATCTTTAACTTCTCTGTCCCTGGTTTGCTACTAAATAAGGTGTACCTGTCCTTTCCCCACACCACCAAGTCTCTGAAAGGCTGATGGTCCATCCTTTCATCATGCCCCCAAGGGTCCTCAAAGATGTTTGCAAGCACATTCTATTCTAAATGTTAAAATGCAACATCCCAAATGGATAAAGAACAAAATCCTATGTTTGGAATAACAGACACACACACACCAGACCAGACCAAATAAAAGGTTGGTAGCCATAAAATAACCCAGAGGACACACACACACACACACACACACACACACATACACACCAGACCAAATAAAAGATTGGTAGCCATAAAATAACCCAGAGGAAACCTATGTGCAAGCTCTGATATGGAGAGTGAGTACAGAGAAAGATCTGGAAATATGTGTTTCTGAAAAGTGGCAAGAAATTCAGCAACTGGCAGTTAAACAAGATTTTCTTTTCATAAACAACACTGGAATTTAAATTATTTTCAGGTAGCTGTCATACCAATGCCAGGAATTTCTAAGGAAATTTAGAGAAGCTGAGTTGGAAGAAAGAAGAGATGCTGGAGACCTGTTTAATCAGGTAAAGCAAACAAAAATTAAAGAAATATTTAGTAGAACTGAGTATCAAATTTAAATCTACAGTTCCTTCCCCTCTGTGTAAAGTTGTCTTTAATATGGTAATAGATGTCAGAGGGTGGGGAGAGAGGCAGCAATCACATTCACTATGAGATAAGAGGACTCCATCTTTCCTGCATATGAAGCTTTAGACCTGCATTTTATTTCAAGTTTGGTGAACAGCAATCACTTCCCATCTGTGATTAGTCTCTGTTTTTTCACAGAAGAGAGGGTTGAGACAGAGCTTTAAAGGTTATTCTACACCAGACAAAAGGAGTACATGAAAAATAAGAGGCTTTTCAAATGATCTAAAGTGCACTTGAATCTGCCACTTTGATATCATTAGCAAATTGTGATTGATTAAGTATCACACTTAAATCTCTTACAAGCTTTTTGGAATAAAAGAGGGTATAGCAAATGTGGATATTCCCAGTATGTGGCATTATTTTCTAAATGTAGAGTGATATTTTTTCAGGTTGCATAATCCTACCTTTTACTCCTGAAATTATAAAGCTAGAAAGAATCCTGAGAGTAGTTGCTCCTGAGTCAGGGTTCAAGCAGATGACTGTGTTGCCATTTCAGACTGAGGATTCATAGTAACAGTCTTGGGTTGATGCTAAAGTTCCACTCCCTCGATAAAGCAAAATATGAGTCAAACATGATTTGTTTGATTGTTCTTATGAATCACTTTTTTAGAAAAGTGTTTACTTGTCATAAGTTTGGTCCATCTCAACTAAACAGTTTGAGGGGATTTGTTTCCAAGGCAAGAAGATGCTGTTTTCTTTAATACTGATTTAAAAAAAGACAGGAAAAAATTCACTAAAGATCACCAAACTTCTCTTAAATGTAATGATAATTATATACCTATGAAATCAAGGTGGCTTGATATACAAGGTAGCCTTTAATCCAAGCCTTTTTTCTGATGGTTTGAAGATGAGAGGAGTATTAGGGGAAACAAAATAAAGGACAGCATATTACAGACTGCCATAAGAATATGGAATTCACAGATCCCTTTTTAAATATGTGAAAGTGGAAGCAGTAGGTTGTACAATTAAACAATATGAAAGGAAGAGTCAGAAACTGAAATCCAGCTGTAGTTCTGCCAGTTGCTGGTTATTTCACATCAGCCTCTCATTCCACTTCTCAGAGACTGAATTCGCTGCTCCGTACTACCTTCCTGGATTAGATTAGAGGACCCAGAATAAGATTTTTCACTATTTGACTTGCAGCGACCCATTCAAAGCTATTACTAGAATTGTTAAAAAATATTCTAGTTGATTCTCTGTGCAGGCGTTTAGTAACATCTCACTTCTCCATGACTTTTGAAGTCGGATGTGACCACATGATTGGCTCTAGTCAGTGAAATATGAGTGGCAGTGACATTTGGTCATTTCTTGGGAAAACCAAGAACCAGTACATGATTCCTCTCTGACATGATGACCATGGAAGATCATGTCAAGACAGAGTATTTGTAGTCTGGGTACCTGTGTAAATAGGAATGATACAGATTCCCTGCTGATCCACAATAGACCTGTAGCATAAATCAACATTCAATATAGAAGCCACTGAAATGTTAGAATAATTTGTTATTGCAACAAATTTAATCCTGATTGGTACAACGTGTTTTATCCTGCAAATAATTTCTTACATGAAATAATATAGTCATGTATTCACCTTATAATTACAACATAAAAAGAACTTTAAAAATATTTAAAAATAAAATTTTAATTAAAAAATCAATATTCAACCTTAATACAGTAAACTAGCTAACTCCTCTTTGACTTATTTTTTATCCATGTGCTGCTAAATTTCTGGGCTTTTTAGTGTCTTTTACCTCCTTTGTGGTGACTACAGACACATCAAGTCTTTCTACTTGGGTTTCAGTGTGATTTTAATTCACCTTCTTGATAGTTACACAATAATCTCGAAAACTCGCAGTCTCCACAGGCAACTCCTTATTCTTGGAAGCCTTATATTAATGTCTTCTCCTTTCTGAAATTCTACTCAGTTTATTTTCAAAAACATTCACAACTCTATGCAGTTTAGTAAGGGCATAGGACTTTGTTTTACTTTGAGTGCCTGAGAAGGTTAGATTTCTCATCCAACCGTTCACAGACATCCCCTCTCCCACCTTTCCTATGATTTCTCCCATGCTATCGTTCCTCTCTGGTGAGTTCTGAGTTTTCCTTCCCATTACATTTCCACCCTGCTGAAAGCCCACTATCCCTATCTATGGAGTAAAAAGTGGCAGAATTTCAAACAGACTCTGCAAAGCAAATTTGATACCTACTTTGTCATTTATTTATTCAAGACATTGTCATCAAATGCCTACTAAATACTTGGCACTCTCACAGATACTGCAGATACAATGAGTGGGATGTTATCCTGGTCCTTAAATCTCAATCCTGAGACAGTTTGATGAGAGGTTTAGTTGCTATGAGAGCACATAAGAGAGTCTCCATACTCAGCTTTGCCTGGGGGCTTCCTGGTTGTGATGTCTAATCTGAGAATGCATCAAAGTTTTTGAAGGGATAAAGGAGAGAATGGAGGGCAGTAGGAAGGGGTCTGGGCAGAGGAAACGTATAACAAAGCTCCTAATTGAAATATCATTGTTTTATCCAAGAATATACGTGATTTAGTGTGTCTGAGAAAAAATTCTTGTCAAAGGGCAAATAAATGGATTAGCAGGATTGTGAGAATCAGATCTAAAAGTAGACAACACGGGTCTAATACTAAAAAAATAATTATGTTATGTTCCAGAATGTGTATTTCCCCTTAGGACATTTCCCAGCCAATGGAAGAATTTTTATATGGCAGGGTTCAGATCTGTGTTTTTGCCAGTTGACTTTGCGACAGTATGGAGACTTTCCTAGATGCTGGAACATCAGTCAAGAGTTTATTGTATAAAAATAGAAGAGATATGATGGCAGTCTGAATTAGGTAGTGGTAAGATGGAGGCAAAGAAGTGGATGACTTGTGAAAGATTAGGGGGTAGGAAAAAGATTTCGTAATTGCCGTGAAGGGAGGAGGAGGGTGAGGGAAACGGTAAGGACGATATTGAGTTAGAAGGTGGGGCATCTGAGCAGACAGAAATTCTCTGGGACATGCATAAGAAGAGTCAGGAAGGCAAGGGAACCGAATTGTATACAATGTTCTCTGTTTTAGGAAAAAATGGGTGTAGCAGAACTATGAAATGGTCCTCCAAGTGAAATGCCCTATGCTCAACAGCATAAACTGGATTGAAATGCTCAAAAGATTGGTCAATTACACCTTCTCCATTTTACCTCCTAAATATCCGTTCCAGAATACTTGACATTCTTCTTACTTTTTTAAGGATTCTCAAACACAGCATGATAATGTTTCGATAACATGAAATACCTGTCTTAAACTGCATTTGTTCACGTTGTAACACTTTTAAACTTATAACGTTTTCTAAGTCACCTTCAAATACAGTTTGTCTTCCATATCCACAGATGTGGAACCCATTGTACATACCATTTTATATAAGAGACTTGAGATTCCTCAGATTTTGGTATCCTAGGAGGTCCTAGACCCAATCTCCCATAGATACCAAGGAAAGACTATACTACTATCCACAAGATTTTGTTTGAGGAAGGTGTTTTAATTTACATTTACAGATGAGAAAATTGATGCTGAATTGTTAGGTGACCTGTTATATTTTATCATGATTAAGCAGAGGAGTCCTGCCTCAAATCCACATCCTCTAGTTTTGAATCACTTACAGAAAGATATTGCAGGTTCCAGAGCACAATAAAGGGAATATCACAATAAAGTGATATTCACATGAATTTTTGGCTTCCTAGTGCATATAAAAGTTGTGCTTATACCATATTGTAGCCTATTAAGTATGCCAAAGCATTGTGTCTAAAAAAACAATGTACATACCTATTGAAAACTAATGCTGTTGAAAAAATTGTGCCAATATATATACTTGCTTAACACAGAGTTGCCACAAATGTTCAGTTTGAAAAATATGCCTATTCCTTATATATATATTTTATTGTTTATTTATATATATTTTTTAACCTTAAACAACTGTAATCATAGAATGTGTAATTTTTAGTGTCTTCCTTCTTTTGCTTGATATTATGTCTGTTTTTGTGACAGTAATTTTAAAAACCTTTTTTGGCTCTATGATATTTTAGTATATAAATACACTGTAGGTTACTTGCATACTTGCAAGTTGATGGGCATTTGGATTGTTTCTGTTTTTATGTGTAATGAACAAAGCTGCTATGAATATTCTTCTGTGTATAGTTGGGTGTAAGTACGTGCACATTGCTGGGTTACAGGATTATGTGTATGCTCGCTTTAATAGGTACTCTCAAATATTTTTACAAAGTGAACTAATTTGTAGTTACAATTTGTAGTTTGGTAAAGTAGTATTCAAGCCTTTTGACAAATTTTCTATTGGGCTGTCTGTCCTTTTAATGCTAATTTGTAAGGGTCCTTTATATACTCTTGGTAAGAGTCCACTGCTGTATATACATGCATTGCAAAGTTCCTCTCCTACTCTGTGACTTGTCTTTTACACTCTTAATGTTGTCTTATAATGAACAGAAATTTTACATTTTAATATGATCCAAATTGCAAATCTTTTCCTTTACAGTTAGTGTTTTTTTGTTCTGCTTAACAAATCTTTCCCTGCCTCAAGTTCATGAAGGCCTTCTCTTATGTTATCTTTAGTGAATTACCTTTCAATTTTAGATTTGATCCGTCTGAAGTTGGTCTTTGAATATGCTGTGAAGTATAGGACAGATTTCTTTTCTTTTTTTTTCTACTTGAATATACAATTGACCCAACACTATTGATTGAAGATTTTCTCTCCCTAGATTGCAATACTACCTTCATCATATAACAATTGACTGTATGTATGTGACCCCTCTATTTTGTTTATTTTGTATATTTTATAACATATTTGTTTCAGTTTCTCTAGATTTATTATAACTTCATATGTGATTCATACATATTGTCTAATTTTATTTTTTCTTCAATGTTGCCTATTCTATTCTTGGTCTATTGAATTTTTGAATCAGTTTAAAATAATCATTTGAAGCTGTGCAACAATTTCAACAATTACATAATCAAAACATTTTATTATTTAGTTTATTTTGACCATGCTTTTAAAGATTTAAAACTAACACAAATAGTACATTACTATTATCTTGACACTGGTCAAAATATCCAGTTTCTGATTCTTTTTTTTCCTTATGTATAAAATATGTAGGCTCTTTTTTACTTATAGTATTAAATTGCCTGTGACACTGAAATATTATTTTCAATTAGTGTTTTGCACACTTAGCATCAGACCTATTCTTATCTCTCTAACCTCTCATTCCTTATTTCCTTTATTTGTATCATTCACATATATCCTGTTGGAATATGTTTTTTATCAACTTTCTGGAAAAAAAATAGTCTTTTAAAGGTTAAAATACACTGTGACACATCCCATCTAGACAAGATTAAGTAAACTCATCTTACCCCCCTCCTCTCCATTAAGTATCACTATAAACCCTGGCAATAATGCAACAGGCAAACAAAGGAGGACTGAAAGGTGGAAAGAAGAAAAACTGACTAGAGACTCTAGGACTAAAGGAATCACATAGTGGCAGGGCATCTTATAATCCACCATTCAAAGAATAAGATGACCACATCACCTCATGTTCCTAACCACCAGCCTAACAAACAACAGAAGGTGGCCTAGGTAGGTTCATTTCTTCTCTGAATTGTCCTGTCAACCATTCAAGCAGCACAAGCAAGGTAGATTGATCAGGAACCCTGATGACAATGCTCTCCTTCTCCCCTGGACCTAAAACTCCCCTTCCCTACTGAAAAACATCATGACCATGTGGCTGGGTGGCACCAGCAAGATGTACCTTCCAGAAGAAGTGGCTTGCTATGGGAAATATTTTTGTCTCTGCAGATTATAGAATCACTTCCCCCACCAAAAGACACATGGCAGCCAAAACTTGGGAATTTCTTCAACCCCCTTAGGCTGCATGAGGAGGGACCAGTGGGAGGTCTCAGTCACAACAGATAAACCAGGTTGACCAAAATATCACCTGTAAATTAAATTTCCCTTTGAACCATAGTTCACAAATGTACAGCAGAATCTGTGTGCTAAACCTAAAATAGAATATTTTAGAATATTTAAACAAGACCCATAGTATCTTAAAGTGATAGCTAAAATGTCCAAGACACATACAAAAATCACTTCTCTATGGAATCTAAAAAATACAACAAGCTAGTGAATAAAATGAAAAGAAGCAGATTCACAGATATAGAGAACAAACTAGTCATTACCAGAGGGGAGAGGGAAGGGAAGAGGGACAACATAGGATTAGGGGAGTAAGAGGTACAAACTATTAGGTATAAAATAAGCTACAAGGATACATTGTATAACACAGGGAATAGCCAATATTTTATAATAACTGTAAATGGAGTATAACCTTTAAAAATTGTGAATCACTATATTTTACACCTGTAACTTATATAATATTGTACAGCAACTATACTTCAACTAAAAATAAATAAATAAAATGAATTAACACATAAAAAGCAATCTGTTGAATGAAATTTTTAAAAAAAAGCACACACACATTATACCAGGAACCAGGAAAATCACAACTTAAATGAGGAAAGACAATGAACTGATGCCAGAAAACCAAGGTGAACAAAATGTTGGAATTATCTGATAAAGATTTTAAAGCAGCTATTATAAAAATGTGTCAACAAGCAGTGTCAGACTCTCTTAAAACAAAGGAAAAAATAAAAAATCTCAGGAAAGAAATAGTTATAAAAATAATCAAATAAAAATTAAATAACTTAAACATACAGTAACCTAAATAAACATTTTACTTAATGTGTTTAACAGTAGAATGAAAATATCATAAAATAGTCTCAGAGACTTGTGGCACAATAACATAAGGTCCAACATTTGTATCATCAGAGACCCAGAAGGAGAGGAGAGAGTGGGGCTGATGAAGTAGTTGAAGAAATAATGCTGAAAATGACCCAGATTTGGTGAGAGACATAAATCTACAGATTCAAGAGGCTAAGAAAATTCCAAATAGGATAAATCCAAAGATATCTACAGCAAGACCACCATAATTAAACTTCTGAAAATTAAAGACAAAAAAAATTTTAAGTAGCCTGAGAGAAAAACCACATTACCTGTGAGGAAATGCCATTTCAAAATTATAGCAGATTTCTAAAATTTTAGCAGAATCCTAAAAAAATACTCAAGTATCCCACAGGGAGGCAAGAAAAACAAAACCAAGAAACAAGGAAACAAAAAACAAGAAACAAGGAAACAAAGAGAAAACATATAATAAAATGGTAGACTTAAGCTCTAACATATCAGTAATAACCTTAAATGCAAATAGTCTAAGCACACTATTTAAAAGACAGAAATCAGTGAGTCAATAAGAAAATATAACCAAATTATACACTGCTTAAAAGAAACTCATCTCAAATTTGGAAACATATGTAGGTTGCAGATAAAAGGATGAGGAAAGGTATAACAATGCAAAAAAATTTTTTAAAAAAAGCAGGAGTAATTGTATTACTATCACATAAAGTAGACTTCAGAGCAAAGAAAATCACTAGAGACAAAGAGGGGCATTATAAAGTGATAAAAGGATCAAGCTACCAGGAAAACATAATGATTTAAACGTGTATGCAAGGGAGTCTCAATATACATAAACCAAAATCTGATAGACCTGAAAAGAGAAATAGACAAATTCTCAATTGTAGTTGGAGACTTAAAAATTCTTCTCTCAGCAACTGATATGAACTGCTACACAGAAAATCAGCATAGATATAAAAGATCTGAACAATACAACCAACCAACAGGATCTAATTGACATCTATCTATCTCACTTTACCCAACAACAATAGAATATACATTTTTTCAAGTATCCATATCCTAGGCTATACAGCAAGCCTCAGCACACTTAAAAGAATGAAACTAATATAAAATATGCTCTCTGAATATAATGGAATCATACACATACAAAAATACAATTAAAAAAAGTCAAGAGGAAAATCTCTATACACAGCATAACAGCCAAAACTGGAGCGGGGGGAACAAAAAAACCAAACAGATGAACTTCAACAGTTGAATGGCTAAACAAACTGTAGTCCATCCATATCATGGAATACTACTCAACAGTAAAAAGAAACAAACTATTGATACACACAACAGCTTGGATGACTCTCCAGTGAATTCTGCTGAGTGAAAAAAAAATCCAATACCAACGTTTACATCCTATATGATTCCATTAATATAATATTTTTGACATGACAAAATTTTAGAAATGGAGGACAGATAATTGGTTGTCAGGGGTTAGGAATGGGGTGAGAGTGGGAGAAAGAAGTGAGTATTTTTATAGAAGGGCAATGTGAGGGATGACTGTCGTGATGGAACTCTTCAGTACGTTGAACTTGCTGGTGGACACACGAACTTATAAATGTGACAAAGTTGTGTAGAACTAAATATCCCCCCCCACACACATACAAATAGGTACAAGTAAAACTGAGACTATGTGAAAATGATCAGTGCATTGTATCAATGTAAATATTCTGCATGTGATATTGTTTTGTAGTTATACAAGTTGTTCCCATTGAAGAAAACTGGGTAAATGGTACATGGAATCTCACCACATTATTTCTCAAACTGCATGTGAATTTATGATTATCTGAAAATTAAATGTTTAAATAATACATTTTGTACTTTAATGTATTAAACATCAAGAATACATCCACTTTTGAACATAGTTTAATTTACATATTAAAAAATTTAAAGTATACTTTTTAATGGGATTAAACACAAAAATCTTAAAAGAATCCACTAATGTGAAAGTTGAAAAATGAAAATGCTAATGGACCTTTCATTTTCCATACAGTATGATTTCCTCTTGATATTTTTTGACCACATAAAGTATATTCATTTAACATGGCAGAAGTAAATCTTCAGCTTCTTAAAAAAAACCCAAAAAACAAAAAACCCCATCACTCCATTTACTATAATGTAACTTTTAAATGTAATTACTATTAGAAATTTTGCCTTCTTGTTTATTCAGTTCCCATGGACAAGATGACAATTTTTTTAACCTATTGTAATGAGAATAATAATATTGCCTGTGTTTATGTTTTTGAATTTTAAGGCACAGATTTGAGATGACTACTCCATTTCAAAATTAAACTATCACCTGCTTATGACTTAGTAATGGGCACCTCACCACAAATTTTAACTGTATGTAACTTTGGCATATATAAAACTAACAAATACACTCACATTCATTTAGTTAAGTATATTTAAGGTTAGCTATCTCTCCTTTCTCAAATTTATAAACAGTGAGTGGGTTTGTCAGTTTGGGGAAACTAGCAGAAGAGTGTGGTATTGTAGCAATATTGAAATTTTGTTTTAAGATTCTTTGCTAGTAGAATGAAGGTGGAAGAATTGGCAACTTCAACTCTTGCAGTATGTTATCACCATACTGTCAGAAAGAGTGCACTTAGCCAACTCTGATGAAACTGGGTGTGTTATATATCGAGCAAGAACCATGGGTTCCTTATGCCAACAATGCATTTCAACTCTTACCTTATTACCACATTTCTTGGACACTACAGGATAATTTCTTCTAAAGCTTTTTGTTGCTCATGTGTGAAATCTTAAATAATCTAGCCAAATGTAATGAAAGTTCAGGGCTGTTCTGTGACATTGGTTTACTGAAAGCTGATCTGTGAAAGTCAGAATGTGCAAATCTCTATCAATGTGGTCAATGAAATTTCACCATCACCTTGACAAAGCATTTTTTCCCCACTGTGTAGATTCTTTTTAAGAGTTTCACTAAAACATGCCATGTCACAGAAAAATTTCTTCCTCTCGAATATCCTATGTGAATTCGAAGTACATGTGAGCTATTCTACGTGAAATGCATAAGTGTTATGCAGTAGAAAAGAAGCATTATATCTGAATTATGGAAGTTGTGTTTCTTTTAATGAAATTCATCCAAATAACAAGTAAATTTAGGGATAGTAGAAGAAAATGCTAAGGTGTATTGACAACACAAGTTTTTACAAGAGCCTAATCTAAATAGAAAACCACATTGAACTTTCTAGAGAGGGCAGAAAGGTCAACCATCTTATAGTAAGCAGACAGCACAGTACAAGAGGAGCATATGTCAAAAACGTACTTAGAGTGTCTTCCTCTGAGAAGGTTAAATACTCCAGGATAGGGATAGGATTTTTCTCATGTTAACTAATCCAGACAAAAGTGAATAGAGATTTGCTTTCTTCAGCATTTAGTGATATTAATTGCTTTATTGAACTAGCTGTGGGAACAGGGATTTCCCAATGCCAGCATAAAGGATCATTATTTATAAGCTAACTGATCCCACAAATTCTATACTTAGCTCAACATTTCTGTTGGAAATACTGCAAGAATCTTCTTTTAAAAATGTTGTCATATTTCAGCCTTCATACAGTATGCTAAATTACATAAGCTAAATGATAAAACGTTTTCCAGGAAACGGGAATTTTAGTCTCACATACCAGGCTTCAAATCAAGCTCTGAAATGCAGCTTATTATTGCGTTTTTCTTCCATTTATTTTTAATTCTTCCCCTTTGGCTCTGTCTTACAGGTGTCCCTAGTTACAACCATCAGTAAAAACAAAACACATGTGTAGGCTATAAATCAGTATTTGTGTTAATTCATAGGAGAAAAATATCTTCAGTTCTTCCTTCCAATTTCCTTTCCTCTCACCACTTAGAAGCTCTCTATAGGGCTCTGTGCTTACCATTACAGAAACCAAATTCTGTCCCACGTGCTAAATTAACAGGAAAGTTCCTGCATGTCATTTCTCATTGCAAGTAAAGAAGTCAAGGTGGAAATCCCCAGGTTAATTTAGAACATGAAAGGATTTAGAAAGGGAATCAATATTTGGTAAAAGGAGAGAGCTGCCAATTTAGCCTTTTGTAGTAACTACCCAAGGTTCAGTCAATCAGATCAGTATCAAGCGTTAGCACTAACTTTTCACATTGGGAAAAGTTAAAAAGTTTGAACATCCTTGAATATGAAATAGTTAATAAGTTTTCCAGGCACCAGAAGGGAAACTCTTATAGTTTTGTTCAGATACTCTATAAAGGTGCCAGAGGCAATGCTAAAGCCAAGGTAGAATTGGTTATTTGCTTGTAAAGTCTGATTTGAGTGCTTAATAAATAAGCTGTTTTAAATCACATCACTTTGAAATGTGACATGCAACTTGTCAGCTTGGAATGTTTTCTTCCTCCTTCTTCATTTTCATTTTGATAAAATAATAACTGGTTCTCTAACATAGTTCTTTGGTCTTGAGATAACCACACCAATAGCTAGAAACAAGCATCAGGGCTGTTGGATATTATATTTTGATAAATCACTGTTTTGTGTTTGTATTTTATTTTTCAAATCTCTTCTTTACCCTGTAATAGATGGACACATTCTTTTGTGAGGGAAAAAAAGTATTTTTATGAATATAAGAATGTATTTAAATAGTCATCTAAAAATTGGAGACATAAATTTATATAGTGCTTGCAGGGTATCTTAGATTTGATTATGAAGTTATTCCATGAGTAGGTTTTGCCAAGATTATCATAGAATCAATGAACTGTACTTATTAGGTCATCATCTCTTACTAACAGTATAGAGTTCTCAAAAGCTTTATTAGGTGCAATTGTAAGTGGCTCAGACAAGAGGTTTCAGTCATTTCTTTTAGAGATGATTCCACAGTTTCAGAAATTTTTATTGGCAAGAAATGATTTCTGATGCCTAGTCAATGTGTCATTTTTCTCTTAGAACACTTGCAATCATTCCTGTCCTCCACCTCCTACCAATCACATGTTATTGGAGTTTTGGGGGGTTTGTTTTGTTGAGTTTTCACACTCTTTTCACTCCGTAAATTTTGCCCACATGATCAAATACCCACAAGAGAAAATAAAAATCAAAATTGGACAAGTTCGTCTGAAGAGGGATTAGAATGAGTTGAAGTAAACCATGGAAAGAGAATATTTAGTTTGGCTTAAATCACTGCTGTAATCACTTAAACATGAACAATAATCCATTTGGAAAATATCAGAAACTGCTTTATATCACAGACATATCATTAGGCCCCCATAACATTCCAGGAACCTGCCCTTTTCAACCCCAACATATCACCAGAGAGATTATTTCTATAACAATAGAAATAAAGATTTCGACCATTATTTTATTTTCTAATTCACAAAGATAAGATGGCATGGTAAGTGTATTGTCCTGAGCTCCTTCTCTCTCTGGGATGGAGGCTTTAAGAAACTATTGCAAGCCAATAGGGAGGTTTTCCACAGCATGTAGGAAAAAGCTCCTTGTGAGCCAGGTGTCCCACAGCGGGCCTTTTTTCAGCCTATAAACAATACAGCTAGGAGTTTCAGTGGGTTAAGCATCAGGCTGGAAATTTGTAATAACATGAGGTCTGATTCCAGATCTATAATTTACTGGCCTGTTGAGTGACAATGGGCACATAACTTCACTGACGTGTATTTCTAAAATTTAGTCTTGAAATTTGTATTAGTTACACATTTGTTCATAGTAGAATATATCAACCCCCCAAAATAAAGAAAAATCTAAAAAAAAACCTAATTTAAAACAAAAAGGCTAAGTAGATGCTCTGTAAACAAAAAATGTACACTGTAATTAAGTGGGATAAGCCACACATGACACTTCTAAAAAAAAAGGGTTGGTGGACACTTGAGTTATAAAATATTAAAATGTATTATTCAGCTTTCATACTTAAAAGTGTAGATTGCTGTAAAACCAGTAAACAGACAAAAATATCAGATTTGTAACTTAGAAAAAATTTAAAAAAAAAAAGAATTTGGAGTATTATTGAACTGACATCATGATTCAATAGTTTCTAGCAAGAATTCTTACTAAATGATGCTGAAACATTAGTTAAATGTTTCTAGATAAGAAACATTTGTCTTTATCCAGTGTTAAAATTATTTCCCTTTTGCTTAAAATGTTAATTTAAAACATTAAAGAAGCATTTTAGATGAATATGAAATCAGTGATATGTAGAATCTTTCTAAATTTCTAAACAATGGAGGAATTCACAAATGAGAAGCTAAGAAACTTTATAACATTAAATGGAATTTCTAAATGTAATATATTAAAGTTTCATATAGTAATATGTTAAAGTTCTAAAGTAAACAAAAACTAAGGAAAATTTTACAAATTATATAGTAGACTTGTGGTGTTACTCTAATTTTATAAAAAGCTTGTTGAGTCCAATAAAAAAGACCACTCTCCACTAAAATATTGAACAAAATAAATGAGATTCACAAAATAAGAGAGTTAACTAATGTATTATTTCAAAAATTATTCTCGTCAGCAATCCAATATTCTTAAATCAAATACATTTTTTAAACAAAATGTATTTTTCTGGGAATGACCTCTCCTAAACTACTGATAGGCATATAAATTTTCATAAACTTTATGGAAAGGTAGAAATCATTGGAAAAATTGATTAAAAATGTAAAAATTTTTATGCCTAAATTTGTATATCACATTAATTCTACTTCCAGAAATTTATCTTAAAAAATTGTCAGAAATGCAAACAGAGATTCACCATGAACATGTTTATTGCAGCATTATTTATAGTAGTTAAACCACTGGGAAAACTGGATGCTCATTTATAAATGTTGTGACCGGTTGTATTCAGGCTCTTGCATAGGGCTCCATAATAGAATACTATGAACTCAACTAAAAATATGCTAAAATGGAAAAAAAGTTATGTAAAAACAGTTAAATTAGAATATAGCCTAATAAAATTTTACATACACAGTAATGTGCTTTGGGTTTAAACAGTTACATAGATATATAAAATTTAAAAAAAAACTTGAAAAAAATAAACTATCACTCAATAGTGACTTTTTTTCAGGAGTAGGATTTGGGGCTACTCTTTTTTTTTTTTTCTTTTTATATTTTTCAAATGTCCATAATCAGAATTCAGAAGTTTGATAGTCGAGGAGAAAAACATATATTTTAGACATGGTTTTTAAGTAGTCCTTATACTTATGGCCACATGATATCGAAGTGAATCAAAAATAAAAACTAAAAAAAAAAACCCATAGTACACTCAAATGATTGTCATTAATAAAATGTCTTTCCTTCACACAAGTGAAATTTGTTTTTGTTTTTGTTTTTTTTGGTCAACATCACGTTTCCTGGTTTAAGCAAATATAACTCTATCGTGGAAGAAAGAAAATGTTTAAATTACCATAGTGTATAATCACTAATTCTCACATGCTTGCATAATTCTGGAAAAAGAAACTGCATTCTCAAATCTCAGAATGAGACCATTGATTGACCTCCCCAGACACAGGGATGATTAGTTAAGACACCTTCTAATTATTCTCTGAATCTGTGATCTTGATGTAACATTCTTCCATTAAGATCAACACGTTCTTCTTTTAGGAGGAAAAAAAAAAGTGGAAAAGGAAAGAAAACGTAGGTAGTTCATCCAAAGGGGCAAGGGCTGAGAACTGAGTCAACATGGGCAGATAGAGAGGAAGAGGAAATTTTTTGTTCAACCCTAGTTTATTATTTCTCCACCCAAAAACAGAGTATAAGTTAAACCGTGTGTGAAAAGGCAACTGGGCCCCCAAAGCAGCAGCAACTTCTTGACGTCAGATGACTTAACTGGTCTTTGCAAACGTGTTCAATTTGGTTCCTGACCCAGAAAAAAGATCCTTTTCTCCTACTCCCACACAGCATGCTGCACAAACACCCAGTTCTATGACTTTTTTGTTTCCTGCACAGTGACTTTTCATGCCTGCCTACCTGACTCACGATCTTGTGATTCCACCCCCAGGCCTCCTACACTTCCTTTGCAGATACCAATTCCTGCTCCAGGGGTTCAGGGACAGACCCCACTCACTCTGTGTAGAGAGGATACCCCTGTGACTAACCCTGAGGTGCAGGTTACCTCCTCAGTGTGAGATTAAAAAACAGAGGAAGGATACTATTTTTATCAAGTCAGAAGTTTAAAGTGAGCATCACAGTCATGTAAGGAGGATTTTCAAGAAAACTTCCAAATAGGATGGAAAATGTTCACAGCCCTGGGCCCAGGCTATCCTATGAGAAAAGTCAAGTTTGACTTAGTGGCTATTTACCTTCATTTCCTACCAACTCTGTCCCCTGTCTGTGGCATTATCTGGTACTGTATCACCATAGGTTCTCCTTACCTTGTGGTTAGAGAATCCTGAGGAGTGTTAGCTGATGAAGTTTAATCATTTCTCTGGATATTTACATTTAAAGAAAGTCATCTTGAACACCAACATGAATTTAAGATGGGAAATAATGAAGATAAAATGTTGGATTGATAAGCAGTGCTTCTGGGCAGCTCACTACTAGTAATTTTGCTGAACTAACCATCAAGTGTTTACTTAGGACCTAATATACTCTTCCTCCTGCTCTAGTTTCCAAAGGTACATTGTTATATTTGACTTTCCAGGCTTTTGTAAATGGAGGTTTGCTGCCCACATCAACATAGAGAACTTAGTGTAGGGCTGTAACGTATCTCAATAAATGAATGATGGATGACAGAATGAACATATACATGTGTGAATGTAGGTAATATGTATGTAAATATATATGTATTTACATGTGTATATGTATTAGATGTGCAGATACCTCATGTAAACAATTGACTTTTTAATCCCACATTTAGTTTATTGAAGGGCTTATTGCATGGCATATATAAACAATTATATTAAAGTAAAAACTGGTGGTCTGAATAATATTTCATCAATGATACCATGTGTGCTTTTGTGAAAGTAACCTGATCTCACCTTCTCTTTCCTTTATGTCTATAGCATACCTTTAAAAAGTAGGAAAAGGTGCAGAGTCATGAAAAGTCACTGGTTGGTACTGAATGTGTTTCAGGAACTACATTTAAGTCAAAGTTAAGGTGATAACAGTAAGAAAAACTGTGCTTCCTTATTTCAGGGGGACAGTGTGCCTGGTCTGGCTTTGGACCATTGAATACCTTTTTTTTTTTTTTTTTTTTCGGTACGCAGGCCTCTCACTGTTGTGGCCTCTCCCGTTGCGGAGCACAGGCTCCGGACGCGCAGGCTCAGTGGCCATGGCTCACGGGCCCAGCCGCTCCACGACATGTGGGATCTTCCCGTACCGGGGCACAAACCCGTGTCCCCTGCATCGGCAGGCAGACTCTCAACCACTGCGCCACCAGGGAAGCCCCATTGAATACCTTTTAAAGGAAAGAGACCTGGGGCAGGGTATAACCTCCAAATACACAGACTGATGCTCTTTGAATACACTGAGGGGAAAAAATGTTCAGGAACTGATTATTTCTGCATCTAATCTCCCACTTAATATAGAGAGAAAGAGTATTATAAATCATGGTATTTCTATACAGGTCTGCTACTAACAAGCTAGTTGACAAACAGCTCAATTCCTTTGGTTTAAATATATATATAAATTTTAAATTACTTTTATATACCCCTGAATCTGTCAGGGTCTCAAAATGAAACTCTTACCATATTCAAAATTTAATATCTACAGAAGGGTTTCTTCATAGACAGACTATTTGTGAAGATTCACTGTAGGGGAAGCAGGAGAGATTATCTGGGCTGGTGTTGGCACCAGCCCTATGCTGGTGACAACTGAAGAAGCCCATAAGGAAGAGCCTGTAGTAACAACAGCCAGTACTAATGACTCTTTTGATTAGCAATAATTTTTTTCCCTTAGTAAAATAACTGATTGAAGCACTCCCAAAGTCTCAAATCCATTTTAAAAAGTAGCTCTCTGCCGTTGAAGGTGGATGAATGTAAAACTGGAATCAGAATTGGATGTCACTGCAAATATTCTGGCCAAAATGAAGGCAACAGACAACTGTTTACATATCTACTCTACCTGGAATGTCTCACTCTGGGTCCTAGAATATACTTTATGATACTGTGATCCAATTTATTGTTAAAATCTCTTTTGATACCTTAGGCTAAATGGTTTTGGATTAAGCTTTATTGCTAATGAGTAATTATGAATTAATGAACTATATAAATTCCATAACTTTTAAAATTGTGTTAATCTCTATTTAGCATAATTGTGGGGAGGCACTCATGTCATGTAGGGTATTAAAACTGGAATACAGTCATTATTGAATTTCTTTTGCTCAAAAGGTTTATGATTGGGAATGGATACAATAACAATGGGTTATTTTCACTTTTTAAAAAAAGATGGGCATTTCGAACACTAATAACTGACTAATTTATTTTAAAATGCTTCTAATATATTTCAAACACTTCCAGACTCATTTTAACAGGAAACCTTGTAGAACAATTGAAAACTAACTGGAGCTCACAAGCTTCATTCTGCTTCCATTCTGCTGCCCTAACGGACATTTCCAAAATTTTGGTGCTTTTTTTTTTCCTCTTGGCTTCAAAAGAGCTGCAACACCAGTTTTTATACGCAAAGCTTTCCAAGACACTTTAGTCACCAAGTCCTGATGGAAGCATAATATGTAAGGACATTGCCACTGGCTGCCTATACAGGGGAACCGAGGAACTAAATGATCTTTAAGATTCAGTCATCCCTAGAATTGCAGCACCCTCCTGATTTTTTTTCTTCTGTTTGCCCATCTGTTCAGTTTTTATTTTTAATCCTTTATTACAGTATAAAAGAATCCACAAATAGAGTTAAGAAAGGAAATTCAAGACCCTGAGTGACTGAAGTTCCTGCTCTAGATGCGATATTCTGTTGAGACTCTGAAATGTATACAAAGACTGCTCAAAGCTTTGCTTTCTCCACCCTATGAAAAAAATAAGTAGTTTCATTAACTAGGAATCTTCTAAATCAGTGCTTCTCGAACTTTGGTGTGAATACAAATCCCCATGGGATCCTGTGAAAGTGCAGATTCTGATTTAGTATATCTTGGGGGAGGCAGGGCCTGAGATTCTGCCTTTCTGACAAGCTCCGAGGTGATGCCAAAGCTGCCAGTCCCAGGGCCAGACTTGGAGAGTAACATGGTTCTAAACTATTGTCTTCCTATCTTCATATCCAAATTTAAAGAGATCTTGGCTTTCTAAATGTGAATCATTCTCTGTACATTCTTCTAGTTCCTGATTTCTAAAAATAAAATTGGACAGAGAACTGGAAGGGGTATTTTAGATTCCTGAAAACTGGATTAAATTAAGGTCAGAAAAACTCTTTAAAAATGCAGTTCAGAAGGTCAAATTGTAGATCACTTTCCAAACGAACCCTTCTCACACTGAAGTCGGTTCCTTTATGGGATGATCTATAGTGTTCACCTCTCTTGTCCCTCTTACTAAAAGTACCTTTTCTCCCCCAATAATCTGCCAAATTACTGCATCCCCTCAGTTCTCCATCTCTTTCCCTGCTTATGTATATCCCACAGAGGTGCCCTTTCATATATGTAGACACAATGGGTGAATTGTACTTTAAATAGGAAAGAATCTTTATCATTCAGAGTAACAGGAAATCCCAGACCCAGGGCAATATGTATGTGATATCTGAATACACAATCAGACCCTTTGAATAGCATTACATTGTAGGAGCAACAAACACAGCAGAGTCCACAAAAGCTGTCTTTTTCAGAGTATTCACAATGCAAATGAGCCATGATGAAGGAGAAAATCTGGTTAAAACCACTCACTAGCTGGATACGCATACCCCACTTTTTATATCTTCAATTTCAATTTTTCAATTTAATGGCTGGCATCTGTTAGAAAAGAAAAATGTAATGGTTAATGTCGTGGAATTAAATCCATAACCTCCCAAATTTATTAGAGGCTTCCCCCTTCACCTCCAAAAATCTGATACACTGGTTAAAATGCCTAGTTTTGCTTTTAAACAGAATCTGGTAGTACAACTTGGGAAAGATAATCTCTGAAGTCTCTATATTGCTCTAGGAATATCTGACGATCAGAAAAATGATCTCTATTTTGGGGGTTATTTACTAATAACATTGTAGTCTTGTGGAAAATACTACCACCACCTACTGGCATATATTGCACATAAATTTGAAAAAGCTTCTGAATCATTTGAACAGTGCCAAATAGGGGCATGGAGTAAGATAATAATTATGGTCACTTTACTGAAACTTAAATTTCAAATTTAGTCAAATAATTTTATTTGCTTTTTGAAACTATGATAACATTTACTTCTATCACCTGAATATGTGAACTAGAAGGGAGAAAAGAGCAAAAGCCACATATAGGATGCTTAAATAGAAAGAAATAAGGTATTTATATTGTTGAAATGACACTTGCCTTTGCTTTTCACCTGTTGCTAAGTTAATTTTTGTTTTTATTGGAGATTTATTTTATCAAACCCAGAAAGAAAAGGGAGGTTTGTGTCAATGTAGCAATTCAAAAAGACATTCACACACATAGTTTGCAAAATTCTTTACAATCAACAAAAAATATTTGAAGCAGAATATAAAGATATATACAAATCCCCTTACAATTTCAGCAGCTATTTTGATAAAGGAAAACAGCCAAAAGATTACATGTATAATAAGCTTTTAGAAATTTTTATTCCACAGTTAACGCTCATTAGCTTTTAGGTTAGCATTAAATCATTTGCTCTTCTTTACAATTTCCCTTGGGAAAGAATTAAATCCTCATGTTATTTCTTCAGTGGTTATTTTGAATTTATCCTCAGACAATCTAGTCTTCAGTACTACAAATTTCCTACCTCCAAAGAAACTACTTCTTGCATAGAATCTATTTTCTTGTTCAATGGTTTAATATTTTGCATCAATGAGCTAGATTCATGAAAAGGATATGGGATTAAAGGCATGAGTTTTTTTCCCAAAACTTTCCTGTGATACCCCTATTTGTTAGACTTATAGAATGGACAGTGTATTATTTTAATGATACTTATAATGACATCTGTATGTACATATAGAGACAAGAATACATTTAGATAAGTACACCTAATGATAATATATTCATATATTGTCATTATATTCAAAAAACTCTTTTGGAGGGTGAACATATACTTTAAATAAATAGAGAAAAAACTTAAATGTTTAATTACAGTTATATATGGAAAGTAGACACTATTTTTGTTATTTTTTTCTCATGGATGTGAAAATGTTTATAGACCATATGGTAGCTCATTCCTAATTATCCTATTTAAATTATAATCAGCTCCCTACCAGCTTAGTGATTGTTCAATGACCTTTTGGAAAAAAACCATTGTTGTTCCCCCCAATACTATTTTATATTACATTGATAATTAGAATTTATTATGAATTATTGAATTACCTGCACTGTTGAATTGTTCCTTTGACAGCCCAATTTTTGCTTATTTGACTACTGTCTCACTTTTTGATATCTGATGCTATTTCCCCTCCATTTACTCCCTCAAGAGAGAGTCATTAAATCCCTACAGTGTGCCCCGCACTGGCTTAGAAGAGCTGACTCTATGGTTGGTGTACGAGGCACACAAGCCCTTTGACTGGTTGATATTTAACATAGAGTGATGGAGAAATACAGTAAACAAGTAAAGCAAGAAATAAAAGAAAAGGACACATTGTTATAAGTGAAGTGAAATGTGAGGGAGCAATCAGGTAAGCATCTTAGCTGTGGCCAGAAAAGGCCTCTTCAGCAACATGGTCACTGAGCTAAAAGAGAGACAGGAGCCCAATCAGAGTGAAATCTTACATGATTGATGAAGATTACCTGTTTTAGGTAATTAATTAGCTATCAAAAGGTATTAAAAATATTACTTATCTTTCTCCTATTTTATGCAGTAGACTTATGATGAATCTATTATATTTCCAAAATTCAACAAGATTTGAATTAGTATTTTCAACAAGAGTTGAGCTGGTATTTTCATCAAAATTTGAAAGATAGTGTTATGGCTGAATTGGGTCCTGCCCCACAATTCACATGCTGAAACCCTAACCCCCAGTGCCTCAGAATGTGACAGTATTTGCAACAAGTAGATAAATAAATCCTGAAGATCTAATGCACAGTGTATTGATTATGGTCAACAACACTGAATTATAAACTTCAAAGTTGCTAAGAGACTAGATCTTAATTGTTCTCACCACAAAAATAGACTTGAAAAGTATGGCAAGTGATAGAGGTGTTAGCCATGCTATGATGGAATCATATTGCAATATATAAATGCACCAAATCAATATATTGTACACCTTCAGCTTATGCAATGCTACATGTCAATTATATCTCAATAATTTTTTTTCTAAATTTTGAAAAGAAAATGATGGCATTTGGAGATAGGGCCTTTAAAGAGATAACTAAAGTAAAATGAGGTCATGTGGACAGGCCCTAATCCAGTATGACTTGTGTCTTTATATGAGGAGAATATTAGGCCACAGATACACACAGAGGGAAGACCATGTGAAGATACTGGAGAAAGACAAAGATGGCCATCCACAAGAAAAGGAGCGAGGCCTTAGAAATTATCAACTCTGCCGTCACCTTGATCTCAGACTTCTAACCTCCAGGACTGTGGGATAATACATTTCTGTTGTTTAAGTCCTCTGGTCTGTGGTACTTTGTAATGGCAGCCTTAGCAAATTATAGATAGGATTGCAAAGCAGTGATGGTGGAATGAAAGGGTTATGTTAAAAGAGGGTATAGTCTATGTGAAAGAAAGTCAAGGAAGAATAAAAGGTGCTATATAAAAAATATGAGTAGTTAGGTTAGGTGGAAGTGTAAAGTGAATGGAAGGGGATAGGGAAGACAAATTTTGAAAACCAGACTGGCGTTTTATGAAAGAAAATCTTGATTGTCAAGCAAAGAAAATGATTTTAAATATTTTTCCAAAAGTTAAAAAAAAAATTCTAGTATTTTCCCCCAAAAATAAATCTTACACAAGTCTCTGGTACATAGAACAGGTAAAAGCAGAGCTACTATGGTGGGGGGAGAGAGTGGCATCCAGAACCTAGCCCCTCTCAATTTCTCTTGACATCACCACATGTCCAAGATTGACACCTCAGGGATTGATGCAATATTTCGAAAACCACCGGAATAATGGGTTGAACATTTTTAGTGTACATCTTGAGTCACTATAGTATTTGTGGTAAGTTGTATTATTGTGCTCAATTTGTTGCTTCCACCCTATCCTGTAAAAGGATTATACAAATTTATCCACCACCAGGTGACGTGCTATACCCTGTCAACGAGAGGGGTGCATATCCCTACCACAGCAGTGCTGGGTTTGGCCATGTAATATGGTTTGGCCAATGTAATGTGAGCAGAAAACATGCACTCTACTCAACCATGGTACCACTACTTGGATAAAGATGGGTGAACTCTGTCTGAATCTGTCACTTTTAGGGGGTAACTATAGGCTGGACAGGAACTTGGGATGTTTGAGCTAGCTCAATTAAATTTCTTACCTTGGGAATTTTAACTAAAAGACTGAGAGAGAATTTTTATAATGATAAGCTAAAAAAGTCACACAGACTCAAGGCTAGGGCAGAGCACTGTGAAGCCTTAAGCATAGTGAAATGAAAATAGAGAATTTGTGGGCACCAATTAAGAGAAAGACAAGAAAGAGAAAACCTAAAGGAAGCAGTGAAGGAAGCAGTGATGTTCCTCGTTACTGCCTCAGGTCCAGCCCATACTGAGCCTGAGACAGACTGGGACCTGGAACCCTTTGCTGAAGTGCTTCACCTGGACACATGTCTCTCAAGCAACAAAATACAAAGAAACTATGAGGGACTAAAAATAACCACATGCATGCCCAACTGAGGCAAATCATGAACAATAAGATACAAAAAGGTCAGAACCCAACTGCCACTTCTGATGTGGCAGAAGGAAAAGCAGGGCACTGCCCATGATCCCTGCACACAGCACCACCAAGGGCATGGGCAGACCATCTAAGCCACTCACCCGGCCCAACCCACCGATCTGCTTGTACCCTCACCCCATTTAAGGAACCAGGTCGCCCCCACTTGGGGAGCAAGCAAATGCACCTGTTACTTGTTCTCACTCTCTCGTGCTGCATCACGAGTCCCAATAAAGTCTTTCCTGAATTTCTAGTCTGGCCTCTTATCAATGTCTATGGATTAAAGAGTCCAAGAACCCAGTTCTGTAACAAACTCTGAATTCCCTTTTCCTCAGTGCCCAGAATACCTCTCTGTAGCTTTAAATGGCTGCCCACCCCTTTTGGTTTGAGCTCATTTGAGAGGGATTCCTTTCCTTGATACAAAACAAAAAATATAAATTTGTTAAAACACCAAGCAAATGTAGGGATGGCCCAGAGTAGAGTGCTGATATTAAAAATAAAAAAGAGAAGAGTGTTGGCTTTGGAGACTCAGAATCAGTATGTAGAACTGGTTGGCTAAATGGGTAATGAAAGGCAAAAGTTAAATGTTTCTTTGTTGTTCCATATTTAGGTGGTAACAATATAGGAGAATAGCTGGAAAAGAGATGCCAAAGACAATAAGGTTAGTTTGGGGGCATCCTGAATGTGATGTGAGAGACTGGAATATTTCATTGGAGATGTCTCCTAACCAGTTGCAAAGGAAGAGCATCTATGCCAAAAAACACAATAATCCGTTAAGCAATTATTTGCCACAGTATGTTTGGGACTACATGAAATACAAAAATAGGACCCTAAAACTTAGTTATTTTAATGTCTCACTTTTTATAGGTTTGTGCAAAAACTGTCTTATTCCTTTGCTTCAGTTAAGGGGCTATCTTTATGTTCTTATGAATTTTTGAGCAGGTCTAACTAATGATTGAAAAACATATTGAACTATTTTAGAAAAAAAACCCTGGACTTTATAAAGGTGTGTGGTGATTCCTTGTTTAATCCATAGTCTCCAAAAACTGGTATGGCAAAGGGAAAATTTTATGAACTAATTTTCATAACTTCAGTGTTCAAAATTGCAATCATGGCAGCCTCCCAAGATTCAAAACAACCAGATGAATACCCTAAGACTAGGTGAAGGAATTAAGGCAAAGTTTAAGAGAGGGAGTTGATGCCTGAAATAAGGTTAAAGTAGAGAAGAGTTCTGAAGCCTTATACATTTCCTAGAAGTGGACCATAAATATGGCTCTGAGCATTTTTGTGGCAAATGCAAAAAGGGAAATGCAATTAGTGTTGGTTAGGTAAAAAATAACGTATCCTCCAGGCAAAGAGAAATTTCCCCCATGACTGTTAAATAGAGATGATTGTATGATACACAGTAGATAGCAAGTGCTGCTCCACGTTTTACAATAACCTTTAAAATATTCCTTCAAAATAAGTGGACAGAATATCAACAAATGCAAGTCTACCAGGAAACTGATTTAAAGTTGCCAGGTTTACAACTTTCCAAAGGACAAGTTTAATAGATAAATAAATAGAACCTTGAAATTTTATTTCTATCTATTCCATAAATACTTCTACATACTGTTTCTCTAAAATTCTTTTTGATAATCATTGAATTCCAGATTGTTTTCCCTGACAAGTTCAAGGGTGCTGCCCTGATATGTGTTGATCAGTACAGAGGCATAAGCTTTCAAAACGAGCCAGGTGGGGCTCGTTTTGAAAGAGAACACATGTTCTGAGGCCATTGTACCCTTCTGAATATAAAATGGACTTTTACAGATGTTTTTTCTTACTAAATAATTTTGAAATGATATGTCATAGGTGTCTTAAATTTCTATTCTAAGAAGCCAACTATGATCATTTTATCCTGGAAAATGGTGGAAGCATTGATGGCCAGCAAGACCACAGAGTCTGAGAAAAGTCCTTAGAGAATGTCTGACTTGGAACAATACAACTTCCTGTCATATTACCCATCAGTTGTAAAGCAGAAACCTTGACTATTCAATAAGCAAAATGCTTTTCAGGTTTATTAACTGAATGTTGAAGAATGTCAACCAAAAATAATGGCTTACGCTTTGGAATAGTTAATATGTAGCCCTTTTTGCTGGCCATAATTAGATAGCAGGGTTGGTTGATGTGGCAATTTAGGAAATATATTCATTTGTTAAAATGGTTGCGAGTTAAAATCGTTTCAGATTGTCCCCTTTAAGCATTCTACACAGAGGCCTATCACAGCTTTGTCTTCATAATCATCATTAAATTCAGTTCAAATACTAGTCATGGGAATTGTTATTTGACATTTATTTATTTTGCAATTTATCTCAAACTGATTTTACTAGGGGGAAAATGCACTAAGGAAGTTGATCTGCTGTCTCAGCACTTATTTGTTTACAGAAAATTTAAGTGTAGGTGACCCTGTTCTGGTCGGAAACTTTACGATTAGAGCTCTTTCTGCCTCAATGAAGAGTACATGTACTTTTTGTTTTTCTTTTCAGCCTTCACCAGATTTTTAAGGGAAACAAATTAAGGCAACAAGCATTTATTAAAAGGCCAGATAGGGGACATACTTGGATCTTTAAAATATCCAATAATTTTAAGTTAGGAACTGATTCCTATGAGATAGCTTATCATTTGATATGCTAGCATGGCACATTTGTTCCAAATAAAATGAGCACATTTAGGAAAATTGTAGGTAGAGCTTAAATACATATAAGCTAATAGCAATCCTTATATTAACTGTAAATACTAAATGCATTGATTTGGATGTATATATTCAAAGTAATACGAATGCTCTTGGATATACTTTTATCTTTCTTTTTAACATATATAAAATGGGATCCTACACATCTGTATACATGTATTAATTCTCTTAGAAAAAAACCAAGATTTTCTCATCATTTTGATGCTTCTCCAAAATTTCGTTGTTCTTCTTTGTGACTGTTTTCCACACAATCCCATTTTATTGTATTTGGATCCTTATGCAACCAAAGTTAGGGTATTGGTATGTACTTAAAAAAGACAGATTACCTTACTTTTGAGACAAAAATCTACCAATAACTATCACTTTCTCTTGTTCAATTTCCAAAGCTTTCTCTATAAAATAACCTTCTCACAAATAAATATACATTCATTTATTATTTTGCTACTTAGCTTTATTTAGGTTTAATGATATTAATTCTTCCCTAATCATGTCTTTTTAATGAAAAATTATAACAAGGCCTTTATTTACTTTTAGCTATTTCATAAATACCAGAAGAGAAACTGGATGGTTTGTGAGGAAACTTAGAAAAATTTTTCCATAAAGCAAACTTAGAAATCCTTCCCTTTGGCTCCGTCTTCTAATCCTCCTTCACTGTGTTGAAGAGAGATGGGAGTTTTTCCAGGTTTTGGGTTAGCTGGGTGGTTTCCAGACCGACTGGACTCTCCAGGTAGGCAATTCCCGCACAGCCCTTTCCGGTCACTGGATTTATGACTTATCCAACTTTGAAAATGATCTCAGCCAGTTCATGCTTCACATGCTTTGTTTGTGGGACAGGTAAAGCTTTGAGAAGCACAGTGTCCCCAATGGTGCACTGCTGGGGAGCTTCGTAGGCAAAGTAGGTTTTTCGCTTATTAAACTACTTTAATAAATAGGGATTCAGAACAAGTCTGGTCACTCTCACTTCAGCAGTTTTTTGCATTGCTGTCCCAATCACCTTCCCCATGACCCCCATTTGGCATGGACGGTTGAACGAGCTATTGACATTATTTGGCTTTGGTCACCTGGAGCGCTCCCTACGCTGTGGTGCTTCCGGCCCCGGAATCTACTTCCATCTGCAGCGGTGGCATGTGGCTGGCAGTCACCTCCCAGCTCCTTCCATAATCATTTCTGATGCATGAATTTTGGTCTACCTCAAAAAAAAATACAAAACAAAACAAAATCATAAAATAAATAGAAAAGTACTGATGACCTATGAAGTCAGAGTGTCAGCACACAAGTTACAGAAATATGTTTTGAAAAGGAATTAAAATGTTTAGAGAAAGTTATTAAAATAATTTCAATATAATCAGTCCATTTGAAACACAGAAACAGATGAACCAAAAAAATCAAGTTTTTTTTTCTAACTTTTTACCTTTTCTGCATTTATTGTTCATTTTTAAGAAGGCATTGGTGCTTTACTGGTGTGAAGATGCAAGATTAGAACATAAGTCTCAAATTGAGGTGGCTTGGCCAAATCTGGTTGAGAGAAGTGTTTTGTTTGACTTGCACAAAATAAATAACAAGTTTATTTTAAAATTAAACATGATGCCAACGTTTAAAAATTAAGGCACTTCGCGGAGCAGCTGGGCCCGTGAGCCATGGCCACTGGGCCTGCGCGTCCGGAGCCTGTGCTCTGCAGCGGGAGGGGCCACAGCAGTGAGAGGCCCGCGTACCGCAAAAAAAAAAAAAAAATTAAGACACTCGATACATTTAATATTGTAAGAAAAATCCATGATTCTGACTTTTTTTGAAAAAATATAGACCAGCTTGCAACAAGGGGCATGGCAGCCATCTGCTAGAGTTGCATACAGGCTGCTCATTTTAGCTACCTTAGCTCCCTGGGTAGCCAGAGTCCCATTTACCATAAACACCTGTCTCCTGCAAGATTTTAGTTTCCGCCTCTTGGGATAGTCTATGATCCAAATAATACTTATTTCTTCTAGCAAAAGATAGAATAATAATATTTTCTTATTTACTTCCTGGCAACCTTCCCACCCATTCCCAAATGATAATAATATAACATGGAAGTAAAACAAGGAGAAGTGTAAAATAACCCATTGTGAGATAAACAATCACTCCCATGCACTCCAAGCACATCGTCTTTTTGCTTGATAATTCAGCTTGAAATGAAAATCAGTGAAAAGACCAACTATCTTCATGTCTTTCTTAACCTAGGCTCACAAGAGTTCTTTGAAAGACAGACTTTCCAAAAGGGTGACAGCATCTCGGGTTGTGCAAACCTGCAGGCTAAACTACAGATGGTGCCATTCAGCAATGGCCAAATTGCTAGTTACGACCTTTTGAAAAATTCAGGGTTTATCATAGAAACAGTGACAGTCGCCGGAATACCATGTCTCTTTTGGGCATTGTTTTAACAAATGCACTTGAAAGAAAAATATTCTCTGTTAACTACAGTTCCCAGAATACTTTGTAGAACATTTGGTCTCTAGTGATCATAAAATGGCATAGCCCTCTGCCTCCTCTGACAGAACTCAGGGGAAAGTGAGCAAGTGCATTATACCATGTGACAAACTTTAAATTATGAAAAACACTAGAGTGTAGTTTCATCAGAATTTGCATTCCGCTGGCAGGAGGTAGATCTGAAATCTATTTTTATCCAAAGGATCTTGTTAAACTAAGATTCCCTGTTACTATATGTAGTTCTTTCATGCAGTAGTGCCTGATGGTACTTCTTATAAACAATAGAGAATAAATCCAAACAAGCTGAAAAATGTTTATTGTAAAACACTGTAGTTCAAGAAAAATTACATCTGCATGGACTGCATATTTTGGATGCAATTTATGGTGCAGTTTCTCTTCATTAACCACATCTCAGAGAATTTTCAAAGCGTCAGTTTGCATATTATTAACATGTACTTAAAATAACAATATAGAAAGCGTCAGGATTAAAATAAAAGGTTAAGCGTAAAATGTGAGGTGCTCTCAGTGTGTCTATATATGTGCATTCCTTAGAAATTCAGCTTTTTAATTAAAGTGGACTAGACTTTACCTAGACCAGCTAGATTAATAAGTATCTCATTCTACTTTAACTATTCTCCTTAATAAAAGCAGATGGAATCTATTTTGTAAGAAAAAGTATAGTATTAACCATCTTTGCTTCTTTTATGTAGCTAAACACATAAAATTATTCTACAGCATTTTTCATTGGAAAGAAACAGTGACAAAAAGGAAGCTATAGCACATGAACTCTATGGAAATTTTTCTTCAGTTACTCTACATTGCAGATATGTATTTGGTTGGATGCTTGATTGTTTTTGTTTATTTTTTTGCCATTTATATATATTGTCTATTATTTTACAGCTAGAGATTCTTAAAGGAAAATTTATATCAATTTTATTTACAAATGCATATAGCATTTTAAACCATTAAAAAGCTAAATGTGGGGCCTCCCTGGTGGCGCAAGTGGTTGAGAGTCCGCCTGCCGATGCAGGGGATACGGGTTCGTGCCCCGGTCTGGGAGGATCCCATATGCCGCGGAGCGGCTGGACCCGTGAGCCATGGCCGCTGAGCCTGTGCGTCCGGAGCTTGTGCTCCACAACGGAGGAGGCCACAACAGTGAGAGGCCTGCATACCTAAAAAAAAAAAAAAAAAAAAAAAAAAAAAAAAAAAAAAAAGCTAAATGTGAACACTAGTAATAAGTAAGTTTCTGAAAATTTCAATATTGTGCTATCCATGTGTCCTCTCTAATCATTCAAACTCAGATCCTTGAGGGCATTCCTTGCGAGTTAGTGGAAGAAGATGGATTCTAATCTATTACTTATATGTACAGTTTCTATGTATAGTGTAATGAAAAGTTCGTTTTCATTCAGAATTGAGTTGGAGGGAATTCCCTGGCGGTCCAGTGGTTAAGACTGGCATTTTCCCTAGTCGGGGAACTAAGATCCCACAAGAAGCCATGCAGAGCAGCCAAAAAAAAAAAAAAAAAAAAAAAAGAGCTTGAATCCAGCTGGTATTTCCTAAACTCTGTGATGTTGGGCAAGTCAGTTAATCTGTCTGAGCTTCAGTTTTCTCATCTGAAAAATGGATAAAAATATTTACTTCATAGAATTTTTGAGATCTATGCAAAGCACACATTACAGAGTCCAACACACAGGAAGTATTTTAAAAAGGTAGGGGTGGTTATCGATATCTCTGAATCTAAAGTACTATCAAAAGGCAGTCCAAGTCAGCCTGAATTTGTATTAGATGCTGTTTTAAAATAAGAATTAAATTTCAGCTGTTACCACTATATTTTCAAACTTCCTAGGTAGGCATATCCTACATCTCTCATTGATTAAGCCTCCAATCCAATCAGTGGAGAACCAGCCCTGCCCTTCATGGCCCTTGCCCTTTCAGGCTCCCTTGTTTGAGCTTCTCAGTTTTGTCACTCTAAGTGAATTTCTAGTTACACTTCAATGATACTTTCTTTGATGCACAAAGACAGAAATACTCACAGCTTCTCTCTTTTTGCAGCATCAAACTCTTCTCAGTGTGTCTGTTGATACAGCTTCCTTCACTATAAGTTACTTGAGGGGTACCTCAGGGTGTTTCCCTAGCATTAATACGTTACCTACAAGTTGCTAGAAGAGAAGCAGCTAAATTATTTGAAAACTATGCTATGAAAAAGAAAGTTTAACTAAATGGAAATTAAACAATGTTAAAAGCAAGTTTTTCAGTGTAAAACCACATTAGTTTTATGGAAGGAAGACGTGCAGTTTGTTTTACTCTTCCTTAATCCCTGATTTTCATATCAGAATTCCTCCATAAGTGTTGCTGGTTCAGCCAGCCATGGCCCTCATCGTGTAAGCGTGGAACAATGCCCCAGGCCATCTTCCCCAGCCCCACCCAGCACCAGGTAATTCAAGCACTGAAAAGATGCAACTCCACCAATCTAGACAATGTTTAAAAATAACACTCCTAATAGAAAAATGTCACTGCAAATGTGAAAACATCATTTGATAGCCACCATTTTTTCCTTATTTATTGATGACCTAAAAATAAGCATTTTGTTTCAGTAGTTCCAAAATGTTCACCAATGTTGTTTGCTATTTTCTTGCTAATACCTATTCATGTGATGCTTTTCGGCCTTGCCACTCACTGACACACAAGCTAAATGTACCGCAGAAAGTCAGTCAACACGTGCACACCGGAGATTTTGGTGACTGAACTTTACTTTGGGTGGGGGGATTGAAGTTATAAATCAGAATGTTTTTAAAGCAGCTAAATCCTATGAAATACTTCTAGAAATTCCATGTCAAAAATAGACTCCAAGGGAATGTTAAGTGTAAGAGTCTGTAAGTCTTTGTGAATATTATGAATGTTGTACCATATTCATGTATTTTGATGCAAAAAAGGAATTATTTAAAAGTAAAAGTCTTGTCATAACAGATTTGAACTCAGATGAATTAAAAGTCTCAATACTTTAGTTTTCTGTGTTCTCTTCTGTGATTTTATTCACAAACCAAACCAGAGAAATCTCACTAATCTTCACTTTAAAATAAGATAATCTGATCTATTTCTCAATGCAGTTTTATTTGATCAGTACCCATGTAAGACAAACCCGTATGCTCTTAACCTTTTTCATGGTCCTACCTCGTGGAGCCCTTTTCAGCCTTGTAATATGTGCCATAATAAGGACTCAGAAAACAAAAATCCCCACTTGTTCCATTTGCTAGCTAGCGCTCCAATCTTCAAGGCCCATCACTAACCCCGAAATTCTAGCACTGAAGTTAAAGCGGGTCACCTCCAGGGAAAACCACCAGCAATTTCATTTTAAAAATATATTTGATTTTCTTTTCCTAATCTTCTTCCAGCCTTTCTTTCTTTTCCTTTTTTTTTCCCTCTTACACTGCTGCGTGCTTTAATTTTGCTTTCAGTCGGTAGTTTAAAAACTTTAGCTTCTAATAACTGGAAAAAATGGTTATTTAAAGATAACTGCAACTTGCTTAACATGCCAGGCTATCATATGCTCAGTGCTTTGAAGCTGCAAATTAATGACGAGCAGGAACAGTGACTATCTTTCAGAGGAAACTGACCTCTTTCTAATGGCACATCGCTAATGTCATCTGTCTACTGCATCTCATTATGTGAATTTCACGGAGTTAAAAAAAAAGTATCTTAAGGCTGTGCACAAATAAAAAGGACCTTCTAGTATTAAGCACTTTGAAAATTTTTGATCTCTCAAAATACCTTCCTTAGATACTGCTTCCCCCTTTTGTGCATGGCACGCTGCTTATGTCATCTATTCTCTGTGACTAATTATGTTAATTTTGTGCCATAAAAGTAACTGAAGGCTGTTAAGAAATAAAAGCTTTTGAGTGGCCTTATTTCATAAACACCCCTTTTGAGCAAGGCGCATTTAGTCATATTTGCAGTAACAGAAAGAGTCTTGTGCTAAAAATACAACAAAGGCTCTTGAATATGGCCATTTATTCCCACTTTATTAGGTAATTTATGAAAAAGTATGAAGGGAAGCCTTTTTGTTACCATAATTTGCATAAAGCTGGTGCCCCATTAATGAGATAACTTCCTGCCTTTTGTGTATCACCAGCTGGAAATAGAAATGGAGGAACTTTTCTGTAGCCCAATTACTTAACCTGCTGAGTTCAGAGTTGGAAAGTAAACAGGATTCCTATCTGCCAAAGAACTTTATTTTGGTTCCTCTAACCTGATTTTTTAGAATAAAAATAATTAAAAGAAAGATGAACACCAAAGGCTAAAGCTAACTAAATGTCAGCAAGGCCATATGTTAGAATGTATATTTACCTCTGGAGAAAATTACTTACTTAATAATCATATTTCCCTTTTGGAGCACAGTTATGGGTTTACCTTTGCTGTCATTGGATCAAATGAGTAACTTTTGATCGTATATATGAACATATGGGACTATACATATGACAAAAAGAAAAAACTGTGAACTAATTTTAGATTTTTTGGAGGGGCATTGAAGGGGGCAATGAATTGCATTGCAATTTATTAGAGTTATGAATTGCAGTCTTTGAGCAAAAGATATTAACAATATTTTAAAATAATAATCATTCTATGCTACTGAAAAATACCTTGGAGATACAATAAATATTTATCAAGGTCCAAAATATGCTAAGAAGAGTACATAATTTTGCCATGAGCGGTAGAAATTCTAAACATACCATAAAAGCATAGAAGAATAACATGGGACAAAAGAAGAGGGGTCATTCTGAAGTCACAGCTTGTATGTACATATGTGCACATACACCCATACCCACATGTACACGCCCACATGCACATACAATATTAGAAAAAACTTTGTTAACTCCCCACAAACATGAGTCAATGCAAAGAAAAATTCTGCTTATTAATAAGTGCCTATATGATTTAATAGAACCTTTGAAAGTGATAGTCAAATTAAGCTATTACTCTTTTTTCTCTCCAGTTCCTAATGCCAGCTGTATAAATGTAGCTCCAGATGACATAACGTAAAGGTCGTTCAGTGGTATGTCAACACAGAAAATAAAATAAGACCAGAGGGGCAAAACCACTTTCTTCGCTTAGATTTAACAATAAACTAGAGAAGTGGATGGTTAGCCCTATGATCTCATCTTCTTTTAAAATAAGGTCTTGAACACTAAAATTATAATAAGAAGTCATCTTATAATGAGGTCAGAATTTCTGTTTTTCTGTATACCTCATAACATCTTGGGTAAATTGCATTTACTGAAATAGTGGAAGTAGTTGCAAAAGCCTTGACAACTATCAAGAGCTATCAAAAACTTTGACAACTATCGTCATTCAAATGTGTTGTGTTTTAAGTTGTAAGGTTAAGCACGATCATGAATCATTCTACTTTTATCCTTATTCTCTGGACAATCTTCTCTGCAGTTAAATGCAAAGCCTAGATTCCAGTGTGTGAGACAATTCCTTCTCCTTAGGAGACTCCTTTCACCTACACCTTGAATAGGAATTTATTAAGCATATTTTGTTTAACCCATCAATTATACCAAGGCATCATTTCCCAAACATAAAAACCTACAAGATAGTTTTTGCATGATATGTTTACCTTCTATGCCTTCTTAGATACCAGTGAATCCAATGTGAGAAATGCTATTCTAGGAGAGTAACTTTCTTGTTTGAAGTCCACTGCTGGGGAAGTATTTCTTTTCAATTGCTTTTATAGTCTAAAGTTTGTTTTAAGAGAATTATAAGTAGACAAGGAAAACAAGTATTACTCATCCAATCAACGCAAATTGTCTTTGTTTTTAAACATAGACTTATGGAAAAAAGCATAGATAAAAGGCTATCAAGAATACCCTGAGGGCTTCCCTGGTGGTGCGGTGGTTGAGAGTCCGCCTGCCAATGCGGGGGACACGGGTTCGTGCCCCTGTCCGGGAAGATCCCACATGCCGCAGGGCGGCTGGGCCCGTGAGCCATGGCCGCTGAGCCTGTGCGTCCGGAGCTTGTGCTCCACAACGGAGGAGGCCACAACAGTGAGAGGCCTGCATACCTCAAAAAAAAAAAAAAAAAAAAGAATACCCTGAAATTCCAAAGAGTGTCTCCAAGAAGTTAGCAAGAAATTGATTGGTCTGAATAGACACTTCCTATTCCACTTTCGTCTCACTATCAACCTGCGAAAGAAATATACCCCACGTATCGGTCACAGCCTTCCATTTGTTTGTAACTGGACTTGTGACAAAATCTGTAATTTAGATTTTCATGAGAGTTAGTCATGTGAACCACTGAAACAGAGAGGAAGAAAAGAGTGTAATGGGTAATCCTTTAAAAAACAAAAAGACGAGGGCAAACTTAATTAAACTCAGTGGAGAAAGTAGCCAGAATGACAAAACAAAACACATAACTGTAATATCTTTTTGTTTAATGTTTTTTGTATCACCAATATTTTATATTCTAGCCACGCTACTAAAATTTCTATATTCTGACTCAAATTTTTCTGATGTAGACCTTAAAATTAGTTGATCTTCCAGAGTTTGAGAGTTGAATGAAGAATTTAAACAAGCTCTGTGTAACAGTTAGGTAATACACAGTATTCAGTTTTAGACTATTAATTAAGCAATAATTTGGGGACATGTGAAACTGATCCATTTAATTCTTACCTTGCAGGGTAGAAGGCCTTAGGAATATAAAGATAGCTCTTTCTTCCCTTGCTACCTCCCTAAAATTCATATGAACTCTCCCAAAATAGCTCAGAAAAAGAAATCAACAATCAGCATAAAGTTAACGCACTGCTAAAGCTATGTGAAAGTATTGAGAAATTTATGGGGGAAAGTTTGAATCAACAAATATTTTCTGTATTCCTACTGGTAACTCCAAGGCCTTTTTTTTCCTCTGTTCTTTTTTCCCCTCCTTGTCTGTTACAAGTTATGATGTGTGGATGAAGCCTTTTTCCCATGCAGTAATGACTGTATACTGAGATTTCAAGGGGCTGTTCATGACAATCCCATTTTCTGTGTAATTTCATGGTTGTCTTCTTGAATGAAGATATTGGCTGCTCTGAAGCAGGGGGTCAGCCACTCCTGCTCCCTTTCAGTATTGTTCCGGAGTATGTTTCCTTTCAGCTGATGAAAAGTAATTCATCATTTACACCCCTGAATTCTGCCAGCATTTTTTGAACAACTTTTCTTTCCCTGTGGTACCTTAGGCCCATGAAAGAGATAAATAGGTTCAATACAACACTAGGCCCCAGATCCTGGGAGCAGGTTAGGCCTCTGAGGCCCTGAGCTGCCCCTTTCTCATGATAGAGTTTGTCACCTTTCTACCTCTAGAAGTCAAATCCTGTCGACTCAGCCATCTTTCAGGCTCTCTGAAGTGGCTTTGGCACCCACTGGGGCATGTGAGCTTAAAATTGATTTTTTTTAAGATCTGTCAAGTTCCCTTAAGGGACAGAGTTGACAGCCAGCAGGCCTCAACTATCACAAAGCATTCAATGTGTAAAAGACACCTAAGGAACTTCCTTTGAGGGGCCAAAGGGCTTCAGACTTCGTGACACATTGAGAGGGTGCTGTTGCTAAGAAACTGGCTTCAGGCAATAGGATTTTTCCTGCAACTCTGCCACTTTGGGAAGTACTTTAAGCTACCTCTCTCCTTATGGCCAAAGACAACATCAACTATTACAAAAACAAGATACAAAGAAGATGTTAGATGAAATCATTACATGGTTCTTCAGACTCCAACTGCCTACCATTTATGCAGTTTGGGAATTAGCTAACGCTAGTATTTGCACCGCCTTTTAGAAGAATAAAGCACTAGGCAATCTAAACTTAATCAAATAATATCTGGTATTTGTTTTAAAAATAAAGGATATCAACTCTTTACAAATTTGGATATTATAGAGCACAATGCAGAAATAGATCACACTTTCTCAACTTAAACAGTGACTGACTTAACACTTTGGTGATAGCATGATGTTAGTGTTCACCTCTCATTTGTAGAAAAATAATGCTAGAGCAATTACAGCCAGCTATTTGTTCCTGACCTAAGTCTACCAGATCAAAGACTATTTAATTCGGCCTTTTATTTAGCCATTTCTCCTTATTTCAAGTGTTCTCTCGGAAGTCAAAATAATAGGGAGAGGATTTTGCTATGTTATTTTAAAGACTAAGGAAGTGTTCTTTCTGATATTGATTTTTGAACAGCTTTAGTATGGCAAGCCATGTTTTTGTTCTAAATAAAGAGGAAAACAACTTAGCCTCTTTTAGCGACCACAGCATAACCATTTTCTTTAGCCAAACCATTCGTGCACAGCAAGGGCAGCATCTTTTGGAAGATTAGTGATTTCTCAAAAGAAGTCAGGAGACAGATTTTCAAATTCAATTCCAACCTGTGTGGTTTGAAGGCTGTGAAACTTTCAACAACAATATAAATACTGCATGTGTCTCTCTCTCTCTCCCGAGGCTGGATTTTGCCAACTGGAATGTGAAAGGCCAATTGTATAAGCAGGTGTAGGTCTGAGTTGAAAGGATTTGATGGCATTAATCTCCCTTTAAGAGGTCTTGTTTTCATGGGCTGTTGTCAAATATAACTGGGTTGTTCTGTGACTATAACTGCAGTTATGTGTCCCTTGTCATAGAGAAGTGCTCTAGCTTTTTTTTTTTTTTTTTTTTTGCGGTACGCGGGCCTCTCACTGTTGTGACCTCTCCTGTTGTGGAGCACAAGCTCCGGACGCGCAGGCTCAGTGGCCATGGCTCACGGGCCCAGCTGCTCCCCGGCATGTGGGATCTTCCCGGACCGGGGCACGAACCCGTGTCCCCTGCATCGGCAGGCGGACTCTCAACCACTGCACCACCAGGGAAGCCCAGTGCTCTAGCTTTTGAGGGAATTTCTACACGACTTTTCCAAAGACAGCGCCAGTGTTCTCTATACAGGGAGGCAGTATGGTAAGGTGAAAAAAATACAGGCTTTCGTGTCAGACATTCCCTAGGTTTGAATATTGGATTGCAGGAGCTGTGTTGCCTCAGCAAATTTATGAAACTTCTCTGAGACACGGCTTTCTTGTGCATAAAATGAGGATAATTATATCTGTGGATTAGATGAGGTTATGCATGGGGATACCCAGCATAATCATTGGAATGGAAACTCAATAAATGGAAATCATTATTACTCAGAAGGGCCAAATATATTCCATGATTTCATGGTCTTTGGCACCAAAGCTCAAGACATGATGGATATTAGGAATTGTGGAGTTAAATAAGCAATTTTCCTTCTAAATCCAAACACTGAACATGTTAACCTCCAGACTAGAGAGATTATTACCTAGGGCTAAGTCAAGACAGCCGTGATAGTTATGAAGGGGGTAGCCTGGTCAAAATATAAAAGGACATGTGGAAACATTGTCTGAACCAAGGATTAGACCTAAGTTTACTAACTAAAGTTCTATACAGGAAGGACAGGTAAGAATAGACATTGCTACTACCATACTTCTGTTGTTGCATAAGCTTAATTAATTTGCTTTGTCTTTAGTGACTGGTTAGGTCCTGCAACCTGTAACATGAATACCTTGCTCTCACTGGACGAGCGCCTGTGGTCCTTCTGCATGTTGGTCCACTCAAATCATTTGGTCGGCATTCCTAGTTTCCTGGATTAATTAGGGTAGACGGAGCATCAGTGTTTTTTGAAAAGTTCTCCCTGTGATTCCGAAGTCTAATCAGGGCTGAACATTGCTGCTATCGGTAAAGAAAATTTGATAACTTAATTATCATTTTTCTTACAAAATGTGCTACCTGCCAATAGCCATAACTAAGTTTGCAGGAGAAATACTATTGCTAATAGGTGGTCACTGAGTAGCTGGAGGCAAAATAAAGCAGCTGAAGTTTCAGAGAAGAGGAAGGGGAGTCTTTGTGTAAAAACAGAAATTACACTGTTATCTCACTGCCTCCTCTTGAGAATCAGTAACACACACAACAATCTTACTCAACAAATTGTGTTATTGTACAACTAGCCACCAAGTGTTAAAAGTTTCCTTTAATTCCTCTTCCATGCAGACACACTGAAGGAATAGAAATGGGACTTTGGACATTCTTTTTCCAGTGTCCACCAAGGCTGCATGTTATCTAGTTCCCTTGTCTTCGAATTTTTCCTGACCCCAGCAGTAAATTAGATGTGCCTGTTCTGTGTTTGCCTAGGGTCCTCCAATTTCCCTATTATATGGAGGGAGAGAATGAATGAAGGCTCTGAATACAGTGAGGTGTATTTTTTGTTGAATTCTAGGTCATAGGAGAAAGTACTCATGTGTGGTGAGATCATTCTTGTTTTCCTGATGCTCATTTCAGTGTTTGTTGATTATAGGCACTTAATACACATTTGCTGAGTGTTTGAATAAATAAGTGAGCTATTCCCACCAAGACATTTCTAAAATCAACAGCCCCCCACCAAAAGGTTTAATATGCCTAGAGTTTTTGCCCAAGAATCTAACAATTATTTTACCATAAAATTTTACATATTCTTCTCAGAGAAGCTAAGAAAAATATTGTGGCCAATAGAACCATAATTCACCAGAGAAAAAAAAGAAAAAAGATGGATTTTCTCTCCTGAAGTGAGAATACCTTGGAATTCATTTAGGAAGGGAAACTAGGTGGAATAGTCACATCCTGCCTCCATGATGGGAATAAATTCATCAGCAGGTTGGGAAAAAATAAGCACTTTTATTCCTGATAAAGAAAAACTGCAAAAGTGTCCGTGCTTCATTTTGATGCAACTCTGTGTTCACAAGGTCATCATATTACAGTCATTATGGTAGGAGGCACACTTCCCTCCCTGGTCTATTATAACTGGCCGTAATGTACCATAGAGGCCCAAGATGTTCTCTTCTTGACTGAGCTTGGAGAGTATCTATTTCACAGTGTATTCCCCTTAAAGGGAGAGTCTGCAAATGGCAATAGGCAAGGCACTTGTCTGTATATAAGCATCAAAGACAGAATGGGAGTAAATGATGCACTTCATGGAGTTGCATTACTTCTTCAGTACAATTTATGCACTAAGAAAGAAAGAAAGAAAGAAAGAAAAGAGAAAGAAAAATAATTTGGTAAATGGGCTCTAGTGACCTGAAAGAGTTAATGTGCTTCTTCCCACTAGAAACAGTGAACCATTTATATGTAGGCAATCCCTTCTTTTCTCCTGAGTTACATCAATGCTGCAAGAAACATTTTGAAATGGATCTTCACAGGCTCCAGGGATAGAGAAAAAGGATTTTTTTCTTCACTGTCAGTAGTAACTAAAAAATTAATTTGTAATTTTTTTTCTTGTTTATCTTTTTCCCCCTTATGGTATCACTCTGAGAAAATGGCTTGAAAGACTTGCTTTCTTACATTTGGAATCACTGTTATGGGGAGGTTACCTCCTTGGTCATCTTAGTTCATCCACACAACAGCTGGAGGAATTAGCAAATATTTTAATTTATAAAATAAAGAATAGCCAAAAAAAAGCTCATCAGTCCTTCAAACATTTTGATAGTTTTCTATGAGTTAGCTTCTCTCTTAACGACCTATTGTGAATTCAATTCTCGTTATTTAATATCTGTTTCTGGATATTTTAAATATGATTTTGCTTAGGTTGTTCTTTTTAAAATTACATCAGCTATCTCTTTTAGTTACAATTTAAATGAATATTAAATGCATCACAACCTTTTTTAATTATAATTTTCTCCCACAAATTCATCATGCATTATAAGATTCTGATAAATATGCTTTTGTGTTTTTTGCATTCTTGCCAGAATATCTTTTCCCAGGGTAACCTCTCTTGGATTCCTTTATTTTCACAATACATACATATCTAGGTGTTTCAGTAGTAAATATTTTTCAAACATTAAGCATTCATTCACTTGTTTATCATATTCTAGAGTACGATTTCGCAAATCATTTTCTTTAGCTGAGTGCAAACATGAGATGTACTTATTCTCCTTGAACAAGTTTCAACCCTGCAAAGGAAATTTTATGTAGAAAAAAACATTTCCTACTCTATTTTCTCTTCATGCCCTGGAGGTGTATTTCAACATTTACAAAATACCTGACTATCCTTATTTGCCTTAATGTCTATCCAAAGATTATCTGCTGTGTCAGCTAAAACACTCAGAGCTTCTCGTTTCGCTGGCTATCATATCCGTGCAATATTGAAGCCTCTCCCTCCTTATTTGGTTTCTAGTTTCAGTAAACCTTATCCTAGCATTTTAAATCCTCAGTCATTTCCCTGACTCAACCATATCACTACTATTTCAATAGTATCACACTTATCCCTGATACTCAAATGTGTACTTAGCATCGATAAGGCTTTGATGTAATAAATCCTTGATATAATATCATAGATATCCATATGAGATATAAGAGATATAATCAAAACTGAAAGCAGAAACTTAAGATACAGAGTAAAATATATTACTTGCCAATTTTCCACAGTAACTTTTCATCATTACTCCAAAATTACTTTTTAATGCAAAGAGTAGTTTCAATCACATTGAGGCCCACATGATTCAGATACTATCATAATCACAATTAGATTACATTACTGCAATCAGGAATGGAGATCATTAAGAGAAAGAATATAAATTGCTTTAGTTTTACAAGTACTGAGCTAGCAAAATTATAATTAATCTCCATTTATAATCTTTTCTTTCATAGAACTGCAAAGCATGCTACTTTTTTTAGGCCATCAATACAAATTAGAACTAAGTAATAAAGCCCTAACTACTACTACTGTGCTGCTCACAATTGAAGAAACTTTCACATCATGTACAGAAGGGTTTTGATGCAAACAGTGCCCTTAGAATAGATTGTTTCAATGCAATAAGCCCAACTATTACAAGGTGCTGTTTAAAAAACAGAATGCTGCAGAGACTCTCTCTTTTTAGAGTAATCAATTTGTGCATTCCATTTCTTAAATGAGATGGCGCTACTCATGTGAGATGAAGAAATAATGACTTAGCAGTCACAGTGAATGCATCATTCTGTGCATCCCAAGTTTTTAAAATATAGTCTTTAAGAAGTATAGGAAATAATAAGAACATGAAAAAATAAATAAATTTGCAATCTGAAGACCTTCAAAATACAATTCTAATTCTATTCAAAATACAATTCTAATTATATATTAACTATTCATATTTTTTCAGTGAGTTATGTTGTATACCTTAGTATTCCAAGTTCCTCCATTGTCCAATATATACCTTTTTGTTTCTAGTCCTTAAAACTCACCTCAAATTATAACAGAATATATTAGTAAGTACAAATAGTAATAAATGTAGACTAATTTTATACAGGTTTACAAACTTTTCCCACAATTCTGAAATCAAAACAGTTCTTAAAAAAGCAGGTGATTTGGAGGAACTTATCTGGTGGCAAGTGGACCCCACATGAAGGCCAACTTGGCATGAACTTACTTACCTTCAAAATCTGACCTGAACTGACAGAAGACTGCTCATTGTCTTTATGTTATTTTGTTATTCTTACAAGATACGGCTCCGATCCCACTGGAGAATTAAATAATATATGGTATATATAAGTATCAGATTACCTTTTTTAAATGGGGAAAACTGTTTTCCAAGAGACATCTTGCACCAAGGGTTTTAGATAAGGAACTATGGACTCAGTAGCTGCATAGAGGTGACTGATCACAGTTGAGTCATAACTGTCTGTCACTAACAGTTGTCTCCTGTGCCTTTTGCTTCTCTGTGCCCAGTACCCTCCTTTTGGTGCATTTTTGCTTTCAGCTTCCCTGAGTCAGAGCTTTTCACCATCATGCTTTGCCATGATTCTGATCCATTCAGCCAGATGGGGATATGGGGACCTGTGGCCCTGGCTGGGGACCACCAGCTTCAAATCTACACATCCAGTTACTCAAGTAACCAGTGTTTCAGTAAGCTGCACAGATATTATTGATTTCCATGTGCCATATCTTGGAAAATGTTTGGAAGCATTGTTTTGGTTATCCAGTTTCTTCATACCTCCCACTTTTCACATACCAGGCTATTGATAACAATGCCTGACATAATGACAATGATTATTTGCTGAGTGTTGAGTGAATAAACTGTTTCCATTCTTATTAAAATGTCTCTAGTTTTTAGAAATAGGAACATAAAGCATTAGTTTCAGGAAATCAAAGTTTCACAGATCAGGCTATGGATGATTTATTGGAAATGCTGAGTCATTCCAGTGTAGATCGATGTACTTCTAAGACTGGTCCTCTAAAGACATGGCACATTTAAGTATAAGGAAGAAAAAATAGGTCTAATATCCTGTTTATTTGTAGCAAAATCCTCTATTAGGCAAAAAATATGGCAGCATAGGTTTTAAGAGTCATAAATTATAAAACACCTTGACAGTTGATAAACCTCTTAAATTCTAGGAATTTGTAATCATCCTTTGCAAAAACAAGAATGGGGAAAAATAATTATAAGAGAAGTATTTAGCTGCTTCATTTTAACTATAAAAACAGAATAAAAAGTTTTATTTATAGATAATTGTTTGAGTTTAAATTGTTAAAAGGATATATTAGAGGGTTCTACACTGATTCAAATTTAATTAAACAATGCACACACTGCTGCCCAAACTGTATTTCTACCGTATACGTAAAATAGTAACAATTTAAAAGAACAAAATAATAACTGTACTTATAGGCAATGAAATTAGTTTTTAGTGCTAATAAACTCATGCTTTGCAGCTCTTTGGTAGGAATTTTTAGGAAAACTGAAAAGCTTTGTAGAAATTTTCCTTGTCATGTGAGACAATATGTAGAGTTTGATTCAGAAAGAAAATTAAGAGTGAAAAAGAATAAGTAGGAAATTTGATCTCACCTTATCAATAATGACTAGAAAAAGTATAAGTATTTTCTAAGATACCCTATGAATGAGATAATAAAGTATCAAACAGATCATATTATTTATAAGGAGCAAATTATCTGTCTCATCTACTACAATTTTAAACAATTATAATACATCCATCGGATAGTTTTCCTTCTATTATAATTAATTAATATATCTGAATCAGAGGCCAGTAGGATACTGATATGAAAAAACATCGTGTTTGACATTAAGGAGACAGAAATAAATATTAAAATCCATTTCAAAATACTATAAATGAACAAGAAAATACTATCAGAGTTAAGAGGAGGGAGTTTGTTTCTGACAGAAGTCATTAGAGAATATTCTGTGTGTGTGTGTATAATGGCCTCTGAAGTCTAAATTTCTTAGACAAATATTTAAGTTTCTCTAATATTTAGTCTCAATCTGTGTTTATATTCACATAGGATAAGTTCTGAGTCAGTTTTCTTGACAAGTGTACTTGGAGAAAAGCATTAAGACAAACTTTGTTAGACAGTGAAAAGTATTTGTCTTAGGGAACATTGTTTGGAGGATATTCATTTCTGAGTAGTACTTGAATGAATTGGATGGTAAATGCTTGAAGAGAGAGAAGCAAAGTTTCAGAGTAGAGACAAGAAAAATAATGACCTGCAGTGGGGGAAGGAAAAAGGAAGGAATAGGGCATCAATATTTTGAAGAAAGTACTCCCACACCCTAGGGGATAGGAAAAGGTTTTGTCCATACCAAGTTATCTTTTCTAGACATGTTATACAAATTACATCATTCAATATGTGGTCTTTCATGTCTGGCTCCTTTCACAATATATTATTTCTGAGGTTCATCCATGTCATAAGATGTTTCAGTAACTCATTGCTTTTCACTGCTATTATTCCATTGTATGGATATGTCACACTTTGTTTATCCATTTACTAGCTTATAGGCACTTGTCTTATCTTGGGGCTATTACAAATAATGCTGCTATGAATATTCACACTCTAGTCTTGTAAACAAATGTTCTTAATTCTCCTAAGTCTATAATCCATTTTTATTTATTTTCTTATATGGTGTGAGGTAAGTATCATAGTTTATTTTCCTCCCTATGGATATCAGTTGCTCCACCACCATTTGTATAAAGAATATTCTTTTCATATTGAATTAACTTGGCCTCTTTGTCACAATATTATCACAACTGATGATATATATTTGGATCTATTTCTGGACTCTCTATTCTGTCCCACTGATGTATAGGTCTAAATTATGCCAATGGCACAGTTTATTAATTACTATAGTTTTATGATACATCTTGATATTAGGTAAGTACTATCGTACTCTTCTTTTGTAAAATAGTATTGACTCTTCTAGATTAATTGAATTTCCATACATATTGTAATTTAAGCTTATAAATTTCTACTGAAAAAAACAGTTTGCTGAAATTTTGAGGGGAATTAAGTTGAATCTACAGATCAATGTGGGAAAAATTAACCTGATAACATTAACATGAGTCTCTCCATTCCAATAGCATAATACATCTTCTCAATTATTTAATTTCTCCCAACAGTGTTTTGTAGTTTTCATTATGTAAATCTTACACATATTTTGTTTAATTTACCCCTAAATATTTTTGGTTTTAGATGTTATTTTAGTAGTAGTTTTATTTTAATAGTCAACTGTTTGCTGGTATATAGGAATTTTATTGATTTTTTAATATTGACCTTGTACTATTGCCTTTGACATATTCAGTTATTAGTTCTAATAGCTGCTTTGTAGATTCCTTAGAATTTTCTATGCAAACAATTATGTCCTATGTGAAAAAAGTTAGTTTTATTCTTTTCTAGCCTGATAGAGTTTTATTTCTTTGTCCTGCCTTACTGCAAAGGCTAGGAACTATAATGCAGTGTTTAACAGAAGTGCTGATATTAGGGAAAAAGCATTCAGAATTTTGCCATTATGTGTAATGTAAGCTCTGTTTTTTGTAGAGCTTAATAAAAAGTTGAAGTTCCCTTCTATTCTTAGTTTGCTGAGTGTTTATATTATAAATGAGTGTTAAATTTTATTAACATCTCTATCTGCATATATTGAGATAGTTATTGTTCCTCTTTTTATTCTGCTAATGTGTTAAATTATATTGCTTGATTATTATAATAAGCTAACTTGTTATTTTAGAATAGATTTAGATTTACAGAAAAAAACTCATGAAGATTGATAGGACAGAGATTTCTCATATACCTCAGCTTCCCCTATTATAAACATTTTACTTTTACATAGATCATTTGTCACAAATAAGGAACCAATATTGATACATTATTATTGACTAAGATCTGTATTCTATTCAGGTTTTAAAAAAATTAACTAATGTCCTTTTTCTGTTTCAAGATTCCATCCAGGATACCACATTACATTTAGCCCTCATATTCCCTTAAATCCTGGCTATGGCTATGACAGTTTCTCAGATCCTGGCTTTGGCTATGACAGTTTCTCAAATGTTCCTTATTTTGATAACCTCTACTGTTTTGAAGAGGACTTGTCAGGTATTTTGGAAAATGTTCTTCAATTGGGATTTGTCTTATATTTTTCTTATCTTAGATGGAGTTATGGGCATTTGAGTGGAAGACTATAGAAGTAAAGTACCATTTTTATCACATAATATCAAAAGAAAGTACTATCAACATGATATCACTGTTGAAGTGAAGCTTGGTTATCTGGCTGAGGTTGTGGTATTAGGCTTCTCTACTGCAAATGTATTATTTTTCTCTCTTTCCATATTTTACTTTTTGAAAGGAAGTCGCAATACATGGCCTGCTTTTAAGGAGCAGTAAGTTATGCTCCACCTCTTTCAGGGTGGAGTAACTATATAAATTATTTGGACTCTTTTGTATAGGAGATTTATCTTTCCTCTAATTAATTGATTTATTTATATTAGGAGTACTTATAGATATTTATTTTATGCTATTTTCATCAGTGCTTTGTAATTTTTCACAAATATATCCTATACACATTTTATTAGGCTTATTTCTAATGATTTTATTTTTATTTTTGTCATAGGAAATTGTATTTTAAAAAAATTCCAATTGTTCATCACTGGTATATAAGAAAGCATTGATTTTTATATATTGATATTGTGTCCTGTATCCTTATTATCCTCACTTACTGTTCCAGGATGCTGCTATTATTATTATTATTTAGATTCTTACAAATTCAGGTCTTACATTTAAATCTTTTTTTGTTCTTTGTCTTATTGTACTAGTTAGGACTTCTAATATGGTATTGATTAGGAGTGATGAGAGTATCCTTGCTTTCATCCTCATCTTATTGAGAAAATATCCAGTTTCTCATTATTAAGTAATGTTAGCTATGGATTTTCTGTAGCTTTTCTTTATCAAGTTGAGCAAGTTCTCTATTCCTAGTTTGTTGAGAGCTTTTTACCAGGAATAGGTATTGGATTTCATCAAATATTGTTCTGTATCAATTTATATGGTCATAAGATTTTTCTCTTTAACCTATTGGTATGTTGAATAATACTGATTAATTTTCAGTTATGCAAGTCTCCTTGACTACCTTGAAAAAATTTCACCTGTCTGTTTTGTAAATGCTTTTATACATGGTTATGTTCAATTTGCTTATATTTTAATGAGGATTATTACATCAATGTATGTGAGAGATATTGGTCTGTAGTTTTCTTGTAATGTCTTTGATTTTTTAAATTAGGCTTATACTATCCTCATAAAATTAGTGAGGAAGTGTTCCCTCTGTTTCTATTTTCTGGAAGAGATTGGGGGGAATGTTTAATTAATATATATATATATATATATATATATATATATATATATATATATATAAAATATATATATAGAGAGATATATATTTGTCATAGATTAACTGACCATAAGTGCATGAGTTTATTTCTGGGCTCTCTATTCTGTTTCATTGATATATGTATCTGTTTTTGTGCTGGTACCATGCTGTTTTGATTACTGTAGCTTTGTAATTTGGTTTGAAGTCAAGGAGCATGATACCTCCAGCTTTGTTTCTAGTTCTCTAGATTGCTTTGGCTGATTGGGGTATTTTGTGGTTGCTCTTGCTGTGAGGTGCTGGAGTGGGCACTCGGCGTGGGCCAGAGCTTACACTGGGGCAGTCACAGGAAACTAGCCAGAATCCAGGGCAGTTTCAATCTGCTTCCTCTGTCTTGTGCTCTTTGTGAGTGTAATCTAGGTTTCTTACAGCCCTGCTGTCAGTCACACTGGTTTTCAAACAAACTAAAGGGACTCATCCTCCCAGTGATGAACCCCAGGACTGGGGCACCCAGTATGTGGTTTGAACCATTCACTCTCCAAGGAGCATATCTGAGCCCATGTCATTCCCCACTTTGGCATCTTCTCCTAGGGATGCTGTTCCCAAGATCTGATAGCTTTTCTTACCTTCCCGTGGATGGGACTCTGTGTGGACCTTTCTTACAACCTTGGCTGTATAAGTCTTTCTGCCAGTCTCCAGTTTGCTTTCAGTGAGAACTGTTCCAGGTGTAGACATATTTTTGGTGTGTTTTTGGGGGAGGGTGAGCTCTGTGTCCTCCTATTCTGCCATCCTCTTTAGTCTCTCCAGGAAATTGATTTTAAATCAATATTTGTTGGACTAATGATTGCATCTATAAATCAATTAATAAATGAATTCATACATATATTTTTATTGAGTGCTTTCAGTATGCCAGACATTTGATCAAATTCAATTCCATAAATATTTGTTGAGCATGTTTTATGCTACAGACACTACAAGGTATTGTGGTAGGCAACATTCCTGTAACCAGAAGAGGTTAAATAATTTCAAGATCTATATTCAAATAAAGAAGGATCATTTCATCCAACAAACCAAAATGTGTTTCTGCTAGATTAAAGAAATATAAAAAAGTAAGTCAAATAGAAAAAAATTAATGAATTCTTATCAAATTTTTAAAGTCAAAAACATCTTGAGCCAAACAAAATAGAATTACTTAAGGAAAAATTAAGCTGACTTGTAAACTAAACATGATTGGAAAAAACTATACATTTAAAATAAAATAAACAAATGAGTAGGGCAAATTCACAGCCAGTATAATGAAGATCTAGTGTCACTGATAATCAATTAGGTTATACAAACTGATGTGAAATACAGTAAAACATGGACAGACACATTTTCAATTAGCATGAATTTAAAATTAAAGCAAAAATGCAACCTGTAAATAAACATGTAGGAAATTTTCAGCCTAAAATCAAATATGTAAATTAAAACAACATTATTTTTAACACTAACAAAATTTTGGAGGGAAAAAACTTTTAGATACCTAAGGATGCCAAAGATATGAATAAATCTGCAATATTTACAATGCTGTTGGTATTGTAAATTATAATGCTTTATAAAGAAATTTTGCATTTTGACAAAAATGGTATATATCATATGATTTTTGAACACCACTTGTGGGTTTCTTATTAGAAAATGAATTCTACTTTATACCTTATAATTATTTATAACTATAATAAATTAGAAAAGCCAATGTGGTTGGGAAGATTAGAATGATTAAAGAAATTATTACATCCACATGAGGAACTATTTAGTGGCTCACATATCATAGTGTTAAGAACTTAAGCTTCAGTATCAGATTCTCTTCATTTGAATCACAAATGAAACATACCTACCAGTCTGACTTTATATGTTTTTTGAAAATTTCTGTGCCTCAGCTTATTCATTTGTGAAATTTGGATACATACGGTGGTATATATATTTGTATATGTACATACACATATAATTGTACATATGTTTTCCCACACAGTTGTTTAAATCCATGTATTACAAGGTGGAATATCTCTGAAATAATTCCCATAATATTTTGGTCAATAAAGACCTTTTATGCTTTTACTCTATGCCAGATGCTCAGGATTCATAGATGAATAAGAGACTGTCCTTTTCCTTTTAGTGAAATTCTTTTTGACAGCATACATTCAAAAAGAGGAACATTTCTATCAACAGGATTTGGTGGAAGAGGAAGGAGGGAGGGAGTCAATTTTATCTGAGATGTTTTTACTTTTCTATCATTGTAGAGGCTTTTTTCCTCCCTTAACCTATATAAAACTTAATTTTCAAATCCTGTTAAAAAGAATATCTATTCTTAATTAGTTTAGGAGTTATGGTAGATTATCCACTGAAAGATTAATTACATGCTTTCCAGTGAAGTATTATAAACCATAAGTTTAAAGTTGGACCAGATGCATTTCAGTCCTGAAAACTCATTAACCATCTGACCATGTTGCACATATGGTAACAAAGTGAAGAATGTATCCAGTCAAACACACATAAACACTTCTTCATCATCATAGGACAACTGCCTCTTAAAGTATGCCAGTAATCGTTCTATTTCTTATACCTACAAATATCTAGTTTAGGAACAGGGAAGCTAGCTAGTAAGAGGTTTAGAATGGTGGGTTTCAAAACCCACACTAAGCAGGTAGAAATCGAGACTGCTGATCTAGTCTGCTTTTGTTGCAAAATTCAGCATTTATCTCTCTTAATCTGAAGTTTAAAATGAGTTTTGGATTGGAAATGTGAAAATCTATATTGGGAGTGGACATTTTCTCTAGTATTGGGGAAATCACCAGCACTGATTTTATTGGCCAAAAAAATTAATACCTAAATGATCTAGCTATTGGTTTATTGGAGAGGAATATACTCCACCTCCTTGGCAGATATCAAGCTTCAGGCATATCCTAAATCTCCTTCACGATTCCTCTTTTTACACAGTATGACCACTGACAAAGTAAACATTTTGTGCAGCTCTCCCCCCATCACAAGATGGCAGCCAGCCTTAGCAGCCTGGACCATGTGATAAATGAGGTGTGAAGCGAAGTATTTGACAGTTCCATGTAAAAAGCCAGAATATGTCTATCCATAAATATACCTGTCAAAATAGTTTACATTTTGTTTCTTTCAATAATTTTTTTGCCAAATGTCTTAATTTGATAGGTATTTACACATGAATAACAAACGCTAGATTTATGCTTGTTCTGTATTTTGATGAAACTTATTAATCAAAAAGTTTATGAAAGAAAACAATCTGTTCATCTCTTTCTTTGAATTGGATAATCCTTTTGAATTCCATAATAGCCAGCTTACACTTTTATGATGTTGCAATATGCCCATATTGGCAAAAGAGGATCCTACCTTTTTATATGATTCTTGAAATGTATCCATTTCTTCACTGAATTTTCAGTTTTAATGAAAAGTGATGGTGAGATAACTGTTTTTTAGTATGAGTAGACAGTTCTGTATGTGTTCACAGGTACAGATGGGCCTACAACAATGGTCAAGATCTATCATGTGATTAACATTATTTTCCTCTTTATGAATATGAAAAAGTAAATGGCAACTTGAGTTATTATTTCTCCTACTTTTGAAATGTAATGAATAGAACTGATGATAATTACCAAATTTCTAAATATATACACTAAGTTGCTTGCGTGGTTTTAAAAAACAACCTGAGTTATTATCTTTTTTATGGGATTTTTTAGAATAACTTTTATTTATTTGCTGATTGTGGATATTTATTTTCCTGTAAGAACTTTAAAGAGTTTGTGTGAGCACTGTTATTAAAATAAAATGCTTGAGAGAAAGGGGACAATATAGTCTGCTATAAAATGCACAAGGAAAATTCATAAGCATCTATTCTTTAAAAATGTTATTACTACTTTTTCTTTGTATTCATTTCCATTGCTATCTGTCTTTATTAACTTAGTAATAAAAGGTTGAAGTTTACCAAAGATTCATAGACTGAAGGAAAACAGTGATAGGGATTGCGTGAGGCATGTAGTATCATTTAATTGAATTATTTGTTTATTTTAAGGTCATTTTAAGTAGATGTTATCTTCATGTCACAGACAACATATTTAAAGGTTCATGTCTCATAGAGACGATCACACACATGAATGAATAGGTAGTACATCTTATCTGAATAGGTAGTACATCTTTAATTAAACAGAAAAAGAAAACTCAGTGATTATAGTAGTAAATGAATAACTAATAAAGAAAGAAATCATTCTGGCTCAAAGGGTTCTGAGGTTGTAAAGAAGAATAAGCATCCACAATTTGATGTTTCTATTTTAGATTTCAGTATAAAATTTCAAATATTTCTGCTGATTCGATAGTGTTTATTTGTACCACTACCTCATTCTTTAATAATGTTATGTACCAATCATCAATTGTAAAATAAATAAAAATGGAAAATGAAAAAGTAAAGATAGAAGACAATTAAAGATGAAACCACAGCCTGAGGGCTGCAGTTCTGACCACAGGCATCCTTGTGGCCAACATGAGGAGAAACATAATACGTTATTTTACAAAATTTTTTCTAAAGAAATTAAAACAGTTGCTCAGCACAACAATATTTTAAAGAGAGATAAGCTGTGGAAAATTGGGATGAAAAATAATAAATCCATTAGTAAATCTCAGAAAACACCTCAAATTCTGGTTGCAAGAACATATATTCTTAACACTTTAGCACAATGATTTGCTCCAGGGAAGAGAAAACTGTTCAAAATTTAGTAAAGGATAATAAAATACTTTCTAAAAAAATGTGACCTTACGTCTTGACTACTATCATTACCTGATTTTAACCTTTTAAGGTTTTATGGATTTGGTAGCTTAGCTATATGTTTTATTAAAGATATTTTAAAAGCTTTTTTCATGCAGCTAAATTAACTAAGATATCTACAAAAATATTCACTTTGTATTCTGAAATGTTAGCATATTATCTGGGGTTATATCTCTCAATATAAATTTCTATACTAATATGGAGACTATATGTAAAATATCATAGAAAACTCATGATTTGCTTCTAAGCTACTATAGTATGTTATACTGAAGGAATATTTTTAGTTGAGGTCTTCATGCCAGAAGCTGCAGCTTAGGGGTCTTTTGATGTTGAAATAGAGAAGTAGGTAAAAACCAGAGCATAAATAGGGAAGACAAGTAAAAGCCATGGAGCACCTACTATGTGTGTGAAAGTGTGCTAGGCAAGTTCACATTCATTTTCTTATTTAATTTTTAAGACATCTACAAATTTGTTATTTTTATTCCTATTTCCATATGAGAACATCGTGATTCAGGTGGATTGATTTTCTTGCCAAATGTTACACAACATCAATCAGGCAGCAAAACCCAGGTCTTTTGGCTCGAAAGCCTTTGTATCACAGATCACACTTTCAAGGAAGTAAATATGTGTCTTAGTCTTTTCCATGCGCTTTTTCAAACCTAGACAATTAATTTTGTTGACTATAATGCTCCCAGCACTTTCATGCTGAATCCTGTTCAATCATTTTGGTATCCCCTCTGACCAGGCCTCCTACTCCTCAATATCTCTCTTGCATATCCACAACTTTCAAAACATCATCACCTGTATTTCAGTAGGATCACATTCTCACCTGCAAGTCCACAAACATTTGCGTAAGAAATGGATCAGGATGAAAAACTAACTCAACATAATCTTAATACCTGCTGAACCGTTTAGGTAAATTGTATGGATGCTGAGATCTCTCACTATGACTTGAATATTATTATACAATATTTAACATCACTAACATGTACTACGTTTTCTTTATCCATTTGTCTGTCAGTGGGCATTTGGGTTGTGTCTGCCTCTTGGCTATTATGAATAATGCTGCAATGAACTTAGGAATGCAGCTATCTCTTCAAGGTCCTGATTTCACTTCCTTTGGATATATTCCCAAAAGTAGGATTGCTGGATTATATGGTAGTTCTATTTTTATTTTTTGAGGAACCACTATACTATTTTCCAAAGTGACTGTATCATTTTACATTCTTATCAACAGTGCTCAAAGATTCCAGTTTTTCCATATCACTGCCAACATTTATTGTCTTGTTTTTCTTGATAATAACCACCCTAACAGGTATAGGGTGATGGTTCATTGTGTTTTGTTTTTTGTTTGTTTGTTTGTTTGTTTGTTTGTTTGTTTTTGCGATACGCGGGCCTCTCACCGCCGTGGCCTCTCCCGTCGCAGAGCACAGGCTCCGGACGCGCAGGCCCAGCGGCCATGGCTCACGGGCCCAGCTGCTCCGCGGCACATGGGATCCTCCCGGGCCGGGGCACAAACCCATGTCCCCCGCATCAGCAGGCGGACCCTCAACCACTGTGCCACCAGGGAAGCCCGGTTCATTGTGTTTTGATTTGCATTTCCCTGATATTTAGTGATGTTGAGCATCTTTTAATTTACCTGTTGATCATTTGTAAGTCTTCTTTGGAGAAATGGCTATTCAAGTCTTTTGCCCATTTGTAATTGGCTTGGTTTTTTGTTTTTTTGTTTTTTTTAATATTGAGTCATAGAGTTTCCTTTTATGTTTTGGATATCAACCTCTTATCAGATATGTGGTTTGCAAATTTTGTTTCCTAGTTTGTAAGTTTCCTTTGCTGTGCAAAAGCTTTTAGTTTGATGTAGTCCCACTTGTCTATTTTTGCTTTTGTTATCTTTGCTTTTGAGGTCATATCTGAAAGTTCAATGCCAAGGCCAATTTCAAGATGCTTTACCCCTATGTTTTCTTTTAGGAATTTTATAATTTCAGGTCTTACATTTAAATCTTTAATCCATTTTGACTTGATTTTTGTGTGTGGTGTAAGATAAGGGTCCAGTTTAATTCTTTTGTATGTGGATGTCCAGTTTTTCCAACATCATTTTATGAAGAGGTTATCCTTTCTCCATTGTGCATTCTTGGCACCTTTGTTGAAGATTCGTTGACTGTATAGACATAAGTTTATTTCTGGGCTCTCGATTTTGTTCCATTGGTTTATAATATGAGGGTATGTGTCATTAGGTATATACTAGTTTATAACAGCTATATCTTTCTAGTGGGTTGACCCTTTCATCATTATGAGATATTTCTCTTGCCTTAAAGTGTTCACTGTCTGATATTAATATAGCTACACTATTTTTCCTTTATTTTAATGCTACCTGTTTTCCATGTTTTATTTTCACTTTTTCTGTGTTTATAATTTAAATCATGTTTTCTTATAAAATAGGATATGGTTGGATTTGTGTTTTTAAAATCAGCTACCATTTTCTTTTTTTTTTTTAATTGTAGTACTGGAACTTCCCTGGTGGTCCAGTGGTTAAAGACTTCGCCTTCCAATACAGGGGGTGCAGGTTTGATCCCTGGTCAGAGAGCTAAGATCCCACATGCCTCGTGGCCAAAAAACAAAACATAAAACAGAAGCAATATTATAACAAAATCAATAAAGACTTTAAAAATGGTCCACATCAAAAATAAATCTTAAAAAAATAAAAATAAATTGTAGCACTAAGTATATTCCTATTTAATGGAATTACTGATAGATTTGAGTTAAAATCTACAATCATATTCTTTGTTTCTATTTATCCATTTGTTCTGCTTCCTTTTTCTTTTCTTTCTTTCCTTCACTGGATTGATAAAGCTATTTTTTCAAACCTCTATTCCTTTTCCCTTAACTTGTTAGTTACAGATTATCTTATTATGCTTTTCGTGATTACTAGAGGAATGGTTTTCAAGTATTTAGTTCTTAAGACCTCTTTGCACTCTGAAAATTCTTTAGCTACCCAAAGATTTTTCTTGTGTATAGTTTATATCTACACAAAGTTATATATTAGAAATTAAAACTGAGAAAATTTAAAAAAACACATCTTTAGTAATTCATTTAAAATAATGGTAAAAATCCATTGCATATTAACATAAATAACATTTCATAAAAAGCCAATATTTTCCAAAGAAAACAATCAGTGAAATAGAATTATTTGCATTTATGCAAATCTCTTTACTGTTTGACTTAAAGAAAGACAATTGCATTCTTATGTATGCTTATCCATTCAGAGATACTTGTAGTATTTTTATTAGACTATGTAAAGAAAATCTGGTCTCACAGAAACATGTAATTGGAAAAGGACGAGTATATTAACAGTCTTTGTAGATAACTGCAGATATTTTTCTTTGCTAATACAACAAATCTCAACAAATAGTTTCTTAAAGGTTAGTTGCAATGTGGAATCTGAAATGACACCAATATGTTTGCATATATTGTTACATTAAAATCTGTTGGTCTATTTGCATTTTGGAAGGATTAGTTTTACCACTGCATACTCTGATAACATACATTAGTCTTTTGTAAAATATTGGGTTGCTGAGTTATGCATATGTTTCAAATGTTGGTACCTTTAAATATAAAATATATTAAAATTAATACTTGTGTTATCATTACCAATCTCTTCGGAAAGTGTTTAAGTATTGGGGAGCTATAAAGTTCATGTTAATAGATATACAAGTTTTCAAAAATTCTAATTTTTGCTTGAAAGTTCAGATTTTGTGATTGGCAACAAACACTGTTGGTTTCCTTGAAGTGATATGTTATTTGGTTTATTCTTAAGCAATTGTCTGCCAAACACCTAGTTTGAATTTCTCTATTTCCCTGTCAGCCATTCTTTCAAGTTAAAATAATGTTTCAAGAAAAATTGACTAGTTCAGCTCCCAACTCAAATAATTACATATGTGCTTGATGGCTTCCTGGAAATAATCATCATAATCTGGTGTTCAAGAGAATAGCTTTACATGGGTTTCCCATTTCATCAAACGGGATATTAACAATATCTTCTCAAGGGCATTTTTAAACAAAACTTTTGGGTTTTTTTTATTGTTTATTTGCTTCCCTTTGAGCATATGAGGGGAATATAATGATTACTGATATCATTTGATATCACTGACATGATTCAGCCCAAAATATCAGCATTACTTTCATACAGAGTGAATGTCAATACAATGAAAAGGTTTAAGGAGGTCTTATAATTAGAAAAATAGCTTTGCTGTTTTTGGACCCTTCAGAAACCTCTAAACACCATTTACCCCTCTAATACCTTTTGTTCTATTATTGTCATGTGTTTAAATGTATATTTCTTTGCAAAACCTGTAGAAGGTTATTAATGCTTTGCACTAAAATATTTATGGGGATTTATCCACATATTTAACATTTTTGTTCTTTCTTTTTCTTTTTCTTTTTTTGGTTTTAAGAGCTCCCTTAGAAGTTCTGAGTGAGCACCAAAGAATATATTCTGTATTTTCGTATGTTTGAACACATCTTTATTCTACCTTTATTTTTATAGAGTATTTTCATTGGAGGTAGAATTTTAGGTTGTCATTTTTATTATTAATTTTGTTAGTATTTTCATACTTAAAAAAAATCATTCCATTGTCTTCTGGTTTCTATTGTTTCTCAATCCCACCTGGATGTTGGCCCCTACTGTCCAATTACTTCGAAGAGCTGTTTTGTTTGTCTGTTTGCTTGTTCAACATTTTCTCCTGTTTTTCTAGTTTTTCTTGCAGGGTTTGTTAGTTAGTTTGTTTGTTTTTCCCTCATACAAGCTACTCCATCATAGCTCGGAATAGAATTCCTTTCTAATTCATTTTTATTTAAAAACATAAATAAATAATGGAAGAAATGTTATTATCTAATTCTAATTGTTTTAGTTATTTTAAGCATTCAGGTAACTCAATATCTGTTTGACCTGGATTACTAGAAGATTTGAGGGAAAAAAATCAGCTACATTTAATTTTTTCACACATTGCTTCCTGTGGTTCTAAAACAGAAGGCTGAAATTTGTCTTTCTGTCAGCCTTTGAAATGAATCATTTTGATAAACCCTCTTAGTCGTGAATATGTAAGCCAAGTACCTTATTCAGTATTGTTGGCAGCAGGTCCAAATATTTGTTCAGTAAGAAAAATGCCAATTCTTTATAAGAGGTTGATAACTATTTTCATTTTAGTGTGAAAGGTTATACTGGTTGAATAGTGTAAAGTGGGCATCTCAGCAGAGGGATAATTTGTATATTAAGACGGAATCTTCAGCATCCTGTAGTGGAAGTCTGAGGAAGAAGACAGAGAGAAGTGAGGAGCTGAATGTGGAGGTGTCCAAGGAGGAAAGAGAATAGCAAGACAGGGAGAAAAAGAAGAATTAGCCAACAAGGACCTTCCCAGTGTAAGGGGAAAACCAATGAACTGCAGGCAGCCAAAGTCTGCTAGACAATTTTCAATATTCTGGTTATTCATTTTAATTCCCTAATGATATTATCTGGAGGAACTATAATAGTATTGATCTTGCAAAGTATCATTCAGTGCAGACATTTCAAGTGGCACAGAAAAGCAGAGATGAGGGCACAGGATGTGCAGTTTATAGCCAGAGATGAAAAGAAACATCGGGATATATCTGCATTCCCTAGAGTTTCTAGGAATTACTTCAGGAAGTTATTGGACTCACTGTGCTATTTCAAGAGGGGACTTGAGTTATTGTACTTTTGATACAAAAAGGATAGAAAATGTGAATGCACTCAAGTTCCAATGTCTATAAATAAGGACCAAATTAGAGAATTATATAGGAGGACATTTTATACTTGAAGAAATATGTTTGTAAAAATCCATATGTTTGTAAAAAAACACTAAGATATTCAATAATATACTGAACAGTGAATTTGCCTAAATTAAATTGGATATTCATTTTTTTCTATTTTTGATATCACCACCTATAATAGAAAAACAAAGGATCTTTGATGACATGTTATACCTTTGAGAAAAGTAGTTCATATTGATAAGCAGTTCCAGCCTTTAACCCAAAGAACTGCCTAGAATGAACAGGCCTCTGGTTACAACTTCTAATGTATAAGTTAAGTAGATTTTTAGTTATGCTTTTTTCCATTGAACCACAAAATGACAAATCTCTAAAATTTGAAAACTTCAAAGCAGCGTTGGAAATTGATTTATAGTGCAAAACTCTACCTACTATTAGAAGAGAAGGTAAGTTTTCTTCTCTTTCATTTATTCCTCCTAAAACTGTCTGCAAACGTTAAAGGAATTTTTGCAGTTTAAAGAAATAGAGTGAAGCAAAATAATAATAGCATTTTTTTTCATTTGCTCAGAATCCTCTCCCACTTTTATACTGTTATATGCATATTATACTAGACTCCTAGGGGAAACATTTAAAATAAAGCCAGCAATCAACTAGTTGTTTCAATCCTATATATACCATTTTGTAATAATTTGCCTATACTTTTTTCATAAATGAACTAAAAACCAGTTTATTGGTTGGTGTAAAACCATCATTATTGTATTCACTTAAATATTCTAATTTTAAAATAGAGAATTCTACCTTTCTCTCTCTCTCTCACCATATATGTGACATGTATTTGTATGTCAGATATACATTAATTTAAATTTACATATTTATATGTACATATATTCCATATTAATACAAATAGATATAGACATAATAAATATATAAAACTTCTATAGGTCCAACATTTCTATAGTTTTATTTTTAGTTCACAGCACACATTCAATTCAATACACTTATTAATCAATGATTAGAAATATGTTACTATGTTGAAGCAGCCATGGCCTTTGTTCCATGTCACTTGTGTTGACTTAGGCTGACACATAGCTACAAAGCATGACGGATCAAATAATTAAAGTTCCAATCATTTACCTTTCTATGTTCAGTTTCAACTCTGTTAGCCTTCACCCTGAGTTCCTAGTATTTTAATATTGCCAGATGTTTGTATGTGTGTATACATGCATGTGTATGTGATTGTAACTAATACAGAAGTGTCATTAATTTTTGCTGTATTTAAAGTACTTTTCAGCATTTTCATCTTAAAGTTTGCTTATGTATTATTAAATTCCTTTGTCATTATAACATTTTTTTAAAGAAAACTTGACTTTCAAAAAACTTTACATTTTACTGAAATTTGGGACTCTTTGCCTTGATATATAAGATGAGAATCATCAGTAGATAGATGTTAAGTCTATATATAGAATTACAGACGCTGGGGAAAAGTCTGCATGATCCACTAATCAATCCTTCCACATTAAACCAGACAAACATGAGTTCCTCAATGAAAGCTGTTTACATAATCAACTTATTACAGTTTTCTCAGATAAAGATTTGGTTTATAATTTAAGTTTATATTCCTAAGAGCCAGCTTTTCTGATTCAAGAAGGTAAGCATAAAATAATTGGTTTAGATTAAAAATTGAGTTTCCAACAGAAGTTCACTCTCATATGATGTTCAGGTTTGAATATTAGCCAACTTGATGGACTCGAGGCAGTCTTTCACTTTACTATACAAGTTTCTGTTCTTTAGCCATATTTACATTTTAATGGTACAATCAATGCCACATTAACACTTGCCTTGGAAGTCTATCCAGTGACACCAATTAATGATCTCCACCCCCACCCCTTGGTTTTACACCTTGGCTATATCTTGTCTGATCTTGTCCTAGCATTTTTACTTGACCATATTAAAATATGGTAATAAGACTTCTTAAATATTTGTACTTTTTCAGTTAGATGTCATTTGGCAAAGATCTCTGTTATTTTTCTTTCAATCATTTTATTTATCACTTTTTGATTGTTTAGTGGCAGCTTAATGGAAAGGAAGTGTATTTGTAAAATATCTACTGAAAAAATAAACTCAAGCAATTTTTCGGTAGAAAAAAAAAGTAGTCTATCTAATTATATAACAATTATTTGGAAAGAATATTAGATCAGTGGAATTACTACTTTTACAAAGTGTATCAGTTAAAGAATTATATCCTTAACAGATTTATAGTAATAATAATGAGGCCATTGTTAGGATTTGATTAGTGTCGTGCTTAATTGCTTTTTGTTGATTGATGGCTTTAGGATAATATATTTGTTCCAAGTTTCCTACATGAAACATTCCTTTGATCCTGAAAGTTATCCTAATAGGATCTCCTGGCCTCTGGCATTCAGTTGCTAAAAGCAGCATGTTCATTTAGCTGTGGACGCTGCAGCACTTTAAAGCAACATTCTGCCAATTCCTAGTCACATGTGATAATAAGGCAAGATTCTTTTCGTATAGGTACTTTGCCTTTATAAAGTCAGTGAAAGATTATCAAATGCATTATTTTTGTTGCCTTATTACACAGAATTCACTACAAATTCCCTAGCTTTTTAGTTAGACTGGCCTTTCTAGTCCATAAAAGTCAGCTGTAAAAACTATATTTGCCAGATTTTTCATAAACCAGTTGAGTGTAGAAAGAAAAATGGGTGATTGATAAATGGTATAATGTGTGTGTTTCTGTCTGTCTACACACACACACACACACACACACACACACATATATATCTACCTCACGTTGCAAAGTGTGAATATAAAAACAAAATTAAAATTATCATCTGCTCTTACCATTATTCAGAAAGTTAAGGGCATGTTAACAGAAAATGTGGAATAGACATAATTTCAGAATAAAGAAAGAAACTGTCCGAAATACTGACAATTCGCAAACTCACTCAACGATATATTTTAGAGTTTCTATATTTTAAAATAAAAAGTCCAATGATTCAATATTGGCCTGGGTATAAATTTGACAGTATATGAATCTGTATTTGCTAAGACAACAACAAGATATCACATAAAAGCTTGACTTTTTACAGATAAATCTTTTACCATTTTATATTAAAAAACATGGTCATCATTAAAAAAGAAAAAATTAGTCACATTTAAATATTTGCAAAATGTGAAAAGCATTGTAAAAAAGCACTGTATTAAATAGCAAAGTGATAATGAGGATTTCGTTTTGCACATTTAGATAAAATTCCTCTGGGATTTTTCTAGTGAGTATAATGAAGCTATTAATTTAAAATAAGTTGTTTTTATCACCTAAAGAAGATTTCCATTCTTATTTATACATTTTTATTAGGAATTGCTGAATTTTACCAAATGTCAGTTATATATATATATATATATATATATATATTCAAATGTTTTTATTATTTTAATCAACCTGTTATCAAGCTATTAATAAATCTTCTTGTGTCAAACCATCTTTATATCCCTAGGTTAAATTTGAATTGAGTATAATGAGATATTTTTCTAACATGGGAATCAATTTTCACTATTTTATTTAAGTTTTAAGCATTTAATATAGAGATTATCTATAATTATCTCTTGGATTTTTTCTTAAATTTAAAGATTAATATTATACTAATTTCATACAATCCATAGGAGAAAGCTGCATCTTTTTATTCACTCTTAAAGATGAAAGCACACTCTTCTTTCTCTTTTTCCATTATCTCAATTTTATTTTCTAAATTTATTTTATTTTATTTTTATTTTTTGGTCATGCCACATGGCATGTGGGATCTTAGTTCCCTGACCAGGGATCAAACCCGTGCCCCCTGCATTGGAAGCGTGGAGTCTTAACCACTGGACTGCCAGGAAAGTCCCCATTACCTCAATTTTAATCCCAGTGAAACAGAGAATAAAAAAGAGAAATGTGTGATAGTACAAAGTGAAGTTAAATCTGACTGTGATGAAGAAATTCAGGCCAACTTAATAAATTAAAATTTCCCTTGTTGCACATATATCAGCAACTAATATTCTGTACATATAGCCTTCATGATTGCTTTATAGTGTTGGTTTCTATGAAATAGCTAGCAACATCAATACATGACATGAGAAACTAATCTGAGAAATGGTCCTAAATGACTTTCTTATTGGCACTCACTGTCTCCTGGGAGTATACCAATTCTTCCAAATATCTCTGTATATTTATTAGAAGCAAAATGACATTTATTTTCAAATTCTGCATAGGCGTTTGCTTTTCTCATTTTAAAGATCCTAAATAGACTTAATAGACTTACTCTTCATTACAGACTTAATATACATTATAGACTTAATGTTCATTACCTCTGCTAATTGCAGCAGTATACTACATTTGCTTTAATACTATTTTGGGGGCTAAACCTGCTCAAACTTAAGGCGGTGGTTCTTAGTCTTTTTTTAAATCACAGACACCACGGAATACCTGATGCAAGTTCTTGACCTTTCAATAAGAAAAATAAATACAAACCTACAATTATACAGTAAATGTCAAAGTTTTATCAATTTATTGTAACTCACTGAAGTTAAGCACATATGACTTAAGAAAGAGTAACTACTTAAACAGCGTTCATGTATTTTGGCTTTCAATAGGATTAAATGAGAGGAGAGAGAAAAACTTCATCTCAAATAAACTTTTTATGTCATAGATAATTAATAGTGTAGATTTTATATCAAATATATGAAAAAATTTGTCAAAGAAAGTTGGCATATTTCCGTAATTAATACCTTCTTAATCTTAGAAGTACAATCGAAATTCTCTTGGAATTGTAGAGATAAAAAGAACTATTTCTTCTTTCTAATGTGTGACTTTATATACCTCACCCAATTTCCAAAGTATGCATGTATTTATATATGGATGTATTCATGAATATATGTATTTATTTATCATACTCCATCAACCTAACAACTAATTTGAAGTCACATTAAACCTGGCTGTGTGAAGGAATGTCGCCTATATTTAGTTTGGCCTTTTTTTTTTTTTTTTTTTTCTTTTTGCGATACGCGGGCCTCTCACTGTTGTGGCCTCTCCCGTTGCGGAGCACAGGCTCCGGACTCGCAGGCTCAGCGGCCATGGCTCACGGGCCTAACTGCTCCGCGGCATGTGGGATCTTCCAGGACTGGGGCACGAACCCGTGTCCCCTGCATCGGCAGGCAGACTCTCAACCACTGCACCACCAGGGAAGCCCTGGACTTTTTTTTTTAATCTAGGAAAATGTTGAGGCTCTACAAATCTAATGGATTTTATCTTAACTGATTTCTAAATATAGATATAACAGTTTTTGTTATATATATAATTTACGTCCATATCTTCCATAAAATAACAAATTACATCCCACTTTCAAATGCAGTTAGCTCTCTATACAAATCTCATTTTCAACACTAAGTTTTAAACTTCTGGAAAAGAAAACATATATTTTTTTATTTGTATTCTGTGTGATGAGAAATATATTTCTGCTAAACTATCACCTCACACTTCTCTCACACACACACATATAGACATGCACTCACACACAAACAGTTTCTGTAAATTCTGACCTTTCTGTGGTTCTTTCTGTTGACAATTTTTGCTAAGTGTATGTTGATTAAGGTATGGAATGCAGCAGAGTATTCTCAGGTTTGGAGAAGGTAACATTTTAGACCCTTAAGACTGAAGGTACCAGAAAAGTATGCATATACATGTCATATCTATAGAAATAGGACTTCAGTGTTCATCAAACCATGGGATTGGGAAACAGGGTGTTTGAAACAAACTTATTCTGCTCTCTTGCAGGGCAGGCCCCATCTGACTTGTAGGTTATGAAGGAAGTATGCTTCATCTTGACATATTTTTAGATGCAGGAAATCAGTTGTTGGGCGTGGACATTTGTGGTTTCTGTGCTACCTCCTGGTGTCTCTTACAGTATAAACCTTTTGCATATGTAGAATTTCAATAAGTAAAACCACTTAAAGCATAGGTTTAATGTTAGAAATAAAAATAATAAAAGGTAGTCATCAAGCGGTATCTAGATAAGTCAATTTTTTAAAATATGTTTACCAAGATTATTTGTACATTTTAAAGAAAAGTGGTTTTTCCATGATTAACTGGTATATAAACTCAATTTTTCATTGTATTTTGAGTGCATTGACAAATCATTTAAATAAATCTATATTATTTGTTTCATTTTTTCCTGTTTTTAAATTGAGATAAGATTGGTATCGAAACTTATATAATGTTTCAGACGTACAACATTAAAATTCAACATCTGTATACACTACGGAGTGATTCCCACAAAAGGTATATTTACCCTCTAGCACCATACAATTGACCGCCTTCTTCCATCAGTTTCTTATAGTTTTATGTTTCTTTTCTCTGTGTATTCTTAGGGGCCAAGATGTTTTGATGCACATGGACAATTGGCTATTTGCCTCTTTAACATGATGGCCAATAGACTAACTGCAGACTCAATGTTTTATCTGTGTTATAGCTCTGCCCAAATTATTGCATGCTTCAGAACAAAGGCCACGCTTTGGAAAATGGCCCTATGTAAATGAACCTGTGAAAATCTGACATCTTTCTGTGTATGCACAAATAACATAATAATTGTCATATTTTTTTCTAATTTCATGTAGAGAAAATTCAATATTATACTTAAATATAACATACATTTAAAACAGATTCCAATATATTATGTACTTTTATGTACTTCTAACGTATGTCATTCAATATTCACAAAGTGAAAAAAGAATATTTCCTAAACTAATTTCCCATCTCAAGGGTGTCAAAACCATAAAAGGGATAACATTAACTAAATTATACTTAACATGACTGAAAATAAAGGTGTAGGTAGCATCGTGAGCCATCTGGAACTTCCAGTGGATAGCTATAGACCCTCCCTCACACAAACATACAGACAATCCTTCTCTCTATGGGAAACAGAAAACATCCGTTTGGTTTTATGAAATGCTGCCAAGTGTGCATTAGAGCAGGTAGCATCAGGTTAAACTGTGTAACCGAAAACAAGCACTAATTGCATTTAGCATATACACACTATTTAATGACCATGATGTTCCATGTCGAAGGAACTTTTACATATTGTTTTTCAAACATTAGAATTACAAACATTTCGAACATCTTTGGGAGGAAAGCATACTGATAAGAGAAACTACACTGAAATATTCAGAAAGTTTTCACCAGTGAGTACAACTTTCTTTAATCGGATTCCCCAGCATTTATATTTTCACTCTCCTTACTTTTTCTTTGCTTTTAAAAATTTAGCCTCAAACTATTTTTGGATCATATTAGAATAAGCTTTATGCTAATATATTGTTTCCCAACTTTTCTCCATTTACTTGGGCAGTGAGTAAAAGAAGATAAATTTGGAAATCTATGGGTGTATTTCTTCGAGTATCATTACTATAAATGGTATCACATAACTCATAAATAATTACTCTCAAGGAATACCACGCAATTTTAAATGTTACAAATAAAATTAATGAATACCAAAATATTTATCAGACTGCCCAAATGTGTTGGTACAAACTTACTTTTAAAAAGTATCTTCATTTACAAGACTACATACACCATTTTAACAAATAAAACATACTCTGATTGTTTCATGTAAAGATTAAAGAGTTTTCTTAATAACTTTTGAGAGATCTGTATAAATATGAGTTTCTATGTCTGTGATTGAATCAGAATAATAAGTTTAGAATATGTGTAATTCTCTTTCCTTTTACTTCAGTAAATATCCAACTGTACTGTTGTGCTTAACTGTGGTCATCTTGAAGAGCCATAAAAATTATATCAATAGTTATTATGTAATTGGTCATGTACTGCATTTTTATTTTGGTATAATTCAACATTTTAGAAACTTAGAATTTTTTTCAGAAGTAATCTGACATATCTTCTTTTATATATCCAAATAAATATATCTTCTATCAATGATTATTTTTATAATTTTCCAGATATATTTCTTAAACAAAAAAATTATCTTCCATAGTCCTCAGTATGTTTAGAGGCACTTCTGGAATTACAGCATAATGAGCTGCACTGACTTCTCCCCACTGGAACAGCTATAACTTATGAAAACTATTTAAAAATTCAAAAAAACATTTCAAGTCTCTGGAAATTGTCCTAATGTCATACGGGAGATGGAGAGAAAGATCTGTAAGAATGAAAGTCTGTGGGATTTAAGCCACCAAGCCTCTCTCTCCGTTTCTTTCCTTCTTTTTCCTATACGGTGAGATGAAAGCTCTACCCTTGTTGGATGCAGCCAAGGATCCAGGACTCCCTCACCTTCCAGTCACAATCTAGGGCTATGGTATCTCCCTGGCAGGGGCAGGCTGCAAGTATTTCTCATCCTCAACCCTGTTCCATGTTGCGGGAGCTCTGTTCTAGACACAAGCAGCTGAGAGGTTTGGAGTTCCCTCTCTCCACCCAACTTCCACTTGTAGGGTGTAAGTCTACCCTGGTGCAAAAAGCTGAAAACTCCAATTACCATCATCCTAGCTCACAGATGTTCCATTTCAGAAGAGACAAACTGCTCCATGGCTGGATGGTAATGCAGGGGAGTTACTCTTAAGAAAACTGGGCCAAACTTTTGGTGAGATTGAATAAGAAAAAAGAGAGAAGACCCAATTACTAAAATCAGGAATCTAAGAGGAGACGTTACTACCAATGTTATAGAAAACAGAAGGATTTTAAGAGTACTATACACAACTGTATACTAATCAATTAGCTACCTTAGATGAAATGGACAAATTTTTACAAAGACATGAACTATGAAAACTGACAAGAAGAAAACAAATCTGAATAGACCTGAAACAATTAAACAAACTGAATTAGAAACATCAAAACTTTATACAAAGAAGACCCCAGGCCTAGATGACATAACTGGTAAAAATTTACCAAATATGTAATGAATTAATACCAATTCTTCACAAATTCTTTCAAAAAATAGAAGAGTAAGGAATACTTCTCAATTCTTCCTTTAAGGTCAATATTATCCTGAAATATTATTCTTTGCCCAAACCAGGCAAAGTCATCACAGAAAAGAAAAATACACACTAATATCCCTTTAAAATTTATTCTCTCACTGTTTTGGAGACCAGAGGACAAAAATCAAGGTATTGTCAAGACCATGCTCTCTTTGAAACTGGTAGAGAATAATCCTTGTTTGCCCTTCCCAGCTTCTTGTGGCCCTTGGCATCCATGGCTTGTGGCAGCATAACTCCAATCTCTGCTCCCATTTTCACATGGCCTTCTATCCTGTCTTCTGTGTCCTCTCCTCTTCTTTTAAAGACATCAGTCATTGGATTTAGGACCATGCTAAATCCAGAATGATTTAATCACTAGGCCCTTAACTATCTAAACCTGTGAAGGCTCTATGTCCAAATGCATTCACATTCTGAAAGTCCTAGTGAACAGATATTTGGAGGGTGGAATTATTCAATGCACTACATGCATGAAAATTTAAATAGTGGAAATTGCATAAGTCAGAATCACTGGTTTGAATCTTTTCTACCATTAACTGGCTGTGAGATTTGGGGCAAAATGCTTAAACCTGTGAACCCCAGGATTCTCACTGGAGGTTAAAACAGTGATAATGATTCCTATTTCATAAAGTAATATGGGGATTAGAAATTATGCATATAAAGTACCTACATACCCTGACTTGGAAATACAGAATATTTGATAAATGGTAATTAAAAAAAAATAACTTGCCCAAAGTAAAATTTGAAATATAAGAGGTGGATCAAGTCTTTAAATTCAAGTATCTCTGATTTTAAAAACCCTTTGCCACAGATTTTATTCATGTGGAACTGCATTAAAATGTTAAATCTACTAAGGCACTGTTCAGACATGATCCTTTTAAGTAAAGTATGTTTATATGTTTATATTAATATTAGTTATGGTTTGTGGTTATTCCATTTAGGATAAGTTGCTAATGGCCTCTGACTACACTTTTGCATAAACAGGGCAAAGAGCCTATCAAATGTAACCCAAATGGAGGGCTTCCAGAACCACAAACCATGAACTATACTAAGGAATCTCCTACAAAGAAAGTATACAATAAAATGGTGATTAAAAATAATAATTAAAGCAAAAACACAGGTTTTAAAAATGAGAATTTGTATTATCCTATAATATCTTAAGTTAGGAAGTTTTAAAAATATGTTCAGTCATAATTAAGGCAATTATTAGTTATTCATTAGTAATATTTGAGACAATTGAATTCAACTGCCAGTTGTTTTGGGACATTTGTAATGATTTCATTGATATTCTTCTGAATATGTATAGTTTATAATTTTGTTAATCAAACCACTTTACAACTTATTTTTCTTCTTTATTCTTCATATTCTCATTAAAAAACACATTCTTGAATTTCAAGATTCAGTAAACACAGATTTTATTTAATAATGTGCCTTTTCACACATTGAAATATCTTATGGCTGTTAAAATGAACTAAATCAACATGTATCAAGAAGGATAAGATTTAGAAACTTGAGTGACACAAGTTGTGAAAGGAATTACATATATTTAATAAGAAACTGGCAATGCTACATATTCCTTGTGTTTATAAAACTTGTGTATTAAAAATAAGAAACATGAATGATATTGGGCCCACCAATACCACAGTAATAATGACCTCTGAGGAGGTCAGGTGGAGAAAGGACTGAGGGTGTATAAAACTTCAGCTGTTAACATTTTATTTGACAGGGAGAAAGCTAGAGAGGGAAAGAAAAATGTTTGAAGCAAATATAGAAAAATATTAACTTCTTTCTGCTATAGTGTTTTCTGTATATTTTATACACATGATCATTTTTAAATTGTGACATTGATTTAGCCATCAAATCAAGGCAAATCTGCCATCACAGTTCCTATCTATTGAAAACAAAACAAGCAAAAGCAAAACAAACAAAATGTGTAACAGTACCAACTCAAACAAAAAATATTTCTTCTTGTGTTAAAAAGATCATCAATACATTGATCCAAATCCTTCTGTGCATTTTTAGAATAAGAGAAAAATGCCACAATGTTCACAATCCTTTTGTTTGGTCTTCCTCCTCTTTCCCCATGTATGCATTCTTACTCTTACATTGAGCAAAAGCTGACCTAAGACAAGCCAAGGCACCAATAACACTGATATGAGACAGGGCCCTGATTCAGTCCACATGGAACTCAGCATTCAGAACTTGGTGTGGTTAGTGGACTGAGCTTCTTTATCCATCCCTTCTAGAGCGTGTGCATGGGTCTTCCCACAAACAATGCTGCAGAACTTCATCTGTGGATATGATGCTACCATAGAACGAAGGAGTTGAGATTTTTGTTAAAAAAAAAAAAAAGTGAAGGAGAGCTGAGCTGAGCAAAATGGGAAAGTGAAGAGGTTTTGCCAGTTTGGGACTCTGGCAGTACTGTGGACTCAATGTATGTGTTCCCGCCAAATTCATATGCTGAAACCCTACCCACAAATGTGATGGTATTAGGAGGTGGGGTCTTTGGCGGTAATTAGGATTAGATGAGGTCATGAGGTGGAGCTCTCATGAATGGAATTAGTATCAGTCTAGGAGTCAGAAAGAGAGTTAGCTTCCTCTCTCTGCTCCCTGCCATGTGAGGACATACACTGCAACCTGGGAGAGGGCTGTCACCAGAACCCAACCATTCTGCAACCCTGATCTTGCACCTCCACCCTCCGGAACTGTGAGAAGTAAATTTCTGTTGTTTGTAAATCACCCCATCAATGGTATCTTTGTTATAGCAGCCCTAGCTAAGACAGGAAGTATAGGAAATATAACTCTAACTATAATCTCTTAATACTAATTTCAAATAATTTCAACCAAATGTCTTTCTGCATAGAACTAAATTAAAGAATGAAGTTTACATTGCTCTAAATCCATTTAAATTGACTTGGAGAATCATGCTCAGAACAAAAACTATTAAAGGAAGGTAGATTATAGAATTCCTACTCATTTAAAAATAAAAATAATAAATTACTGGCTATGTCATAAGGTGTAACATCCACCTTCCTGTTACAATATTCAGGTGGCAAAGCTAATAGAAGGCTGTGTCTTTTCACTTAGGCAATAATCCTGCAATTGGGAAAATAATTCTAACTGCTGAGAACGTACATCTGAATTATGATTTAATGGATGATACAGCTAAGACTATCTGCAACTTCTGAATTTCCACAGTTAGTTTTAACAAAGAAGAATTTGATCAAATTAAGACTATCAAATGTATTTTACACCATTTATTTAAAAATACTTGCCTGCATTTGTTTGGTATATTGATGCTATACAGAAACAGGTGCCCAAATTGTTTCTTTAATTAGCTGCTCAGCTGTATATATATATATATATATATATATATGTATGTATATATATATATATATATTTAGTTTACATAAATATATATAGTGTTATATTGGGATATATATATAGTTTACTTAGTATCATTTTTGGATGACTAATTTGCTTTTGTAATTTGCTATATGTTTCAGTAAGATAACAGTCTTGATTTTTAAAAAATCTTGGTTTGATTAGCATTTGCATTAAGGTTCTAAACTCATTGAGCAGTTTTATACTGTAAAAGATAGTATTACTTAATAACTAAAATAAACCTAATGACATTTTGAGACTAGTCACAATACCTGATTTAGAATGACCTTGGATTAATTAATTTGCACATTTTCTATTTTTCTATGTCTACTAAAAGTTAACCTCGTCTTAAGCAAGTGGGAAGAAAAGTGAGGAAAGCATAGAGGTATAAGTTGGCCACTTGGGTCCTTGGGGAAGTCTACTGAGTTAATGAAAATGTTTGCTAAGCCAGCTCTAATTTTCTTTAGAATTGCTTTTAAAGATGCTTTCTTGAACTACTCTCTGTCAAACTTAACATTTTGGAAGACAATTTTAAGGCTATTTTCTGAGGATTTTAACCTCCTCCCCTCAACCATCCCTTCCTTTTAATTTAGCAAAAATATCATAGCTTATATAATATAAAATATACCTAATAAGCTTATGAGTTCTAGATCACTGTTACTCTAGTAATATTTTTCTTTGCTTTTTTTTCTCTGAAGAATCTTTAAGAGCACACATGTACATAATTTGATAATTTTTCCAATGGATTTTTAACTTTTTACATTACAGTCTAAGATAAGTTTTCTGTTAACATGAATTTAAATTTTATATTTTATATCACTTTCTATTTAGGATTAATAAATATAAGATTTATAATTGTACCACCAAAGGACATTGAAACAAACATGGCAGAAAGGAACTCAATCCACCTCTGCACATGAACTGACTGACTCTGATATTACGCTCCACTTTCCCACCAATTGGCTCTCTCAGAGTTTCTCAAACATACCAGTTCTTTCCAGTTTCAGGCCTTTTGCATTTTCTCTTCCCTCTGCTTGGAATACTCTTCACGAGGCTCTATATTCACATTAACTCATCACTTCACATAACAGCCTCCATCAACATTTATATCTCACTTAAAATGCCACTTCTTTGGAGAAGACATCTACAACCTCCTGTCACTTGTAACTTTCTGAAATTATTTATTTCTTCATCTGCTTATTGTATACCTTTCCTCTCCTTCAAAGCCCCCTCCTCCATCCAACTAGAGTAAACTCAAGGAAAGAAAGGATCCTGACCCTTATTCACCACTCTATTTCTAATAACTAAACAGTGTTTGACACATATCAAGAGCACAATAAATATTGTTGATTCATGGAATAATATTTTAAAAGGAATAGATTATTATATTAAATGTACTTAAATATTACCTCTTTTGCTTTATTACTCATAATAATTTTTTCTAGCTTGCTCCTATATTTCCCTTATATAAATGTAAATTTAAGCAGGTATTTAGAACCAACAGATGATGTTATAGAGATTCTACTCTGTTTACATTATAGTCACAGAAACAAAAGATCAGATAATACATTATATTTTCCTTAAAATTACACCAGCTAAAATCAAATGTGAGACTAGAACTTTGCTACCAGTGTTTTGTTGTTTTCATAAAATATGTGGAAATGTAGTTAAAATGCTAAATGAATCCTTCAACCTGTTTTGAAAAGAGAAAAGTTGAGTAGAAAAATGGCACTGGATTCCAGAGAACTTACTTTCATTCTCTGCTGCATCTCCTACTAGAAGTGTAATCCTGACATATTTAACTATTCTGAGATTCAGATGCTGTAAATTGAAATCAAAACATTGCTTTGAGGCTTAAGTAAGAACATATATTCAACAAGCCTGGTCGAGACCCTGATAATTAATAGTCTCCCAATGTATGGTATTTTGCTGTCATCCTGTTAACTAGTGAGGTAATCAGTATGGCTCTTGTGATTCTAGCTGATTGGCATCAGGAATTGCAAGGTTCTCCTTCCAAATCTCTTCCCTACTACAAAACTGAGAACATTACCCATCGCTGCCTTAGGTTATGCCATTTACACACTCGCAGTTACCTCCATTGCTTCATTATAGCACCACGAAGTCCTTAAATTAAAAAGAAGTAGAAGGTATAAAGATGACTGTTCATTAATTCCTTCAATTCTTGTTTATTTAGCACTTTGTTTTTGCCTCATTAAATTTCAACCAAAACTACAACTGAAGGGAAGAAAAGGTAGTGGTTTCCACTCTATGGGAAACTGGAGTAGGCTACCTGAGGAAAGCCTCTCTTCTCTGGTTGCCTGAAAAAAGATTCTGAGGGTCAGGAGGAACAATTCTCCTCCTTCATCCGAGGGTACTTGGTGGTGCCTATAGTGTCAGCTCTTCTTCAATCTCCTCGACCTTTAAACCTCCATTAAATGCTGCTAAGTATCGAGTAAAACCCAAATCTTACAGAGAGAGTTATGAGAACATCATCACCTGATAAATTACTTCCTAATTATGCAACATTACTATTGTCTCTTTGTTGAACCGGTAAAATATATGGCTGAAATAGAGATGAATTAAAGTGCAGAACCAGTGAATCTAAAAGGTATGATAATAAGTTCACTAATATACCACAAAGATCTCTCTAAACTTTTATTAAATGTAATGCAAAGTTCAAAAAAATAAATAAAAAATAAAAGGTATGATATTCCATATGAGCTTCTGAATTTCTGCATGAGGTAAGAGTTCTTAAACTGTATACAAATACTTAGAAGAAAAAGGAGAGTTTTATTTTTTCTGCTAAAGTCCAGAATATTCATAACTTTCTTCCTCTTAAATGCCCATATCACTTTTTGCTTATAAGATCACGTGTGCTGTTCACAAGCGGCGAGAAAGACAGTGGCAGGGAGACTGCCATTAGCTGGTAAAGCACAGTTTCTCTGAATTCAAGGCTCATGAAATGAGTGGTTTTAAGTTGAGAAAGAAAAGGATCAACCAAGCACTGTAGGTAATGATTTAGCACAATTTACTTGGGACGTATTTAATAAACAATGGCGGTGGTATAATTTTGCTTTTTGGGTACTTAATGTGTGGACTCTGAAGTCCTCCAGCTGCCCCCTAAGTCCAGCATCCAGCTGCTGGGCTGCAACCAGGAAGCATTCAAAGACCACTGCTTCAATTAGCTCCCCACTACTTAGAACAGGTACTTATTGCCAGTAGTGATGTTAATCAACAAATGAGTCAATTAAAGAAGTAATTAAAGTGTAAAACAGCAGGATGGGGACTTGCTTTTAAAAGACGTGGTAATACTTAAGGTTAAGTCAAGTCAGCTTACTTACAATGCATCAGGTCTGCCTAAAAGAAAATCTTCATGTGTCTCTTCTAGCTGGTGAATTCTACTAAATCAGTTGACATAATCAGTATGGCTGTTAACTGTTGCCATAAAATCAGTGGAAAACATAATCAATCATTTGTTTTGTTTTAATTCTCTACAAGGGCCATTTTGTGTTAGGAACTAAATGGTATGCAAGGGAAAAAATAACAGATTTAAAGTGTCCATTGTTTTAATAATGGTGCCAAGATAATGTGGATTAATTGTGCATTTAAACAACTTTTCTTATAGCACTGTACAGAACAATAAATGCACATAAACTGTATTCTGACATCTGCGTGCTCTTTCAATAATTTTTAAGTTTGATATTTATTATATCTCTGAGGTATTTTTTTAATTTGAGCAAAATTTTGAAATTATAATGGATATCAATGGAACTATCTGATTAAAGGCACAAGTGATCAATAAGATGCACATTTTTAAGAATGTATATTTGTGATCACATTTATCAACATAATACACTACAACTTAGAGACTGGAGATGTTCTTATGCTAGTTCCAAAGATGATTTAGACCAAGTGAAATTAGTCCACATATTATATTAGGAGGAGCACTTTTATCCGATGTCTTCATTAATTCATATAAAGAAAGTGGTTATATATTATTATCCCTCTTTTCAGATTAAGAAATCTGGGATATAGGGCAATCATGGACCCTGCTCAAGTTCACAGAATTTATAACTGGTATAACAAGAGTTCATACACTGACCTCAAATTACTTGCATATATTATTAATCACTGGATTTGGATGATAGCAAAAACCCAAAACTGTTATTGTGAAGAAATTTTAACTTTTAAAAATATTGTTAATACGTTGTAGTGAAGGATAATTTTAATAAGGCAGATAATTTACTCACCCCTTTCTGTCTAAGTAGAATAAAGAAGCAGATGTGTTTGAAATTCCTTTACCAGCTGATGTTATTTTAGTAGGCCTGGTGGATATGTCAAGATTTCAGTCTTTTCTGGAGATCAATACTGAACCTATATTACATTTGGCTACTATAGTGACCTTCCTCTTGGCATTGTCTCTCCCCTTAACTATGATAGTTATTTCTATCTGTAAATCACTTTAATACTCAAGTGATATTTTGTACATAATCACAAGGCATATGGGAATAACTAGACAAGTCCCAGCATGGTCCAGAGCAGTGGTTATCAAATTTAGTGTGCATCAGGGTCATCTGGGATGCTGGTTAAAACAGATTGCTCAGCTCACCTCCAGGGTTTCTGAGTTAGTAGGTCTGGAATGAGGTTTAAAAATTTACCTTTTTAACAAGTTCTTAGGTGATGCTGATGCTGCTGGTCTGCATACCACACTTTGAGAAACACTGGTGTGGAAAAAAGAGCAAATTCTTTGGAAATGGAGTGTCCCAGGGGTGAATCCCATATTTGCTGCTTCACTATATGTATAATTTGGGGCAAGGTACTTTAGTTCTATAAGTCCCAGTTAATTTATTGTAAAAATATAAATCTACCTCACCATCTTCTTAGGAAATTGAAATCAGTCGACGCATAATACATGGCATTTCATAGGTATTCATATATTCTCTTTTGAAGTGCTTTCTTTAGTGATTTATAAAAATATTTTTGTTCTATTAAGTATACTCACTGATTGTCCATTAGCCTGCATTTTCCTTTTTTAAAGTTTGTCATGCTTATTTTTTGTATTATTTTATTAACCTTTTCTAACTGATGGTCAAAATTAATATTTCCCTTGTGTTTTCTTCTTTTTTTTTATTGGAGTCTAGTTGCTTTACAATATTGTGTTTTTTTATACTGTACAGCAAAGTGAATCAGCTATATGTATACATATATCTCCTCTTTTTTGGATTTCCTTCTCATTTAGGTCACCACAGACCATTGAGTAGAGTTCCCTGTGCTATACAGTAGGTTCTCATTAGTTATCTATTTCATACATAGTATCAATAGTGTATATATGTCAATCCCAATCTCACAATTCATCCCACCTTGTATTTTCTTTTCATGTGTTCACTAAAGAAGGCCTTTGTCTCAATATCAGATACATATCTCATTATATTGTCTTCTAGTTAATTTCTGTTTTGATATTTAATCTTTAATCAATCTGATGGTGTGTAGGTAATGTGGTGTGAGAGAGAGAGAGTGTGTGTGTGTGTGTGTGTGTGTGTGGAGAGAGAGAAAGAGAGAGAGAGATAAAGAGAACTCAAACACAAATAAATGCTTAACTCAGTTGACTCAATGTCCTATATTAAAGGTCTAACAGAAGAAAAGGTATGCCTATTTGGGGCAAAAATAGTACTTATTGCAGTCCTTATCATATTTCTACAAATGACATTCAGCATTCAATCAAGAAGTACAAGGCACACCTTTGAAAGAAGGAAGAAAGGAAAGAAGCAAGGAAGGAAGGAAGGAGGAAGGAGGGAAGGAAGGAGGGAGGGAGAGAGGGAGAGAGAAAGGGAAAAAAAAAAAGAAAATGCAATTCACTGTCAAGAGATGAAGCAACCCATCTTATGAGGCTTAGCAATGGCCCAAATATTGAATCTATCACACAGGGATTTAAAAGTAACTATGAATAATATATTTTTTAAATGTTGTGAAAATGTAGAGGAAAATAAGAGGCATTTCAACAGTGATATGAAACTACTGAAAGAGCTAAATATAAATGTTAGATATAAAGATCACCATAGCAAAGGTGAAGAAATCCATTAAAGGGCTCATCTACTGACAGGGCATGGCCGAATGTGAACCAATAACTTAGATCAAAAAGTTATCTAAAGTGAAACATGAAGATGATGAAGAGTGTAAAAAAAAACAAAACCAAAAACAGTGCATCCGAGAACTGTGAGACATTATAAATCAGTCTAAAATGCATGTCATTGGAGTTACAGAAGAGAGAGAGGGAAAGTAGAAGAAATATTTGAAGCCATAGATGACAATTTTACAAAATTAATGAAAGAAAATAAACCATGCATTCAAAAGCCTGAAACAACCCTAAGCAGAATGAATAACAACAACAACAACAATAGAATAGTAACATCATAGTCAAACTGCTAAAAAGCAGCCAGAGAGGGTTAGGGGGATGGGAAACATTACATCCAGAGAAGCAAAGATAAGAATAAGAGAAAACTTCTTATCAAATGATGTAAGCCAGAAGACAGTGGAATGAGATCTTTAAAGTACTGAAAGAAAGAAAACCATCAAGTCAGGATTCTATACCCAGCAAAAAATATCATTCTAAAATGAAGCCAGGGACTTCCCTGGTGGTCCAGTGGTTAAGACTTTACCTTCCAATACCGGGGGTGTGGGTTTGACCCCTGGCTGGGGAGCTAAGATCCCACCTGCCTTGGGGCCAAAAAAACCAAAACATAAAACATAAGTAATATTGTAACAAGCTCAATAAAGACTTTAGAACTGGTCCACATCAAAACTAACTAACTAACAAAATAAATAAAATAAAATGAAGCCAAATGAAAGACTTCTTTAAATAAACAAAAGCTGTGTGGAAGTATTTCCAGCAGAATGTGCTACAAGACATGCTAAAGAATGTTTTAGGGCAGAAGCAGTATGATTTCAGATTAAAATCTTGATCTGTGCTAAGAAATTAAGAAAATGAAAGTAAATAGAAAAGACATTATTTCCTTAGATTGAACTGCTTCAAAAGCATTTGTCTAATGCAAAAGTAGTAGTAATGTACTATGGTGTTTATACAGTGCTTAGAATTAAAATGTATGATAACAGTAACAAATATGGGAGAGCAAAAACAATACGTTTCTAAATTTACTGTATGTGAAGTGGCATAACAGATTAATACGTATGTCTTTATATATTATGTATATATATCACCTATAACATTACATGTCTATTCATGATGTTAAAACCTACTAGAATGTTCACTAAACTTATTTTGGTATCTTAATAAAACTGGAAGAAAAATATAAAATCTACCAGATATTTACTTCCTTATTTTCTTTTGAAACATTACTTTTCTGAAAAGTGTGCATTAAATTCTTATATATGACATCTTAATGCTTTGATTCAGTTTTCAATTGAAATTTTATTCCAATTTATTTTGATTCAGTTTTCAATTGAAATTTTATTCCAATTTATTTTATTTTGTTATTAAATAAACAAATGTTTAAACATTATATATGCCATATTCATTCTTTTGCTGATTAAATCTCATATTTAAAACTTCAAGCTCATTTTCCATATTATTTTCTTCAGCATCTTGATATTTACATTTTTTCTCAAATAAGCAAAAACTATGACTCATAATGACCTCTTTTTTCCCCTTTTTTCTACTTCTACCCCCCCATGGTTTCTTCTAAAGTATGAATTCTGAGTTATTATGGTTGATTCTTTTTACATTTTTAAAACCAATTCTTACTTCAACAACAATAAACTTTCTGAATTGGCAGTCCACCATTCTTCATTATATCTACTGCTCTTCTTAGGAGTACATTTTTAAAATGCTTTCAAAGAGGGTTTTTATGCAGAAACTTTTGTGTACATATGTCCCTCAAAATGTATTTAACACTTGCCTTTTAATGGTTATTTTTCTGGCTATAAAATTCTAGGTTCCAAGTTATTTTGCTTTGATATTTTTAAAATATTCAAATATCTTGGCTTTTATTACTACTGTTCAGGAATCTGATTTCTTTCTAGGAAATTCCTTCTGCAGAAATAATTTCTAAATTTCACCATAAGGGCCTGGATCGTCTTTTCTTTTCTTTTTTTTTTTTCCTTAGATATCTTGTTTTATAACCTATGCATCCTTTATAGCTGATATCTTACATTTTTTTTCATTTTTATGCCATTTTATTATGATTTCTTCAATTATTTCCTATCCTATCATTCACTATTTTTGTTTCACTCAGCTTTTCTAATTATAGTTTCTCTTTTAACTCTTTTATTTTTTGGCAAGTCATTTGACTTGATTTTTTTCAGCTCACATATTTTGCCATTTGGCTGTATCCATTTGACTATTCAAACTAGCTGTTGAGTTCCTTATTTCAATAATTATTTTTAATACCCAGATCTCTGCTTGTATCAACTTTAAAGTTACCTAATGCCATTCTATGTTTTTCTTTGAGGATATTTGCTGTTTTAAATACCTGCCTTTTCTGCCTGCCCCATTAACTCAGTTTTCTCTGTGGTACGTTAATTAGTGCTCTCCTACTTTTATAATCTTTGTGATCCTGAGATGTCTTAATAATGCACTTTATGATTTCATACTACCCTGGAAGTATTAAGCTAGATATATGCTTTGTAATACCAAATGTTGGGATAAGGGTAGGAACCTAAGCTTTGGATTTGTTCCTTCTAGGAGAGTTAAGGAAATAAATGGGTATGGAGAACCTCAAGGCAAAGACCACTGTTATTATAATGTGTATTTTACCTCTTCTCTCTTATACCCCATCAGTTGGTCAGGCTCCCTGGGAAACTTCCCAGTGTCTTTTCCCCAGCTGCAGATATTTCCAAGGTCTGCTTCTATGGGTTGTAATTATCTAGCACATGGTACAGAATGAACATTTGTAGGAGAAGGTACTCAGAGGCTGGCCTCTTTTTGTGTTCCTAGTAACATTTCCCCTAGCTGGGTTTCAGGAATGGCCTGATGCACCTTTATTTAGCAGCAATTCTGGGCTAGCATGACTGTTTGCTCTATGGTAGAATGGGACTAGCAGCATCTCGACCCGTAGGAGCAGAGCCAGGGTCATGACTAGCAAGCTCCTCCCCAGTTTATATCCTGCTCTAGACATCTACTTGCTCTCTGTTTGATGCCATCATTGCCACTAGTACAGAGGAACCTACCTTACTTCTGTCTTCCTTGAGGATTTTCACACTAACGTGTGATTTGCATGTTAATGACTGCTCCACACAAATATTTTTGAAAAGTCTGTTTTTGAGCGTTTAATATGATTGGGAATACTCTTAGTTTTATAATCTACAAAGAAATACTTTCTTAATTTTCTAGAAAGAATGACAAGAGAAGAAAGACAAACATCATTGTAGCACTTTTTTCCAAACAAGCACACATATGCACACACACAATTCTATTATCCTCAGTGTTACAGTGGACAATTGTATTATTAAGCTTAAGTTGTAAATCTCAAGTGTTTTGAATAAGAAAATCATTAATAACTTCTACTATCGACACATGGAATCCCTAGACCATTTCCTTTTAAAATATTACAAATAACATTGTTCAATTTAAATTAAGGACTACATATTTAATATCTTTAATCACTTTTGAATTACCTAACTCCAATTGTTAATTTAATGTTTAATGGGCATTTTAGATTTTTAATCAAAATTTCTATCGTTTTTAACATACAATATAAGGTCTTCAAACTATATGTTTAGCGGTACCTTTTGAAATTATCTTTGAATAATCAAAAAAGTTTTGTTATGAAAGCAAAACTTACCAGATTTAATATAAAAACCAGATTTAATTGAGGAATGAGATACCCTAAAGTGCCCTTAGCTTGACTGGGATACCATTGCTGTTTTAAACCCAAGATAGCTGAGGTTTTGAATTTATTCAACTTTTGAAAAACTTTACATATATATTGAATATATAAATATATATTATAATTAGATATATAAATTTTAAATTATATCCTTGCATGTGTTTAAAGGGTGCTTCATGTTAACATACAAAATATATTTTCTCCTGGCTTATGAAAATAGTTTTATGTTCATGCAAATTATATTTGCACACTTTTTAGGAAAAAAAACAACAACCCTGAATCCTTTTCTTTGATTTACAAATAACCATTGTTTGTGACTTTGTTATGATTTTTTCCCAATTAATTTAAATATAAATAAATAGGTAGAGGTGAAAAGAGAACAGAGCTCCCTGATACTTAGAGTTTTATTACATCTTGTGGAGGTAGCTTAGTTGTGATTGTTCTCTCAATGGGAGGGAAAATAAAAAAACAAGAATTCTCTCCTCTCACAGAGATGTGCTAAGTGAAATGTGCTAAGAGATGTGGTAAAGAATACTAAGGATGAAAAGTAATGCTGGGCTTAGTGTTTTCTTCTTCCTACTTTTGTTTACTTGAATTATGCTTGATATTATTTGGATATCAAGTTTTCTTAAAGGGTGCACTGAAGTCAAAATGTATTTTACCCAAATAAAAGAAAGTATGAGAAAAAAGGCAGTGAAAACAGGGCTCAGGGATAGGGATAATATCCTAGGCTTGTTTTCTTGTGAGATTTAGGGGCTTTGTCATTTAGAAATCTCCTTGTGATGTATTAACTGAAAACATGGAACATATTGTGTCCAAACGGTGCATATATTGTGAAATGCAATGTGCTGGGAACATCTATGTAGGCAATTGTGTTGTGAAACCACAGTGAAAAGACTCAGGCAGAAAACAGCTTTCTGAAAATTGCACCTTTTGATGTGTTGGTGACATTAAACTGATAGAGTTAGGTGGAATAATGACTTTAAACGTGAATCCTTCCTTTCCTCAGACAGGCAGTATCTTGAGGTGCTCATTAGGTCTCACAGGGAAAGAGGATTTAGCAAATTCTATTTTTTTTTTTACCTTTCACAAAACTGCTAAGTATTTTTGATATATATGATTACTCTGCTTGGGAGTTATCCAGAGCTGGTAATTCTGGGAAGAAGCTGGTCAAAGTCACACTGTTTGCACTCCAGGAGAATCTACACTGTGAGGTGCTGCATGGTGCCTGGTATGCACTAGCTTGGATCTGCCTAAGCCTATTGCATGAATTTAATTTCAAAAGCAAGGCTTTGAGGTTTGATCCACCGGCCTTCTTTTCACTACCTTGCAGCCAAAAGCTTGCTTTTGTAATGGCTGTGATTCTAGGCTCCTGGTGTGCTTCTAATGTCATGGCTTTTAGATGAAAACCGCCATAAATGTTGTAATGCAGAGAAGTTACAAAGACAATGCTTTCACCGTATGTGCGTATATTAGTAGTCACCAAGAATTTTCAGATCAGCCTTAAGGAAAATTGGTATTTGTTTATTTTTAATATTTTCCCTGGGAATTAGATTTTCTTTTCCATTTGCAGCATTTATGAGAAATGTATATATATGTCCATGACCTTTCCTGATCTAATAAAGATTGAATAGCTGTTAAGTAAGTCAACATACCATCAAAGCTTCCATAATGAACGACTCAATGGTTGATCCTCATGACTTTCCTTATGCTTCAGTTTTAACTAACACTGCAATAGATGTTTGAATAAGAAAACCACTTTTGTGTGTGTCTCTCTGTGTGCGTCTCTTGTTGTGTGTGTCTCTTTGCATGCACACACACACACACACACACAAACATTCACTTATGCATGACTGTCTAATATAAGGGGTCATAATGCAGTGCCATCTAGTATCTAAAAATTAAAAATAGCCGAGAAGATAGGACTTGATTTAGTGTTAAAAGGTATGAACCTAGGTGAAAAAAAGCTAAAGGAAAGGCTTCAAAAAGCTAGCTATCAAAATTTAAAAATAACAAAGTTTCTATTATGGATAAGTTTTTATAGTGCTGTCTGTGCTTCCAAAACTGTAGTAGAATTTTCCTCATCTCAGACCTTTAAAGTGATCCTCCCCAGATAGAATTTGGGAATGGCAGTTTCAGAAATAATCTTTTGGTGAAGAAATGGCCTATCTAACCTAATTGTGGGGTCTTTCTCTTTTTTTCTCTCTCTTCTGTCACTTGGAGAAAAGCTGCTTGGGATGAAAAAATTCCTCTTCTCACTATGTTTTGCACATTGTCAGAATTTATTAACACAATATTTTCAGAAGAATGACAGGGTTATTAAACATTTCATGGCAAGAATTCAAAAACAATTCTGCATCCTGTTTGGTCAAAACTTGTAAAATTTTCAAGAACCACAGAAGCAAAAGTGGTCTTCCAGTGCATGTGTTACATGCAGACCTGCCAAGATGATAGAACTTGAGATCAGGGGAAAAAAACAGAGAGTCAAGTATATAATGTCATATTATGTATTATCATGTGTGGTATAGATGCTATTATAGTTTATGATAAACAAAGGCTCACAAAAATATATGAATACCTCCATTTAAATGGCCTAATTTATGGACACCCTACATGAAACATGATCTGTGTCTATACCATGGCTGAAAAATCAGTTAAATAGTAAATAATAAAAATAAAATTTGAAAATGCATTCAGTAAACTGATAGATTTTTCCTTTGATGTACAAAACACTGGTCTCTTTTTTTTTTCTAATTTTGACTAATAGATTCACTGAATTGATCTGATAGATGTGTATATTGTTCAGCAACATGGATACAAAACAGAATAATTTATTGGCACACTTGTATTATAAGTTAAAGAGTTGATAATCTAAAGAAAATCTATTTGTGTTTCTTCAACTGAAAGATTATAGCTTAAGTTTTACAGTTTGGTTTTTGATTTGTTTTTATTTTTATCACCATGTTGCTATGTGCTCCCAGTGAAACTTCTTTTACCTTCTAGTCTCTGGTTTCAAATATGTTGCTTAAAAAAAAATCTATGAAATTAAGTTGAAGAATAATAAAACAAGTTTAAAGCAGATAAAACACAGGTGATTATTCAGCTCAATTGAGAGAGGAGGAAATATTTGTTATATAGAAATATACTTACATACATATTTTCCCAGGTATTAGTTAATTCTTTAAACATTTACTAAGTACCTATTTGTCTTGACCACAATATCTAGACCTTGTGACAGATGTCAGGAATGCAAAGGTAAATATGACTTTGCCTTCCAGTATAAACAGACAGAAGGAAGAAGATATAAAAGAAATTTATGGAAAGGAGTCGTGACTGTATGACATAAGCCTGTGTACATTAAATTGAGGTACAAGCAAGGGAGTGACCAGATTCACCAGGTCTGGTAAGTGGTGGAGATGGTCGGAGAAGCGTCAGTGATGGGGGATTTTATTGGTTTGTTTCTCTTTGAGTTGCAGTCTATGGAAGTGTATGCCAGGCCAAGAGAAGAGCACACCAGAGAAAGTCAAGTTAGTTTTACCATCACGGTCTGTAAAATAAGAGCATATATTATCAACTATAAAATGAGAGAATAAGAGAAATAGGTAAAATCCCAATTAATATAGAATGACTATTAGCTTATGTCTTCATCCAAGACCAGTCCTATGAAAAAATTGTGAAATAATTGATTTTCTCCTGGTATCTACAGCTCTGCTAGTTATGCTCACCATTTATACCAGGTACCCAGAATTTCATGCTGCCAACAGTTAGTTACACTCTGTCAGTTGCCTTCAGAATTGCTTGTGTTTCGGTTCCCAACCCATCCCATCTCTTTTACTTTGTGCTCCATTGCTTTTCACTTAATGGTTGATGGAAAGCAATCTGATAAGCTAATTCTTACTAAGATTTAATTACTTAACAGCTTGATTATTAAATCTCTAAGGGTATTTGGATTTTGAATAGAGGGCTCTTCTATGTTAAAAGTCTTAATTCAATAGAATTAATTAGTGGATATTTAGTCGGGGAGGACATTTTGTTGGGGCATGAAAGGTGACAGAGAGGACAATTACAAAAATACTTCAGGTTTTTGAGAAACAGCAAGCTCAAGTGAAAACAGTATTATATTTGAAGTTAACACCCATATGTACTGCCGTCTAAATTGTTACTTTGGGCAAATCAGTTTGTTTTTGAGTCTCAGCTTTCTCATCTTCATGATAGAAATAATAATAGTTATGCTACGAAGGGTTGCTAGGATCAAATGAGAAGTAGGTTCAAGTTTTTTATAATGTATAAAAGCAGATTATTATTGTCTCATTCAGAAAAAATTTACGTTTACATGCATTAAGATCATTTTTTATTCCTAAGTTTTTCTTAATTCAGTTAAGTACCCATAAGGACAGCCACTAGAGAGATGGCTGGATTTGTAATTAATGAAGTTTGTCTTGTGTACATATATATAAGCTTTCTAAATATATTGTTTGCATTTTAATGTTTTTAAAAGAATATCCACAAAGAGGACAGAAAGAGGAACCTGTGCACAAGAACAGATGAAGAAATGAAAATACGGCATGGCTCTAAGACAGGTTCTAGGAAGAATAAAGATGCAAATTAATTGATAATTTAAAAAGCATCAAAGGAAAATAAATGGGGATTTAAGTTCTTTACAGAATCAAAACATATGGGTAGAAGTACATGTATAACTTAGCATATATGGTACAATGAATATATATAAATAAAAACAGAATAGAGTGATACAATCTACTGGGCAATTTTGCAGTAACTTTCAAAATTTAACATGTATGTATGACCCAATAGATTGTTTTTTATTTTTCATTCAAGCATGTGAGCATACAATTTATTTATTTTTTTTTTGCGGTACACGGGCCTCTCACTGTTGTGGCCTCTCTCATTGTGGAGCACAGGCTCCGGACGCACAGGCTCAGCGGCCATGGCTCACAGGCCCAGCCGCTCCGCGGCATGTGGGATCTTCCCGGACCGGGGCACAAACCCATGTCCCCTGCATCGGCAGGCAGACTCTCAACCACTGCGCCACCAGGGAAGCCCCAAGAACAGCTTTATTTTTAATAGTGATTGTTTAGAGACAACTGAAGAGCTATCTGTAGAGAAATGCTTAAAACAATCTTGAAACTGAAAAGGAGGGAATGTGTCAGGTAAATTGTGAAGCCCAAGAAAGGAGAATAATGGTAAAAGAGTAGCTACCTCACAAAAGAACTCGTGGTTTCTAGCAGAGCACTGCTGGAGAGAACATTGAAAGTGTATGTAGTTGGATACTCTCCATAAGTAACATTTAGGAAAACATGGAAAATGGAAGATAAAACAAGAGAAAATTAGGTAAATGTTTTCATTTATATAAAAGGAGATTTGTGGATTCAAGTTTTAATAAGCAGATCTCTCCTACAAAATTATATCATGGATTTGCAAGTATGTGTGTTGTTAACGTTTTGAATATATTACCAAGGCATTTTTGTTCAAACTAATGTGATTTATTTTTTGATAGATTTGTTAGACTGGTGGATCAAAGAAATGTCACACATACCTTATATTTTCATACAAGCAAGGCATATGGCAAAATCTTAGAGATTCTTCAGGATCACCATAGGAGTAAGGACTTAACAATCACTTAGTAAACTTCTGTGGAATGTGAACTTTTTTGGAATGTGAACTTGGGACACAGAGAAAGCACTGGGGCCAGTAGAATGGGCGGAACTTAAGAAACACAGAGAAAACAGGCTGTGAGCTCGCAGCTAGGCGTTGGAGTCAAACCTGAGTATGAATCAAGGTTCAGAAATGTCCTACCTATTTAATAATTAGTCTATTTGCTGTTGTTTTATTTCTCCAAACCTCAAGTTGTTGTGTTTTATTTTTTAATGTCATTTGAGAATTAAAATATTGCTTACCTTAAAATTGTTGGGAGAATTAAAGAGGAACTAAATGAAAGATGTTTGGTAAGATAACAAGCATCAACTATTATGATATTAAAATGAATATGCAGAGGATGTAATTAATTAGAAGGATCTAGGCCGAGAGTAGATTCTTTTTTTCTCATCATGGGCCATAGCAGCAGAGACAGAAAACATTTGAGTGACCGTAATACCACATCCAACCGTAAAGAGGAACAGAAGCTCTTCTCAAGAAGGATGCTAAGCACAAAGTATTCTCCTGTTGGGTAAAGAATATCATAGTCGAGACACTAAAGCTATTAAATATCTGTAGAAACTTTCCTTTTATTTAAGATGTTTGCTATGTAACTCAGTTTTCCACTAGCATTTACTTCAAGTATACTTAATATAAATCTTCAATATCTAAGATAAATTCAGAATGTGTTCCTTGTCTCCTAAGAGAGCCCAACCTCATCATTATTATTTTTAACATCTTTATTGGAGTATGATTCCTTTACAATGGTGTGTTAGTTTCTGCTGTATAACAAAGTGAATCAGCTATACATATACATATATCCCCATATGTCCTCTCTCTTGCATCTCCCTCCCACCCTCCCTATCCCACCCCTCTAGGTGGTCACAAAGCACCGAGCTGATCTCCCTGTGCTACCAACATCATTAGTAAATAAAAACTCAAAAAAATGAATTGTTCCAAACTAACATAATAAATATAAAGGGGTTAAATGTAATGCTGCCACATCTTTGGGCAGGGTACTAGGCTTCCTCTGGTACCTTTTTTTTTTTTGTAATCTGTAGATAAAATTAGGGCTATGGTGATTTTAAGTAATATAATTGAGATAAAATGCTTAGTGTGATTCTTGGCTAATAATGGACAATCACGAAAATATGGTTATCATTATTATCAGATGAGGAAATTAGTAAACACCTAGTATTTGGGACAGATAGGAATGATTCATTTTTTTTAAATCTAAATACTGTACTCAATGATAAGTGTATTATGACCCAAGAGGATGAAAACACCGTGAAACAGATAATAGGATCTTATGTTGCATTAAATAGGAGTATTGTGTGTTCATGAAGAGATACCATTGTTTTATTTTACACAGTTAAGATATCATCTAGAGCAGCAGTCCCCAACATTTTTGGCACCAGAGACTAGTTTCATGGAAGACAATTTATCCATGGATGTGGGAGGAGGAGGGAACAGGGCGGGGGGATGGTTCAGGTGGTAATGCGAGCGATGGGGAGCGATAGGGAGCGGCAGATGAAGCTTTGCTCTCTCTCCTACCACTCACCCCCTGCTGTATGGCCCAGTTCCTAACAGGCCACAGACCAGCAGTCCGCTGCCGGGGTGTTGGGGACCCCTAATCTAGAGGACTTAGTTCTGGGAGTTATATTTTAAGAAGGATGTGAGCAACTGTAGAAATGGTTAAAAAGCTGGAGCAATTAATGACCTTTGATTTGGAAAAGAGAAATATCAAAAGGGGAAAAGAACATCTAAAATGTTTGCAGGCTTGAAATGAGTAATAGATTAGGATTAAGTGGAGAGAATTATAGGAATTAGATTTTGAGCAAATATATGGACAAAGATTAAGAAGTACTTCTGTCTGATAACTCCATGAGATGTTTTAGGAATTGGAATCTTCATTTTTGGCCAACTTTTAGGATCTTTGATATATACTAGATAAGGGGAGGCAAGCCCACAGTGTGCTTGTTCCCAGGTTCCCTTCCAGGACTCATGGCCTACGTTCTCAGTCAACCAAGGGCTCTTCCTCATTGAACTGACACATATCCTTTAATCTCTAATCCTGATAGAATCCTTTAAATTGCATTTTAGACTGCCACTTCCAATCAGTGTGACATTTCTGCCTAGATGCTCTTTAAGGTTCTATAAATTCTGATACCTCATGATATTAATGTTCGAACTATATTTTATCACCTAGAATGCAGGTCATTATGTCCTCCATTTACTTATATAAAAGTAAGGGGAGTAAAATTTTCAACCAACATTGTAATGTCTATTTCTAACAATAAATAATGTTGAGATAATCCTCAAATCTCAACAGAATCACCAGAGGGTATGTTTTCTAGACAAGTCAAGTTTATAACAATATATTTTTACATTTTGCAATACAACATAAAGCCTAATAATAAGATCTGAATTCTTCAAATACTAGACAAATCTGCAAGTATAACATTCTTCTCTCCTAGCGAACATCCTGTGAATTCATAAATATTTACATATTACAAGTTATAATTATGTAGCACTGGGGAAAACGTAACTGTATATTTATATCTACAAGAATATAAAGGAACATTCATAAATTACAAATGTGCATTGTTCTAAGAAGGGTACTTACTGAGCTTTTGTATCTTAAGGCCAATACATAAAAGTTTCTACATTCCCCCCATCAATGGGATAAAAATTATAATTGTAAGTTTGACTATTGATTGCTTATTATAGTTTCTATTAATAGTCAAAAATCATTATATATGAGCACATCATTGTAGGTATTTGTTAATGTAGAAGGGGAAGTTTATATTACTATAGGGATAATTCTCCTTAAGAAATTGACAAGCATGATTATAAAAAATACTGCAAAGTATGTATTTGCTAAAAAACAATTACCTAAAATAGTACAGTTATATGCTATCTTGTTATTGCTTTACATATTAGTTGGCTTTCCACAGTAAATTCTATACCACAGATTAATCTGAACACTAATAAATGTCTGCTAAATAAATTAAGATTTAACTTTAGAAATCGATTGTGCATGTTAGTTTTGAGTTACCCAAAGCTTTAAAAAATGAGAACTGAGAAATGTTTTCTACACTTCTGCATTGTTTTCCAAAGAAATTACCATCATTTATATTCATTTTTTATTTTCATACTCTCCTTTTCTTATTATTTTCACTGCAAAAATTCCAACAGTTTAATTACTTCATGACTACATTTTTATGCATATCTCTGCAGGTACATTTATACATTTGAGTAAATTCAGCTCTTAAATAGTCTAATCTCTGAGGTCGACAGCCTTTATGTAGCAGTGACCTCCAGTCATCTGATCAAATTTTGGGTTACTTACTAGCTATAATCAAATATATTCTCATCTCTTATTTGAACAAATCATACAGAAATTGAATACAATTTTTTATGAACACTAGCAATATGTTCACTTCTCTGATAATTTTGACATTAAAATTCCATCTTAATAATCCCATCCTTCAGGCTTTGCAGACTCTTAAGGTATTAAAGCAAAAATTATCCTAAGCAGTTAGATTATAATGTATTTAAAGATTAGACATTTCATGTTGAATATTAACTGCTCCACTTCTCAGGAAAAGAAAACTATGCTGATTTTCCACTTTTATAATTTATACATTTCAAAGGCCAGCTATCCAAGTTTTAAACCATGCTATTGGAAAACATACTTTAAAATGAACTCAAATTCTACATGGAGTTTAAAAGGTATATGTAGTGGCATATTTAGATAAATTAGGAATATGTACAACAACTAGGTAATTTTATTTTAAAATAAAATATTATAGAGTTACTAAAACTTTAACTATGGTAAATACTTTACAGATAGTAAAATAGTTAACTAAAGTGGTTAATTCCTCTATTGAAAAAAGTGAATATGCACTCTGTTAACCTTACTTACTAGGTGAGATATTTATTAAGCATACCCTTTATTATGTGGAATGAGAGAAATTAAAGACAAAAGTGAATTAGCAGATGAGAAAATGACCTACTGTATTGTTTCTCAGGCTTAAAGGGACAATGAGCTATCATCTATTACATTTTTCTACTTCTGGAAAGTCTACATGTGACCCATTCATAAAGATGAAAGCCTGTCCTATTATAAATTTCTCCAAAGAACAAAATTTTGAGCCCATTCACACATTTCAAAAATAATCCCTTAAAAATAATAAAAATATTCTTTTCTAAATCTTGTTTTGTTTTTATGGCCATGGTGAACCTTTATTCACATAAAATTTTTAAAAAAGGTGTTGGGCTTCCCTGGTGGCACAGTAGTTGAGAATCTGCCTGCCAATGCAGGGGACACGGGTTCGAGCCCTGGTCTGGGATGATCCCACATGCCGCAGAGCAACTAGGCCCGTGAGCCACAACTACTGAGCCTGTGCGTCTGGAGCTTGTGCTCCGCAACAAGACAGGCCGCGACAGTGAGAGGCCTGCGCACCGTGACAAAGAGTGGCCCCCGCTCGCTGCAACTAGAGAAAGCCCTCACACAGAAATGAAGACCCAACACAGCCAAAAAATTAATTAATTAATTATTTTAAAAAGGTGTTATAGACTGAATGCTTGTGCCTTGCCCTCAGAACCCATATATTGAGACCTAACCCCCAATGTGATGGTGTTAGGAGGTGGGGCCTTTGGGAGATAATTAGTTTATGAGGGTGGTGCCCTCATGAATGGGATTAGTGCCCTTATTAAAAAGACTCCAGAGAGCTCCCTTACCCCTTCCACCATGTAAGGACAAAGAAAGAACATATCTGTAAACTGGAAAGTGGGCCCTCATGAGAAACTGAATCTGTAGGAGCCTTGATCTTGGACAGCCTCCAGAATGTGAGAAATATATCTTTTGTTTATAAGCCATTCAGTTTAAGGTATTCTGCTTTAGCAGCTCAAAGGAACTAAGATAGAACAGAAGGTTCGCAAATTAACAAGAAGATGTTTCTAATAGCTCAATCCTGCCTCTATCACTGCTGATCAAAGAGAGGAATAAGAATGATAATATAAAAATGGACAGAAATATCTACAACACATACCCTTTTGCACAGTACATGACAATGCCAGTATTTTATTTTGTAGCCATTATCAAGTAATTTCCACTTAACAAGCTCCATTTCCTATCCAAAAAAAAAAAAGAAAAAGAAAAGAAATGATGATTCCTTATGTTTTGTGTGTATGCCTGTATGTGACAGTTAGATGATGTGAAATTATTTTATTTTATGTTGATTTGCCTTTAACTTTTAATTGTTTGGTCTTGGTTTGGACTCCTCTAAAAGTAAACTTTAAGACTATATTTAGAGTGAAGTTTATTGGGGAGGTTATAACAGGAAACACCCACATGAGAATGGGAAAGTGAGAGCACAGAAAGAGGTGTTTTAGTTTTCTGCTACTGGGTAGCAAATCACTCCATAATCAGTGGCTTGCAAGGATAACCGTTTATTACATCTTACAATTCCGTGTGTTAACTGAGATCAGGTGCTTGGTTTTTCAGTAGGTCTCGCTTGGGACTTATGAGGCTGCAGTCAGTAGTGACTGGGGTGGGTTCATAGCAAGACAGCTCATTAAGGGGAGGCTGTCCCTCTGTCTCTCTGGGTGATCTTAGGGTGACTTATGTTTCCAGCAGTAGTATAGTCAAAATTCTTATATGGCATTTCTAGATTTCCAAAAGTGCTACAGAGGAAGCTGACAAGTCATAGTAAGTCATAGGCTTCCAACTGCACAGTGTGACTTCCATTATTCAAAGTGAGAGGAGACTACTTGGGGCATGAGCACTGGGAACATTGGTACTTTGGGGACTGTCTTTGGACCCTGTAGCTACAAGAAGAAAGTCAGTACATTTTAGGTAAATGAAGAGGTTACTGTGGGTAACATGCTGAATCCTGCTGGAGTTAGCTGGAATATGCTTAGAAATACCTTAGTTGCTTCACTTGACGGGTGTGGAAGCTGCAATATCTACTAATTCCTATTTGGCATTGCTAAAGGGATGCTTTTGCAGGAAGGAACTTCCTGGGACCTCAGGGCTGCCAGATATGTAGGTGGAGCTCACAGCCCATCCTAGAGAAACTCCTCTCAAAAAGAGTTGCAGAAACCTTCAATTAGAAATTGACAGAAGTCATGGAATTACAGAGTCCTATGGGGGTATGGGATAATTGTATGCAACATATTTGTACAGCTTACAAATATAACAAAATGATCACTCAGCCCAAGAAATAAACTTTATCAGTATCTTAAAGGTCCTTTTGTCTCTTTTCTTCACTAATATTTCCCTCTGACCCCCAACAGAATAGTCACTATGATAAATTTTGTTTTAATCATTTCCTTGCTTTAAAAGATTTGTTTCTCCATTCAAATATGTATCTGTAAAAATTACATTGCTTAATTTTATCAACTTTGGAAATGATTATAAATGGAAGGATACTGTATATATCTTTCTGCAACTTGCCCATTCATTGTACATCGTTTTTTACACTCGCATGTTTCTACTTGAAACTGAAGTTCATTTTGCCCCTCTTCCTCTCCTTTTTTTTTTCCTGGTATCTTTTGAACACATTTATTTTTCCTTCAACTTTTCCTTTAGTACATACACTACCTTTTAGTCACTAGTTATTTGACAAGCATACTTAACCGAGTTTAAAATTAATCAATCTCTATGCATATTTAAGTCAAGGTTCTCCAGAGAAGTAGAACCAACAGAAAATATATATGTATATGACGTATATATATATGATATCTGTGTATGTGTAAAGATTTATTATAAGGCATTGGCTCATGTGATTACTGAGTTTGAAAAGTCCAAGATCTGTAGTCAGCCAGCTGGAGACCCAGGAGAGACAATGGTTTAGTTTTAGTCTGAGTCCAAAATCCCGAGAACCAGGAGAACCAGTGTTGTGAGTGCCAGTCTGAGTCTGAACACTTGAGAATCAGGGGAGCTGGAGGTGTAGTTCCAGTCTAAGTCTGAATCTAAGCACAGGAGAAGACTGCTGTCCCAACTCAAAGACAGGAAGGCAGAGAGAGCAAATGCAACCTTTCATTCTATTCAGGCCTTCAATAGATTGCAGGTGGCTCACCCACACCGAGAATATCCATCTGCTTTACTCAGTCTACCAATTCATTTGTTTATCTCCTTCAGAAACAACCTCACAGGCACAACCAGAATAATGTTTAACCTAATATCTGGCACCCTTTGGCCCAGCCAAGTTGACACATAAATTAACTATCATAATACCTTTATCTGAACAAGGTAAGGATCTTAGGATACTTTAACTAGGATTATCCAACTCTAAAAACATGTGTTACTCTTGTCCATAATTTATCTGTACCCTTCTTTTACTTTCAAAACGGATATTATTATTTTTGTTCCAAGTAGTAAAGATTGTTCAAGTTTGCCCATGCATACCACTAGCACCATTCATTCCTTCTTATTCCTTGTTTTCTCATCTGGATCATTTTTCTTTTGCCTGTGGTCCCTGTATGCAAATATACTTTAGTGAAATTATCTTGGTCCTCAACTCTTTTTTGTTTTGTGTTTTATATGTTTATTACACATTTGTGTAATAAATTTCATATTACTTTGTGAAGTATTTGTCACCTGAGTTGAAGCTGAGTCTCTTCACCCAATATCGTCACAGTATTTTCACAACACCATTCCCCTGGGGGCACCACTGTCTCAAGCCCACTTTGAATTAAATTATTTAATTGTTTTTTTCATATGTATATCATGAATTCAGAAAACAAACTGCATGAGAGATAGTTTTAGACTGTGAATTCTAAGGAAATAGTGTTTCCCTTACAATCCAGTGTCAAGTTTAGAACAGGCAAATTTTCTTGCTGACCTTTTCTTCAAGGCTGGATTATTTCTCATTTACCCTTCTTCAAGGGTGTGACACTTTGTGTCCCAGGTTTATTTGGGGATATTCAATTTGATTCCCTTCCTCGGTCCCTAGATTTTATATCTCATTCTTTATTCACCGAGCAACCATCAAAGTAGAAGCATAAGAGCACCAGGGTTTAACAGAAGCCCCATGATGAACTCTTAACTTCAGTACTTATATATTATCTGGGATTCCTACTTTCTTCATATTTTAGCTTTGTAGGTTTCTTTTGTATCAGCTCATAAACATATTTAAAATTCAAATTTGTATTCTTTATAACACCAAAGTCAACTAAGAAAAACTAGAACATCACTTATTTTAATGGAAAGAATTTAGCATAAGGAATTGGTTAGATGGGCTCTGGAGTACAACTGAGGCAAAATAGGAACACTGAGGTAATATGGAGATGAAAACTACAGAAAAGAGCTGTCATACCTAGGACTGGGGAACATAGAGAAGATGGTGGAGTTATTACTAGAACGTAGACATTTGGAGGAGTGGCCCTGCTGACCTGAGGCTCATGTCTTTGAGGAAAGGAGTCTGCTTGGGTGAAACTGTAGCCTCAGAAGTTCTGAATAAGGACCCTAAGCAGTCAGAACCGCTAAGAGGACATCTAAGGAGAGGGTGCTGTAAGGAGAGGGTGCTACATAGCTGGTTCTGGAGCCCCAGGGAGGCTCTCCACAGAGCTGGAAATCAGATTTCTGAGAAGGAACTGCCAGCCAGCTAGTGCTGGTGTTTTTGAAGGAGGGCAATAAGCTGCATCAGAGAATATTGGGGGAAAATCCTGGAATCTAAAACTAACTGTCATTGCCAATATAAAGAACAACAGCTGTCAAGCAATATAGAGAAAAGCATCCCTCTCCCTTGCCCAGGCTTCCAGCTCTTCAACATCCCTATTGAGAAAGTCTAACAAGAGACAGTTGGCTTTGCAGAAATGGGTTTGTAGAAGTTAGCCCTAGTCCTAGTGTAAGAAGTGCAATCTTAAGCTGGGAAATCATAATCTGATAAATGGCACAAAAATATTATTTCTATTTTGTTGGAAAAAGACATTTGCTGGCTGAATTTTCATGATCATTATTTTCCACATATATGGAGAAATTAAGTGATTAGATGAGTCTAATGATTTTTAAAAATTGTGCATCAGTGAAATAATTTCGCTTAATAAACACATTAGTCACATACATTCCCAAATTTCAACTTGTAGTCCTCCATGTTACCATTTCTCACTACCACAATGTGACTTTCTAGCATTATCAACCAGGAGAGCAATACAAAAGAAGTGGAGGAACTTACTTTGCAGTGCTGAGTCAGAAGCATGCATGCTTACTCCTTGGCCCCAAGCAGTGGTCCATAGGAAGTAACTTGCTTTCACAGTTGAAAGTCTGGAGAACACCACACAGCGATGTCTCGTTGGCATCATATGCTGCTATTAGCTTGGTTAGTGTACCTTGTTTATGATTCAGCTACGCAAACTTTTTTGCAGATCGTGAATAACGTCTAACACACTTACTTTCCTTCTATTCTCTATAAACATGTGCACCCTAACACAAAAGAACTCTATTTTTTGTACCACTGCAAATCTTTTTTTCTTGTTAAACAATAAGCCTCTTGATTATGTGGAGAAAGAAAATAATAGTTTTTAATTGTTATTTGCAACTACATTTTTACTGTGATCAACGATGATGTCTTAGTACTTCCCCAAGATGGTATACTTACAACACCATTCCTTTTGGTTTCCATAAAGCTCAAAGCCAACGTTTTTCTGCAGTGGACAAAATGTTGCTTGATATTCATAAGAATCCATCTCCTCCAGGATAGAAACCATATTCTGTGTCAATCTGTGTGCTGATAAGCACATAGACACTCTAAATCCAGGTGTAGCTTTATGTACCTACCAGGAATAGCCATAAAGATTTATGAACAAATAGAAATTTATGGAAATTGGCACATATTTTAGATGCTTACCAATTAAAGAAGTTTTATTGAATTGTAAATATATATACTTGAAGCAAAAAATTATTTTATGCTGTGAATGATTAGTACTTGAAATAAGTACTAATAGCTCCATCATTTGTCTTTATCTTGGGAAAAGAAGTCTTTTTCATTCTAGCCTGCTGAAAGGTTTGGGTTGTGGGTCAGATGGATGATTACTGTAGACTTCTCATTTATTCCTCTCACCAAAATAATAAGTGCCTTTTTGTACTTGACAGTGATGTGTGACGATGAGGTATATGATGCCTGTTTAACTCCATCAGGAGCTTGTTACAAAAGTAGACTATGTCTTTCCTCCTGTGGAAGTAGTAGGTGTTTTCTACTTGTCCTCTGCCTTCCTGTTGTTCAGATAATGCACGGGCAGTGCTTGCAGGTATTGTAATTGAAAGAGCTAAAATGCTTTTTTCTAAAGATTTACTGGGTCACTTTCCTAGGGCAGAAGTTAGAAGGCCCTGCAGCATATGACTCAGGCACACTAACTTTCCAAGAGGATGTCAGTGATGTGTAACACTCACCGTCCCTCTGTGCTTGACAAACACAAGTGCCCTAACACAAAAGAGCTTTATATGTTCTGTGTACGATTTTTATATTTTTAAATTTACATGGTGTGGATGAGAAACAATATTTTAGGGTTGTCTGCTTTTCTAGTAGAAGAAACAACTATGGCCCTGTGCCCATATAATGCATTCTTTCTTGGTTATAACTCACTGTATATTCTCCATTTATGCATTGTTAAAGTGTGTCTGATTTTAAATACACACACACACACACACACACACTAGTTTATTTGTGTATGAATTTACCTTTCATCCTTGTCCACTGTTTGCACATGCAGTGACACTTTATAGAGATAAGAATAACTGCACATTTCAGTATCAAGATATATGCCTTTTTAAGATCCTTAATAGATTCTAACGGCCCAATAACACTGAAATAACTGTGGTCATAACACATTTTTTCTCTTGGATTGCAGGCACATAAGGGACATTCCTCATTAACTGGTAAAGGAGTTATTACTACCTTGTGTTACAATGGACCGTATATATACATACCATCTTTTGTGAATATATTCTGATTGCTTAGTGAATGCTTAGTTAAAAAACAGTTCTTTGCCAGTTCACAAAGGGGATAAAGGAAGGGTATACATATCAGAAAATACATTTTGATGGCTTATAGCCTTAAATATAAGACATGACACCATAAAACTCCTAGAAGAGAACATAGGCAAAACATTCCCTAATATAAATGGCACCAATGTTTTCTTAGTTCATTCTGTCAAGGCAATAGAAATAAAAGCAAAAATAAACAAGTGGGACCTAATCAAACTTATAAGCTTTTGCACAACCAAGGAACCGTAAACAAAATGAAAAGACAACCTACAGAATAGGAGAAAATATTTGCAAATGATGTAACTGACAAGGGCTTAATTTCCAAAATATACAAACAGCTCATACAACTTAATAACAAAAAACCAAACAACCCAATCAAAAAATGGGCAGAAGACCTAAATAGACATTTCTCCAAAGAAGACATACAGATGGTCAATAGGCATATGACAAGATGCTCAGCATTGTTAATTATTAGAGAAACACAAATCAAACCACAGTGAGGTACCACCTCGCATCTGTCAGAATGGCCATCAGTAAAAAGTCTACAAATAACAAATGCTGGAGGGGGTGTGGAGAAAAGGGAACCCTCCTATACCATTGAGGGAATGTAAATTGGTGCAGCTGCTATGGAGAACAGTATAGAGGTTCCTCAAAAAACTAAAAATAGAGTTGCCATATGATCCAGAAATCCCACTCCCGGGCATATATCCAGACAAAACTATAATTCAAAAAGATACATGCACCCCTATGTTCATAGCAGCACTATTTACAATAGCCAAGACATGGAAACAACCTAAATGTCCATTGACAGATGAATGGATAAAGAAGATGTGGTATATTATATATATAATGGAATATTACTCAGCCATAAAAAAGAATAAAATAAAGCCATTTGCAGCAACATGAATGGACCTAGATATTATCATACTAACTGAAGTAAGTCAGAAAGAGAAAGACAAATACCACATGATATCACTTATATGTGGAATCTAAAATATGACACAAATGAACTTATCTATGAAACAGATACAGAACAGACTAGTGGTTGCCAAAGGGGAGGATGGATGGGGGAGGGATGGATTGGGATTTTGGGACTAGTAGATACAAACTATTGTGTATAGAATGGATAAAGAATGGTCCTATTTTATAGCACAGAGAACTATATCCAATATCCTATCATAAACCATAATAGAAAAGAATATATATATAACTGATTCAGTTTTATGTATGTATATATATATATATGCATATAACTGAATCACTCTGCTGTGCACCAGAAATTAACACGACATTGTAAATCAACTGTACTTCAATAAAAAAAAAAC